>NC_069380.1:19457500-19797500 GCF_027475565.1 Acinonyx jubatus | reverse complement strand
ATGTAACACCAAGTGCTCGTCTCAACAAGTGCACTCCTTAATGCCCATCACTCATTTAGTGCGTCCACCTACCCACCTCCCCTCCAGCAACCCTCAGTTTATTCTCTGTATTTAAGAGTCTCTTGTGGTTTGCCCTCTCTGTTTTTATCTTATTTGCCTTCCCTTCCCCTATGTTCATCTGTTTTGCTTCTTAAATTCCCCATGAGCCCAGCACTATGTCTGAAGAGATTGTCTTCTTACCCACTGAGTTATTCTGGCACCTCTGTTAGAAATCAACGGACTATAGGTGTGAGGGCCTACTTCTAGACTCTCTTCTGTCCTACTGCTCTATATGTTTATCCTTATGTCAACAACAGAACATGTTGATGATCATTACAACTTTACAGTAAGCTTCAAAACAGATAGTGTAAGTCTTCTAACTTTATTATTTTTTTCCAAAATTTTTTACCTATTCTAGGACCTTTAACTTTCCATATACATTTTAGATTGGCATGTCTGTTTCTACAAAAAAAGTCTACTGAGATGAAGAATTTTTTTTAAAGTAGGTCCCACGCCCAGCATGGAGCCCAGTGTGGGGCTTCAACTCATGACCTTGAGATCAAGACCTGAGCGGAGATCAAGAGTTGGGCACTTCACTGACTACTGAGCCACCCAGGCATCCCTGGGATGAGGATGTTTATAATAATGAATATTCATAAAGTATTTTAAAATCATGCTATGCACCCAAGGTCATCAGTTTAAGTACCAAACTACAGTGAACTCTCCCACTAGCTATGTAACTTTAGGCAATCTTTAAGCCTCTGTATTCTTTCCTTCTTTTTTTTAAGTAATCTTTACATCCAACATGGGGCTCAAACTCATGACCAAGACAAGAGTCAAATGCTCTACCGTCTGAGCCAGCTAGATGCCCCATCTGTTTTCTCATCTATAAAATAAATGGGGACACCTGGGTGGCTCAGTCAGTTGAACATCCAGCTCTTAATTTCAACTCAGGTCACGATTCTAAGGTGGTGGGATTGAGCCCTGCATCCAACTCTGTGCTGAGTATGAAGCCTACTTAAGATGTGTCTCTCTGTCTCTCTCTCTCTGCCTCTCTCCCCTGTTCTCTCTCTCTAAAATTAAAAAAAAAAATTTAAAGAATTTAACAAATAAGTGAATGGGTTGGCTTACTGATCTATTCATCGATTTGGCATGTATAATTTTTTAATTCTAAAATTCACTCATTCAATGATAGTATTAATGATCATTAGTCTACAAAGGTATAGAAGTATTCCTAAAGTTTGGACAAACTAAATATCAGCTAATAGAAAATTTGATTTATTCAACAATACAACAGAATATATCCAGAGCAGTATTAAATTCATAGAACTATTACCTTATTGAGCAAAGCAACCTGGAACCCAGTGTATTCTTTCATATTAAGGTCTAGCAGTCTGTGAGGAACATCCTCTGAAATTCCCTGGAGCAACTGTTGAAAATCTTTCCTATAAGCCATTGATAAACCATGTGATCGGCTTCGGACTTTAATTCCAGTTTCCTGTACTACTTTTTTGCCTACAGATCCGATGACTCGATCAGATTCTATTTTGGCCTAAAGTAAAAATAAATAAGAGTTGGTCTCGACATAATCTAAATTAATAAATTAAACACTAATAGTTTTGGTCTTCTATAAATTAAATACATATTTATATTTTAAAAGTATGTAAGAAGTTAAAACCTCAAGTAGCACAGTTTATGTCAAGTTCTTGGTAAACTAAATATAGCTTAAATAATAATGTCTTACAGTTTTAAATCACTATAATAACCTTCTGGAGCAGGGCAAACAAAAACAATTTCAATTTTATTTTATTTACTAATAGCCACTACACTTAAATCATGAAATGTTTAAGTGCATCCTAAATGAAAATATGTATTTCTAAATCAGAGGTGATATAAAATTAGGGAAAAAAATCTCATCAATATTTACTTAAAGACACTATTATTAGCACATAATTAAATCTTCACAGGTATAACGAAAAGTGATGTAGTTTTTCACTGACAACAAGTAGCAATATTTTGACTCTTTCCAACCTACATCTCGATTAGCAGTTAAAGTAGTGATGGCAAAAGTACTGGAAAAATAATGTATTCTATACAGTAGTAGTATCTTGGCAGTCTAACTGCATACTGGTTGACTACCAGAATCTATTACTGTGATATGCCCCAAATGACAAAATCAAAATTTTCAACAAATATTTCAAAAGAAAGTCCCATTTTGAAAGAAAAAAACTACAGGTTTTAAAATATAAAGCAAAAGAAACTGATTTTTAAGAAAAGCAACTTTCTAACATACATTTCTCAAAAGAAAACATAACGAATGTTCACAGAATTTCTAGGACACTAATGAGGCCACTTTCATAAACTAGGAATTATTATTTGAAATTAACATTCCAAAACAGCATACCACGTACTTGAGACTGAATTATGTTAATATATATGTGGTTTTAAAACATGTAATGTATTCATATAACGTAATTCCATCAGAACCAGGAGAACTAACATTTGCATTGAAAACCATTCAAAATACTTAATGGTTCTATTTCTTAACATTACCTGTTGACTCAATTTTTTGAGGTATGAAATGACACTATAACTAAGTCCATATTCCATACTGTCTGCTATTAGGTTAGGTGCTCCCATCATTCTAACAGCTTTCTTCAAAGGCTATAGGAAAAAAGAAAATATCACTCAATCCTAAACTTGTCAAAAACTTATGGCTACATGTATTGTCAGTTTTGAAGATTTTCCAAGAAAGACTTTCTTCTTTTCTTCAATAAGAGAGTAACATGATCATATTTGTATTTCAGTGAAATGTTTGCCTTAAAAAGGACTAGAGGCTATATTTTACCAACACACGGGCAAGAAAGGGTAAAGTCCTGGACTCCTTAGTATCATCGGAGATACTAAGTTTGGAAGAAATGGGGAAGATACAGATCACAGAGGTAAATTTGATAGAAATTAAGTAGTAAGTGAAAAGAAGTCAAGAAAAATGGAAGATTTCTACTTTGGGTAACTGAGTGGGTTGTGGCTCAACCATTCACTAGCTTTGTGACCCTGGACCAAGTTATATATCACCTCTCTGTGTCTGAAGTTTTTCTTTTGTATAACAATAATAGTATCTACTTCATAGGGTTGCCATGGGATTAAATGAACTATACACGTAAAGCACATATAAAAGCATCTGGTACACAGGAGGCATTCAGTAAGTGCTAATCATTACTACTGTTACTATTAGCTGAACTGAAAAATCAAAACAAGCTCAGAGGGAAAAATAAGAAGGAAAAGCCAGTTTAATATTTGCTATGTATAGTGTAATACTTCTCAATTGTAAGGAGAGCCCAGTCGAAACCACTTGTGCAACAAAAAGAATCACCAGTATATTTGAGCGGGATACAGTCAAAAAAGGATGACAGCCACTCACTGACACCAGAAAGTGTATATGCACTGGTGTCAAACTGGAATCAAATCCAGCTCTGACATCTCAAATCCATGTAGCTTTGCCTGAATTCCCCAGGTTGCTAGGAAAACGAAAGTACGTCAACAGACCTAACAGTTCATATTCAGTGCGTCTTTCTTTTTACTCTCTTACATGGCAGGCGCTATGTGCTAGACACACAACTTATCTCTTACAACTCTAAAATATGATTTTCAAAGCTCAAGACACTAATGCTCTTAGTAGAGACCATTTAGAAGGATTATAGTCAAATGCTATACGATTCCTCCATTTTTAAAAGTGCTTTTAGCATTGGTCTTTTTAGTAAGAGGTTACTTTTTCAAAAAGTAAATAATATATTTAATAATATATACATTACGGTCTTATCTACTGTGATACACTAGGTTGTTAAGTACAGGTGGCCACTGAGCAACATCAGGGTTAGGAGTGCCAACCCCCGCACAATAAAAAATCCGCAGATAACTTTGACTCCCCAAAAAGTTAACTAATAGCCTGCTATTAACCAGAAGCCTTACTAATAACATAATCAATTCACACAAATTTTCTGTGCAATATGTATTATAGACTGTATTCTTACAGTAACTCTGAGGTTTATCTTGATTTTTTTTTTTATATTTTCAGGCTATACGATTCATCTGAGAGTTTTTCAAATTGCCACATATCTAAAAAAATTTTTCCATTATATTTATTGAAAATAATCCACATATAAGTGGACCTATCCTCTTCAAACCTGTGTTGTTCAAGGGTCAACTGTAATCACAATCTCGTGGTTCTAAAAATAGGAGTCTATAAGAATATATACTTATCTACCTAAAAACATGTTTTTAGAGATTTAGGGAATAATGCAACAAAACTATTCTGCACCCTTAAGGAATAATAATTATAAAACTGCAATTTAACAAGGCAGTACAACAATTGGAGCTATTCTAAAAGCCAGGCTGCCTGGGAGTAAATTCCAGTCTCCCACACAAGTAGCCTTGGACAAATTACTTAATCTTTTAATACCTTAGTTTCCTCATCTATGAAATAGGAATGATGATCTCTACCTTGAAGGATTACCATATAAACTAAATGAGGTAAAATACTTAGCATAATATCAGGCCTAAGGTAAGCATTATATACATGTTCTCATCGTCATTATCATTGCCATCATCTTTATTCCACAAATCACTGAAACCTTTCTTTCCCATCACATCTTTATCGGTCATTTGTACACTCAATTTTCATGACATTTATATATTCTATATATTCTATAACAGCAGTAAATACAAGTAAACTATAAGCATAATGTAAAATTTTGTAACAAGTTCTATTTTTAACAATCACATTCTTACCCCAAGATAGTAGGGAGGCATTGTCTTCAAATAACTTTCAAATGACTGTCTCCACTTCAATGTTGGTTTTGCTTTATGTACTTTAAACAAGTCATCTATAAATGAATGTGAACAAACTATCATCATTTTTTTCAGACACGAAAATCAAGTCAAGCACGTTTCATTTTTAAACACTGCTTTCTTATTTGTAAGAGAGTAACATATCAGACATCAATTTTTAACAAAATTAATAGTGGCAAAATTTTGGTTCTGCCATTGAGCAGTAATACCATTTTAAAAACAAAAAGATGCTAATCATGATCTAATATTTCATGAAATAAAGGTAGAATCAGATAAGACACAAGAAAATCTGTACACTATCTAGACCTCAACATAAAACAGATTTGAGGACAGAAACAAAGTATACACAATGTTTTCAATAAAATATACCTACTAATATTTTGACTATAAATTTTTTTTTGATGATAATATTTAAATCTGAAGTGGTTCCATGCATAGAAGCCTTCTCCAACAGTACTGCTCAAAAATTATAGCCAGAGGGTCCCCAGAAACTAACTTTAGGCTTTTATTATATCATTGGAACACATTCATTCATTTAAAAAATATGTGCCTGGATGGCTCAGTCGGTTGAGCGTCCGACTCTTAATTTGGGCTCAGGTCATGATCCCAAGGTCCTGGGATCAAGTCCCACGTCAGGTTCTGTGCTGAGTATGGAGCCTACTTAAGATTCTCTTCCTTTCTCTCTGTCCCCCTCTGTCACTCTCCCCCACTCACATGCACACTCTCTCTCTCTAAAAAAAATAAATAGACAAGCATGTGCCAAATGAAAATTATAGATAAATTCTTAGAAAGAAAATACATTCAGATCTATAAATATATGCTTCTACAAAAATCCTTATTTACCAAATACAAAGCCTCTATTACCAATTCTCACTATGTAAGAAAGCTAACTTGTAGAAAACTTGGAATACTTAAAAATTTAAAACACAGTATCTTCAATAGTTTATAGAATCAAAGGTGTTTTGACACTGACTTTTAATTTACCACAAACATACACAGGTTGCTATAAAACAACCTGAGATAGGTTCGATATTTCAGAGTATTAACAACAGTTCCGTTAATTTCCAGAAAACATGAGAACTTACAAAGACATGTTCCCAATCTTTGTTTTTAGGAAAATCAGTATGTATGCTGAGCCACTGAGAATGGGACACGAGTGACTTACCTAGAAGAGGCAAGAGGACGGGGTAATTGTAAGGCATCACAAATAAGTTGACACAGTTCAGTGCTGTACTGGCTTTCAAGTAACCAAAGGGATGACCGAGTTCGCTGTATTTTGCACTATTGCTCACATATACCTGTTAAAAGGGAGTGGTTGAAACTTCACATTTAACAACCTTTACAGAATGTTATTGAAACCACTGATTCAATTTAACTTTAACTTAAAAAAAAAAAAAACATCCAACTTCAATTTTTAGGTCACTGTAGTTGCTCAGCTCACCTGCCAACATGTTTGAGGAGATTTCCTTTCCAGGATAAACTGAGTCAGTGGCGAAGGTTCCAACTCATATTTGTCAAAAGGCAATTTGTCAATAACCATCGGTTCACAGTCTGTACAGGAAAACTTCACTACAGGATGAGATGTACGAGGTGGCTAGAGAGGAAAGTCTTATTATTACTATTTACACAAAATACCAGAACAAACTCATTTTCCATATCCCTCACTATCAAAATTTACTCAAGTCCTCAATTTTGCTGGTTAGTTTAATTTACTACTGACTACACTATTAAAGCTGAAAGAAAATACTTTAAAATGTAATGCTTAAATTTTATATAATACAAGAAAAAGACAAACCATTTATATATAGGATAAAAATCTTTTTAGGTGGTAAAATCAAATTTGTCAGAAGTGCAAAATTTTGGAATAAGTGAGTATTCATAATTGTCACATCTAGGAAACAACTGAAGTACAGAAACCTTACTAAGTTCTCAACTGTAGCAATTTAATTTCTTGTATGGAGTGGTAGCTTCCAAACTGATAATAGACCTTGTGGTCAGTAAAAATTGCTGAATATATATTAGGACATATACACATTTACTTATAAATTATCTGTAAATTAACGTATAAGTATGTAATAAGATATATACCAAAATAATATTAAAATTAGGAGAAAATATACATAAAAAGAAGTTCTAATGTTTTCCTTCCCTATTCCAGTAGACCATTTGGTTACCTCTGTGGTATATACACACTACTTTGGGGAACCTGATCTAAAAGTACAAAAAACCAAAATACCTTAAAGGAAAAAAAAAGACATCCCTGCCCGCCGTTAGAATCCCTGCCCGCCAAATAGTCTCCTTCCTGAAAATCTCACCAATTGAAGGAAATGTAAGCTCTGAAGAAATAACCTGAAATTTCACAGTATGAAAGACTCTTATTACTCCATTACTACCTACACCCTGGTGGCTCCCAATCCACCGTGTTGGGACCGGATCTCTCTCACCTCTCTTATGTTCCAACTGCCTACTAGACAGAAGTCCCTCAAATACATTATTATGCAATTCGTTACTTCTCCCCTAAGCTACAAAACCTGTTCTAAAAACCTAGGGGTTGGTTATCCTTAACATCTCTTTATCCTCCATATTTAACTATCACAAAGGCCTAGATAAAATCCCGCAAATTCTAAACCACCAGGCAGAACACATCAACTTGGCAGGTGCTCAGTATTTAGTTACTGCCCTCTGTCAGTACTAAATTCTCACTCTCTAGAAATTTATCTTTTATTTCTTAGTATTCTAATTTATGCCATCATCATTTCTCAGACTAGACTAGTACAACTACTTATTTTTAATGGCCCTAATTAGCTCCCCCCAATCAATCCCATAGCCACAAAATATAAGTATGATCATGTCATTTCCCTATCTGCAATTATTTGGTAAAAGTAGCAAGCTAATCACCTAAAAATAGGACCCAGACTCTTTTCTCTAAACATCAGATACAAAGAGCCTTGATGATCCGGTCCCCATCTGCCTTCAACCACTGCACACCGTGTACACCCCACACTCCAGCCATGCCAAATGACTTGCAAGTTACGCAAGTAGATCATCATCTTTTCACACTCCTGCTTTCATGTCATCCCTGGCAGCTTTATTATTTTCTTCCTTGCATATTGGCAAACAAACTAAGTCTTGAAGTCTGAACTGGCAAGTAAAATGTCTCAGAGATTTTCTCCCTGACACCCTTTCTTGCCCTACACCCCCAGGACATACCAGGCATTTAGGCATCACCTCCTCTCGGCTCTGCTCCATGCCTCTAGCACAGTTAGAGCACTGTAGTGTACTGTGTTTACAGTTACAAGTCTGACCTTCCTATGGAATGGTAAGATGCCATCGTTTTAGAAGGTAAGCACCATCGTTTTACTCATACTGTGCTCCTGTATCTTGCATGTAACTGACACATATCTTACTGAATCAGTCCATGAAACTCACTTACCTTTTTGGATTAAAATATTGAGATCCAAGAGCAACAATGTGTGTTGGTGAGAGAGGGTGTCTTCCAGAACGTGACAAAGAAAATTTTGCATTTATTACTTCATTTAATCCCCAAAACAATCCATGAGATAGGAGCTATTATCTCCATTTAACAGACAGGAAATTGAGGCTTAGAGAAGATAACAGACCAAACTCACAGCTAATAACTCGTGGAACCATGATTTCAATTCAGAACCAGGGGCGGCTGGGTGGCTCGGTCAGTTAAGTGACAGACCCTTGATTTTGGCTCTGGTTGTGATCTCACCGTTTGTGAGTTCCAGTCCTACTCTGGGCTGCAGTGACAGTGCAGAGTCTGCCTGGGATTCTCTCCCTCTCTCTCAAAATAAATAAATGAACATTAAAAAACATCTACTTAGAGGCACCTGGGTAGCTCAGTCAGACTCTTGGTTTCGGCTCATGTCATGCATGATCTCACAGTTTGTGGGTTTGAGCCTCGAATTAGCCTCTGTGCTGACAATGCGGAGTCTGCTTGGGACTCTCTCTCTCTCTCTCCTTCTCTTTCTGCCCTCTCCTGCCCCCACTGCCTCTCTCTCAAAATAAATAAATGAACCTAAAAAAAAGGTAGGTATCTTTCAAAACATAAAAATAAAAAAATGAAAAAAATCTATTTAAACAAAACAAAAAATAAAAATTCAGAACCAGTTGCTAAAACTCACATTTAATTTCAGTATCATTGCATCTTATTTGAATACTATTATTTATAAAAATTTCATTTCCCCACTAATATATCCTTCAGTACTAAATCTTGCCAGTGCTTTCCAATATTGTCTCTTTATGATACTCTCTTCCATCATCTTGATTCAAACTCTCAACATTTCTTACGTGAATCACAGCAATAGCCCTCTAGATAACCTGCTTTCTTTCCAACTCATCTCCTAATATTGCTGCATATGACAACCACCAGATTAAATTTCCTACAGCATCACTCTGTTAAAAACATCTTCACTTATTCTGTGAACCCCAATGAGAAAAGCTCAAATTCCTTAACTATGCATTTAAAGTCGTGAGTACTTTGGTTTATTTAATAGTATTCTCAATGTCCCACATATATGGTATGACCCACCTATACTCTGCTATTTCTCATTCCTCTAAATACACCTTGTTCTTTTTTACTTCCATACTTTTTCTCATATTGTTTCCTCCCCAACTGAAATCCTACCCACACTTAAAAATCCTCTAACAATTTTCAATAGGCCATTAGAGCAGTATTAATAGATTATGCTTGTGACACTGGTTTTGGATTTCCTTCTATTAGGACTTAACAAGTACTACACATATACACAATAGAATGAATAACCAACAAGGCAATATTTGACACAAACACAGTATCTGTTCTATGAAAGTTGAATGGACACCCAAAGGGAAAGTAAAATGACAAAAGAAATTAAGAGTTTATCTATAAAGGCCAGATTTTAAAACTATGATGATTCAATCAGAACAAGGAAAGGAATAAAGAAGATACTTCACTAAAATTTATAAAGCCTTAATTTCATGTATTACTTCATTAAATCCCTACTAAATAAAGGAAATATCACTTTATAGACCTGTATACAGTAAAAGTAAAAAGTTGATATAGGTTGATATATAGGTTTGAAGTATAAAGGTTGATATAGGTTTAAAGTATAAAGGTTTCAACTTGTGCACTCTTGGTGGGAATGCAAACTGGTACAGCCACTGTAGAAAACAGTACGGAGGTTCCTCCGAAAGTGAAAACTAGAACTACCCTACAATCCAGCAATTGCACTACTAGGTATTTACCCTAAGGACACAAAAATACAGATTCGAAGGGAGACATGCACCCCAGTGCAACATCATTATCAACAACAGCCAAAATATGGAAGCAGCCCAAGTGTCCATCGATAGATGAATGGATAAAGAAGATGTGGTATATAAATACAATGGAATATTATTCAGCCATAAAAATAATGAAATCTTGCCATTTGCAACAACATGAATGGAATTAGAGAATATTATGCTAAGCAAAATAAATCAGAGGGAGACAAAATACCGTATGATTTCACTCATGTGTAACTTAAGAAACAAAACACAGAAGCAAAAGGAAAAAAATAAGAGAGACAAATCAAGAAGCACTCTCAATTACTGATGGTTACAAGGGGAGGTCGGCAGGGGATGGGTGAAATAGGTGATGGAGATTAAACAGAGCACTGTGATGAGCACAGGATGATGTATGGAGGTGCCGACTCACCATATTGCACACCTGAAACTAATATAACACTGTATGTTAACTAGAATAAAAATAAAAATAATGAAGTATAAAGGTTTCAGAAAGGGTTCAGTTTAATTCATATAGGATAACTGCATGAAACATTGTTCAAACTGCTTCATGATCTTTGAAATACAGTTCCTATCTTCTAAGGGTAATAGCAAAGAACTACTGTCATGTTCTCCCACACAGTATCCTATAAACCTTCAGATACCAGAAAAAAATGTTGATCTGAAAAAACAGTGTATTAACAACACCGAATAGATATTAATTTATATAAGGTTATCCTATCACTATAAGAACCATATAGTGAATACTGATAATTCACAATGATCATTCAAGAAGCCCCACTGTTTCTAAAAATAATTCATGTAAACAAGACTAGAAAGTCATTTCTACCTTAAACTTCTGAATGAGAACACTGAACATAACCTAAAACCATGAAAGTCTACATGAATTTCTAAGACTACGCCCTAAAAGATTACAAACAACTGGAACTATTTTCTAAACTTTCATTTAAATTCTAAATTGTGTCCTAGAGACAAACCCTCACATTATATTATATTTAGAGATCAAAGAGAAACTCTTGTTCCATCTATGATTTTGCATCCAGATGCCAATCATAAAAACATAAGCATAGTATTAGATTCTAAAGAAAACAGACACCTTTTTTTCCTACTACTTCATAACAATACAGTGTACTAAATCAAGTAACAGCTTACCATAGCACTTTGAACATTGTCTAATTCCAATAAATTAGCCACACCTTTGATAGCAGTTCTTAAAACTAGTATGAAAAGCAGTTAAGCGGCACCTGGGTGGCTCAGTGGGTTAAGCATCTGACTACAGCTCAGGTCATGATCTCACAGTTCAGGAGTTCGAGCCCCACATCTGGTTCTGCGCTGACAGCACGGAGCCTGCTTGGGATTCTCAGTCTCCTTCTCTCTCTGCCTGCCACACCCCTCCCCCCCCCCCCCACATGTGTTCTCTCTCTCTCTCTCAAAATGAAAAATCTTAAAAAAAAAAAAAAAAAGAGCAGTTAAATGGTTACTATTACAAAGTCACAGTCTCTCAGGTACTTACTAGTGTTGGAGAATTCTGATCTGGCCAAAAAGATTCTGGAACGGGCCAATGACCTATAGGAACCCCAGTTTTAGGATTTGGTCTCACATATATGAGTTTGTGACAGCTATGCCAGGGCTGTGATCCAAAAGGCCTTGATATATCTGGCTGCCCATCTGTAGCAAAGAAATGAAGACAAAGAAAGCATATGTCAACAAGGAAAAAAGCAAAAAAGTTAAATTATATCCACTGTTACGTTGCTTAATGAAAATGTCTGAGTTTTCTCATTTTTCTTGAATGGTTCTACTATCATGACTACTTAACATTTATATTAAAATCATGACAGAGTAAATTCTGCAAATTCCAACTATGAGTTCAACATTTGAAAGGAGGTCCCACAGTATCCTTTGCTTGCCGAGTCAGAATATGTAAAACCTCCTTTATGGTAAATACTTGTTTAATGAATGACAGGTTTTCCCTACCAGATGATAAGGGCAAACACCCAATCTCTTCATCATCATTCTTAGCTTAGTAAATGCTAGGTAAATACTGCTAAATGAATATTTCTTTCAAATCATTTTAACTAAAGCCCATTTAACTAAAAAAATTTAATATGCAAATCCAGATACAAAGCACCTACCTTTAATCTAAACTTATTCTAGCAAAATAGCAACTGTCTTCAACAGTTCAATAAACATTTACTTGGTGCCTAACTCTAAGCCAAATATTAAAATAATTCAAAAATACATTCCATGTCTAAGAATTCAATTAAAGAAAAAGCTTGTTTATTTAAACCAGAGACAGTGACATAATTTCTATAATCTTACCATCTTCTGCTCCTTCCCTATAATCCTCCTCCGAGAGCACCCATTTTTTTTTTTTATCTTTATGACTTTTCTCTTCTCCCAGCTACCCACTGTAGTGGACAACCTCTGCCAGGTGTCATTAATGACTTTCTAATTCTTGTTCTAAGCAATGCCATACTACATAGAGGGTCCCAGATATAAGCTGTCCGTTGGTTCTAGTGTAACCCCTTATGCCCTCTAGCTAATAGAAATAGTTCATGATAACAGAATATTAAAATAAAGTCAGGTGGGGCTTAACTAGAGTTAATAGAGTCCAGCTTAATGGCAAAGGCTAGTTTCTCATTCTTGTAACCACACAAACCATTTGTTTCTGACCAGTTTGATCCTTACAAAAATGCAGCTAAGGAAATAAACACCTAGGATTGAACACTCTTGTGACTTATGGGACACAGGAGAAGCATATATGCTGGGGAGAAGCAAAGTGGCACACTTTTTCCTAAAAACGAAATATAAGGTGGCTAATCTGCAAATGGTAATAAGGTTTTCGACTCCTATAAAAATTTCAGGCTATCAACAATCAATATAAAAAAGTGATGCTACTGAACCACTAGCAGTTCACCTTGACTTTCCTGTTTAATTTTCCCTCTTTACCAATAGCCATTTTGTCATCTCAACAATTTGACCTTGTCCATCTTAAAGCCAAATCATGGTAATTTTTCAGTTCTAGTTCAATGATGAAATTTAGAATGTCTATAAGAAAAGTATAATAATACCTTCTACGGGGGAAGGATCTGGTCCTGCTTTTTCAAAGTTTATTACCACCCCACTTTGCACTTTCTGTACCAAGGACTCCAGACATTGATTAAGCATTCTTGGAGAACATACAGAGTATGAACGGCCTGAGATAAAAAGAATAAAGTTAGTTGCAGAAATTTCTACCTTCAGCAAGACAGAACCATAGTGAGGTTTCTGATACTATTAACAAAAGTTCAATGGTAAAGTTTGACTTTATTTCATGATCTTACGGAAAAATGAAGAAAACTAGTTATTTTTAATCAACCAACAATTCCATTTTATGAGAGTATGTAAACTTTTTCTTCTAAATATAGGTATACAGAAAATAGAAATTTGGTCTGAACAAACAACAATGAAAAAAATCGCATTATATACTTATATATGTAGTATATATGCATATTATATAAGATATAACTTAAAATGCATTTATAAAATTACCTCCCAACTGTTATGAATTTATCTTTCATACACATACACAACATCTAATAACTAACCTTCAAAATCTTACTCCTGCTCAACAAAAATATTATCACTAAGATTAATGCTAAGCACATGGCAGATAATCAATAATTATTTAATTGGTCTGATGGAAATTACTGCATATTTTAAACATTTGCACTTTAACAAATAGATGGTAGCATGGGCTTTTCTGAATTTCATCTGGTTTGCGTAGTTGGGAATTAACCTATCTTCAGTGAATTTCCCTTTTGTATATTTTAACCTATAGGATTTTTAGTACAAAGCATTTAAAATGCTAGTGGTTAAGACAAAATACTAGTGAAAGATCTCTTAAACAGGGATTTTCAATACATATATCTAGAGCTGTATTATCCCATACTGTAATCATCAGCCACATATGGCTACTGAGAACTTGAAATATGACTAGTCCAAATTTAGATGTATACTAACCATAAAATATACACCTGATTTTGTAAAGTTAATAGGAAAAATGTAAACTATTTCAATAATTTTTAAATATCATTTTCATGTTGAAATATTTTTATTTATTGACTTAAAAGATATTAAAATTAATTTCACCTTTTAAGTGACCACTATAATATTTATGATTACATATGTAACTTGTACCATATTTCTCTCATAGGTGTTGATCCAAACCAATGCTGAAAACCTTCAAACATCTTACAATGTTATCTGCAATAAGCTCACTATGAAAACAGTCCTACTCTTTTTTCTGATTCCATCAATTATTTCCAAATACAGTTATATGATTATATTTGACCTATCAAATTACTCATATCAGTTTATACTTAACATGTGATTTGCGAAAGGCTACTCAGAAAAGAAAACATTAGGCAGTAGTAGGATTCAAATCCTCAGAGTCAGCTCTACTTAGAAAAACAAGTATCATATAACAAACAACTTACCTGTATGCAATAATAATAGTCATAATCATAAAAATACCTACCAATTACTGAGTGTCTACATGCCTGGCACTATTCTACTTACTTTATCATATTAATTTATTTAATCCTAACCACAACTGTATGGGTTACTTTCTTCATTTTATAAGTGAGAAAACTAAAGCACAGAGAGGTTAATTTATCCAAATTAATAACAGCAGTACAGCCAAGAGTCAAACCCTTACAGGTTATTAGAAACTTTAATCTGGGTATACTCTTTTCCCTGGAAATCATGATGTTAATTTGAAATTAGTATTTTAAAAAGAATGCCTAAATGGAACCACACTTATTTGAAAGAATTGGCAGATTAAAATATTTTTGAGTCAAACATATATAAAGCAATATATAGAAAGGCTGATCATCTTAATACACAAAGTATTTAGAAGATTATATAGAGGCTGAATATCTTATTTCATTAAATTTAAGCATATTCCTAAGAAGTCATAAAAAAAACAAAAGTTTCTAAAGTGTAATTGTAGCATTTCTCTCTGCTCTTCTAACCTGTGTCATCATCGGTTGATTAGAAAAACATGAGTAAATGAGTTATAATCTTAGTATAAAATAGAATTACAAAGATACTTTATTAAAATTAAGGAAAAAGCTAATAAACTTAAGTTTCCTGGCAAGTAATAAAAATCCATTAATTCCTTTGAAAGTTAAAGAGGAAATAGGAAATTTTGGCATCTTTACAAAGTAAGCCTATATCCTATGTAATATTTCTTTTATTCTCTAGATCAAAACTCATCTCTTGTACTGTACGACCCTTTGTATTGAAGCAATAAGTTTCTAGGATCACTGCTTATGTTTGTGAGACAAGCACACACCTCACAGTCAAGAAGCTGGCTCACTTATTGTTGTGTAGAGTCCACAAAAACATCAAACTAAATAAAGTGAGTCTAAAGGCAAAAGTGCAAAAAAATATTCTCCCACAGAAGCCTACTACACCAGCATTTTAGTCAAATGGAAAAGAGATAAAAAGAATATTTCCAGTAAGTTGAGCAACAGTCCTTGTAGAGGCTAAGAAAGTTAAACTGATTTACTCTACAATCTTACACGATTTTTGTAAAATGCTTCTACCATCATCTCCATTGAGCATTTTTTGACTTGATAGCGCTGTACCGCCTCCAAACCTGCTTCTCCCTGGTGTGCCACCTCAGTCCATGTCATAGCCATTTACCTCCAATATTCAGGTCATCCTTGATTCATTCTTCCCTCACTGCCTTCATCCTTAGTTCCCCTTTGCATCAGACCACCTCTCACCACCCACAAACCCAGCACTTTAGACCAAAGTACTGTCATCTCTTAACCAGCCTCTCTGTTTCTATTCTTGCCACTTTACGCTATATTCTCATCCAACAGCTGAAGTGATCTTTCAGATAAAGAAATCAGATGTCACCTCCTATATAAAAAGCCCCAGTGCTTCTCGTCATATTTGGAAATAAACAATATTTATTATAGCCTAAAAGGTTATCTGATATTTGTCCTTTGCCTACTGCCCTAAACCCACCTGTTTACTCTCTACTTCACATCAGCCTTCCTGCCGCTCACCAAAATACAGAGTGTGTTCCTTCCCTTACTACATCTCTCTGTATGGTTTACTCCATTATTCAGATCTCTGCTCGAATGTTAAGTAGACTTACTGTGAGGGATCATTTTACGATATATAAAATATCAAATCATTATGCTATATACCTGAAACTAATACGCTATAGGTCAGTTCTACCTCAATAAAGATTCAGTGAACATGCTGTAACAATTTTAGAGAGATTAATATTTTTAAGACACAACTAAGATTGATTTAATCCCTATTAAAACAAGCGGCTTTACCTTTAAGGTTAGAGATATACAAATGTAATTTATAAAATAAATGTTGTTGGGGCACCTGGGTGGCTCAGTTGGTTGGGCAACTGACTTCAGCTCAGGTCATGATCTCACAGGTCGTGAGTTCGAGCCCCGCGTGGGGCTCTGTGCTGACAGCTCAGAGCCTGGCGCCTGCTTCGGATTCTGTGTCTCCCCCTCTCTCTGCCCCTCCCCTGCTCATGCTCCGTGTCTCTCTGTCTCTCAATAATAAATAAACGTTAAAAAAAAAAATCTCTTTAAAAAAATAAATAAATGTTTTATTTCTTTAAACAAGTATAATAACCTCCGAGGATAACTAATATATTAAATTGATTCAAACTAGGAGGGGTAAGCATATCTTTTAGGTTTATGGCTTAAAAAAAAAAGTCACCTCCTCAAAAGACCTTCTAAGAACACTCATTCTCTGCCTCAAGTTATTCTCTATACCCTTACCCTACATTTTCTTCATAGTAAGTAGCACTCTCCAATAGTGTTTATTCATTTTATGATTTTATCTATCACACAGTCCAAAAAAGTAACCTTTGCTTATTATTGTTCCTGCTGTATTTCCAGCACCAAGAACAGTTATATAGAGTGGATACTCATTCATTAGCTGATAATAAAAGAAAATTGCTTACAATGACAATTATATAATTTTTTTAAAGTACACATAGAAAACATAACAAAATACTAATGATTTTGGCAACACAGGCACATTTCTTTCCAACTTTTCCTTAGTAAACAAGAATTATTCTATGAAGGCAAAACAAATGAACATACACTACTCTTACCATTAAGTTTAAAAATGCACAGGAATTGTTAGTAGTGATTATATATCTGGATAGTGCAATACTAGTGGGTTTAACTTTTCTGTTCTTTCTACTTTTCTAGTGCTTTATCCTCAAAACTTTCGTTAGTAAAACTTTCGTTTTAAAATAATAAAAAAGGAATACATATTATTCAGATCTATGAAAAGGTGAGTGGCATTTGAGCAGCTTCTCATTATTGCTATAGCAAGAGCATGAAAAGAGGCAAATAAACCACTACATCAGGAGACATTGAGGATATGTATTTGGGGAAGCTTTTCCTGACCAAGGTTTCTGGGTCATTGAAAGATATTACCAAGGGTGACTTCATCTGGAGATGTTCCTTTCAAAGAATAAGCAGAATAGCTTTAGTACATTACTGCCAAAGGCAAGGATATTAACCACTACATGATCTCTCAGGTTCACTGCAGACCCTCTCTGCTTATACCACTCACTTCATTTCACACTCTGAATATTCTTGATTCTAGAAGACCAAAGTTACAGTACATATAGTCCCATAACTTTATCCTAATTCTGAGTAAATAATATATAGTAAAAAATTGTCCAATGCAAAAGTGTTAATTACAGCTTCAAGGACTTCAATCTGTTAATTAAAAACTAGAACTAAAAAAAAAAATTATATTATCTATCTACCTATCTATGTATAGAGATAGATAGATAGATGTATCAGGATTTTAGCAAGTAAGTCAGTTCAAGGCTAAAAACTAAACTTTTCTGAATACAAATGTGAATCTACCCATAGAACAATTGGGGCTGTCACTGAAAAATATTATTCATGCACAAGGAATTGTTAGCAGTGAATTTTCACATTTCGATAGACAGGTTTTCCCTTTAAGATGTATGTATATAACTTTTTTTTTAATATAAATTAAACTGAAAGAATTATAAGAGTTCACCAGAAAGTACTTCTATAAATAAGAACATTTAATAATGTGAAAACAACTTCCTAATTATCTACTTTACATATCTGTGTAGGGTACCTGTTTTGTCTGTGAATTTTGCAGATTTCCAAACTCCCCACAGAATTGAAGAAAGGTACCTAAAATGTTAATTAAATCTCGTATTTTCCTTTAAACTGATACAGCTGGCTATGACTGTGTCTGGAGACTAATAATGTCACAGGCCTCTGACACAGGTGAAATAGTGGTATGCCAGACCTGGACATTTTAGTATCAAATTCCTTAGGTGAGAACTAAAATGCTCCATGAAAGCAAGAATACCGTTGCCTGTCATACTCACTACTGAAGTCTGAAAGCATAAGATAGTGTTTCATACACAGTAGACACTCAATACCTATCGGTATGAATTTAACCCACCTGCTGACCAATTCCACATTACAGAAGTTCTGAGTCTGTTACATATTTTCTTTCAAGAGTATCATTACTCTTCACTTAACACAGGGACCAGATGGGTAAGACCTCGCTACCTGGTCCTCTAACCTGCTATCCAGCTTTCCCTTTGCCTCTAGGGAAAACAGCACTTAACCAGGCATTGATCATTATATGGTTGATGAGATGATTCTCAAAATTCTCCGCATTTTTCACAGAAAATAATTCTGCCACACTTGTAAATACTGGTAATCTTTATAGAGAAGAAAAAAAGTTTAACAACTTCAAATACCAGCACTTTCTATATGGGTAGAGGAAAAAGACCACTCATTTCAGATCCAATAGTATTAAACCCCATTCAAATCAGATCGCAGACATTCATCAATGGATTTTTAAAACCATGTAGGTCTACTAATTCCTACCATTAGCGTGTTGAACGACAACATGGAGTTTTTGAAATGTGCATTTTAAACATTCAAACTCTGCCTTAACTCACTGGATTACTGCCAGGAGAAAAACTTACCGCCTGTCACTTCACACATTGGTGTGATCGCAGAGTCATCTAAAGGCACACCTGTCAACTGTTCTGATTCTACTGACATGGTGCCAGGCAACCGCAACACTAGTGCAAAGAGTCTCTGATCCCAACGAAAAGGTTCCTTGGTCAATTCACTTCCAGGCAAAGGAGAATTAAGAGGTAAATGAAGCTGAAAATAAGGGGGGAAAAAGGTAAGATTTCCACATGATGTTTTTCTCAAAAGGCCACATTAATTACACGTATATTAAAACTATGTATCACGAGTCTCCTATCACTCAAAAAACAAGCTCAAGAACAAAAGCTTATACAGATACGGCTAAAATAAGCACATGAGACATAGTTACTTCATTCTCCTAAGTTTTTACTCTAAAGACCTCGATTGAAAAAAATCTGTTACTGTAATGCTTTCCAGATTTCCATTCAACTGACCACCAAGTGCTGGACTGCTTCCAAATAAATCATTTCATTTAATCATTAAAACAAGCCTATCACAAATATCTTATTATTCCTGTTTTCTAGATTAAAACAATGTCTTGCAGAGAGTAAGTGATTTGGCCACCTGGGTCCAAGTCACTGCTTTTTCTATTACACCACAGCAGCCTCAAACATCTCCAGTTAATAATTTTAATTATGCTCTATTTGTGACAAAACATACATTCCCCAAAGCACCTGCATAAAAGTAAATTTTGTCACTCTAATTACATGTTAAAGGTATTAAAGATAATGATTCTTCCCACATCTGAGTAAAGGTAGAGGGTTTTTATTTCTCCATGTGTTTTTTAATAGATGTGTTTTCCCAACCCCATCAGACCTGCTAAAATAGAATCTAGGATTCTTCAGAATCTTCAAAAGCTTTGAAGTAATTCTAATGGGCACCTCTGCACCAAAAGAGTAATAGAGTACCAAGAGAAGCCACACATTAATCTTAGAGTAACTAAATGGGGACAACCAGACAGAATATGTATCAAGAAGTGACCCAATAGCAAGTGCGTAACACTGAAAGGAAAGAAAAGGGGAAAGGGAAAACTAGGCTGAACCTAATCAAGCCTTTCATTCTAAATACCAGTTTACAGGGACTACTGGGGAGAGGGGATCAAGTTAAATACCACCCCAAGAAGCAAGAAGTCAAAGCCAGCAAGTGGGACAACCTACAGGGCAGAGGAGGACCTGATTTCTCCAATAAATCAATGGCCTGAAAACGCAAAGAGTGGGGAGTGGGGAGAGCTGGTGGAATATTATAGATAAAATGAAGCAATCAAAAGCAAAGATTTGAGACAATTGGGGAAATTTGGAATAATATTACTGGAATTATTAATTTTTTGAGTGTGAAAATGACATGGTGCTTAGGGAAAAAAAAAACTTTATTACTTACATAATTTATAGAAAAATAAAGCCTGGGATCAGCATACTCAGGATTTATTTAGTTTTCTCTAAAATACAGAAAACACTTAATTTTTTAATTTTTTCTTAATGTTTTATTTTTGACAGAGAGACAGTATGAGCAGGGGAGGGGCAGAGAGAGAGGGAGACACAAAATCCAAAGAAGGCTCCGGGCTCTGACCCATCAGCACAGAACCTGAGCGGGACTCAAACTCCCAAACCACGAGATCATGACCTGAGCCAAAGTTGGACATTTAACCGACTGAGCCACCCAGGGGCCCCCAGAAAACACTTTAAATCAACACCTCTAAATTAACTGCCAAAGTTTATACTGCTTTGGTCATACAGCAAACTTAATTGTATTGTTTACAGCCTTTCTATTTCTTAACAAAGAAGATTTCTAATCTTGATAAATTAGGAATTTAAGTCATTCTACACTGACTTAAGACTCAAGTTTCTTCATGAGTTACATTAAACCATTAAAAAAAAAAAATCAGATTCTATTCTAGGAAGAGAATTCCTAGTGAAGCCCTGCTAAACTGGCACCTCTCTCCAAAAGGTTCATGCCAAGAGAATATGCTGCAGGATCAAAATCCAAAAGCCAAGGTTTTGTGACCATGGCCAGGAGTCATGAGCTTTTCCTCTGGCACTGATCCTACTTAAAGCAGAAGTCAGTGGCAGTAAGGAATGTTGAAGAAATCTGGGCCAGGATGTTCTGTGATGAAGGTTCCCTAACCTCAAAGTCTCCGTGACTCCGGAAAACAGTTCAGGAACTCCAAGCCCTTGCTAATATTACCACACTGCCAAGAAGACAAAGAGGAAAAGCCTATTTCTATCAGCTCCTTTACTCCAGACCAGTTACCTCTGTACCTGGGAAGCACAACGATTTGGTGCTTGGTCATTTTCTCTCTAAGATCACAAAAACATCAAAGCACAAGTGGCACTGGAGGAAGAGGGTTTTGAACTGTTAACAGAATTACTCTGGATGTCATGAATACATGGAATTGTCTCAAGAATCCAGTGGATAACAGCACTGCACAGACCTCATATATAAGCAGCAGACAGCACACTGACAGACCACAAACTATATACACATACACACGAAACTCATCAAGTAATAATCTCTCTCCCTCTCTTCCTGCCCCTCCACACACACACACACACACACACACACACACACACACACAAATCAGATAATGATAAGCATCTACAAGGGAGACAATACACAACGAAATAACTGGCCTTTGTAGAATGCCAGATCTGGAATTTATTTCAAATACATAAATCAAACAACTAAGAATGGTCATAACCATATTTTATACATAGTTATATTAATTTTATAAACTTGTCAAATTTTTATTCATTTTTCTATTTATCATTTCCCCTTCCCCATATCACAACTACCCTTTCTCATCAACAAAGAAGAGGGATAAAAAAGCCCCTATAGCTGAAATGTGCTAGTAAAACTGGAAGGAGCGATGGCAGGCAAACAGGGACAGGACAAAGGGCCTGAAGGAAAAATATTCTTAGGAAGGTTGAATTACTCCAAAGCTAAAGTCTACAGCTGAAATTCTAGCAATGTGTTAAAATCACAAATGGAGGTCTCTCTCAATATATGGACTTTGAGAATCAAGGCAAATTGCACATAAATCAAGAAAAATGTTAAAATTAACCATAAAAAATGTACAAAATTATGAACAGGTTATTTCCCAACAGTGAAAAATGGGGGGGGGGAACCCTGAGAAAATCCATATGGCCACATAATACAAATTACAATACTGAGGAGATACCATTTCACACCCATCGTATTAGCAAAATTTTAAAGGTTGACAAAAGTGATGACAAGTATATATAGCAATGGGAACTTTCCATCACTCCTACATACAATCATTTTGGAAAATAATTTGATAATATCTGGTAAGCTAAAGTTGAGCTTACACTAGGACCCACTAATGCCACTTCTAGTTATACGTCTTAGAGAAACTCTCATATATTTTTACAAGAAGCCATGTAAAAGAATACTGTCTACAACATTATTTGAAACAGGAAAACAGGAAACAACCTAGAAGTCCAGTAAAGGAATCAATAAATAAACTGTGGTCTGTTTATAAACCAGAGTTGAAATGAATAAATGAGACCTCTAAGATCCAATATGAATAGATCTCAAAACAATATTTTTTAATATAAAATACATACAATTCATGCATGCATACGTAAAATAACATAAATCATGTATGGACAGCTTGATATATTTTCACAAGTTGAATGTCCTTGTGTAATTAGCATTTATATCAAGAAACAGAACCTTACTAATTTATGCCCCCTCCAGTCATTATCCCTCTCCAATTGATCAGTTTTTCTTGATTTTGAACTTTATATAAATGGAATTATAGAATATGGTCTCTCTGGTTTATAGCTCCTTCCATTCAATATTATGGGGGTGAGATTCATACTGCTGCATATAAGTGTAGATCATTCATTCCCACTGCCATATAGTGTGTGAGTCCGAGAGAGAGACAGAAGGAAAGAGGGATAGAGAGAGAATATGTACTGGAATTTATCTACTTTTTTGTTGATAAGCACTTAGGTTGTTTCTAGTTTGGGTATATTATAAACAGTACAACTATGCAATTAAAGCATGTATTTATGAAAAACATTAAGTATGCATTTCTGTTGGTATATACCTAGGAGCAAAGGTGCTCTTTTGTGAAGTGCCTGTTAATGTCTTCTGTCTACTTTTTAAAAATTGAGTTACCTGCCTTTTTTTATTTATTTGAAAAATCATTAATATATTCTGAATGAGTCCTTTGTTAGATATACATATTGTAAAGATCTTCTCCCACTTTGTGACCTCTTTTACTATTCTAGTGGTAGCTTTTTATAAATTTATTATAAGATCTTATTTTTATTAAGTTATATCTTAATATCTTATTTTTCTTCCATAGTTAGCACTTGTTGTGCCCTCAAAGATCATGAAAATGTTCTTCTATTTCCTAAAAGCTTTATTATTTCACCACTTACATTGAAACCTGAAATACACCTGGAATTGAGTTTGTTATATAAGGTAGAAATGAAGGTGGATTTTTTTTTTCTCAAATGGATACCCAAATGACATGCTACTGAAAAGAACATCTTTTCTCTGCTGTTCCAAAATACCATCTTGTTCTTACATTGGGCGACACTACAAGTGTGAGTCTATTTGTGAATCAAAACAGTATCAGATGAAAAGAAAGCAAGATGCAAAATGGCATACATAGAAAAGCATTTGTATGCACTGTTAAACAAATACTTCGCCTTTTTTACATATGTTTAACATGTGCATGTAGCAAAAGAAATAAAAATGAACTAAAAAGCTACAGACAAAATTCATGATGGGGTGGGGATGAGGAAGAGGGAAGAAAGTGAACACTGAGTACAATGTTCTTTCATTCACTAAATTTTTAAAATTTTTTTAAGATTTTATTTTGAGAGAGAACACATCATTATTGAATCATAATCAATAATAATTATTGAAACCATAATCTACATTTTTAAAAATCAAGTGTTGACATTATCAACAATAGCCAAACTATGGAAAGAGCCAAACTATGTCATCGAGTGATGAATGGATAAGGAAGATGTGTTATATCTATACAATGGAATATTACTCAGCCATCAAAAATAATGAAATCTTGCCATTTGCAATGACGTGGATGGAGCTAGAGTGTATGATGGTAAACAATATTAATCAGTCAGAAAAAGTCAAATACCATATGATTTCACTCATATGTGGAGTTTAAGAAACAAAACAGATGAACATATAAGAGGGGTGACAGAGAGAAACAAACCATAAGAAGCTCACAATGATAGAAAACAAACTGAGGGTTGATAGAGGGGGTGGTTGGGGGATGGGTGAGATAAGTATTAAGGAGGCCACTTGTAATGAGCACTGGGTGTTGTAAGTGATGAATCACTGAATTCTCCTGAAACCAATATTGCACCATATGCTAACTAACTAGAATTTAAATTAAAAATTGAATAAGTAGTCCCATTATCACAGAATAGGAAAAAAATAAAAATCAAGGGTTGAAATATCCATATTTAAAAAAACTAATTTATTAAATGGAAAAAAAACTTTAATTATGAAAATAAGTACTTTTAGAAAAAAATTTTGAAGCATCCATTTAAAAATCTAGTGATTTTAAGCCACTAATCAGTGTATCTTATAAACAATTTATATTGTTTTTACAAAGCGTCCTATGCTTTTCCCCTAGTTACTCTTTTATCCAATGGAGAGAGACAGCAATATACTCTCTCCCTTTTGCTGTTCTCTCCCAATTCTCAAATACATGGGAATAACAATAAAAATACACAATAATTAATAGCTAGCATATTGAGCACTTACTATGTGCCAAACACCATTCTATGGGCTTTTCATATAATATTTATAACAAAACAACACGGTAGGTACTATTACTATCCCTGCTGTAGAGATAAGTTGTAATATAAAATTCCATGTCAAGAGAAATCAGCTTGGAGAATACATACTCAAATAGTCCCTGCTGTATAATCAAGTTGAGAGCATCTAAGGACTGCAAGTTTTAAGAATTGGATAAATCATGCTCAATTTAACAATACAATAATTTTTCCATAATCATGGTATTGGTCTTTATTAGGGTCTTCATAATATTATACCTGGCAAATTTCAGTCTAATGGACTAACAAAGAAAATTATTGTTTATACTAACAAAGTTTTATTTTTACTTGTATACAATTGAGGTTTTCTATATTATTTTAAATGATTCATTTCACTGATACCACCATTACAGACATTTTTGTAATTATCTTGGCAGCTGACAGAAAAGAAAACAACTCCAACTTAAATTTAGGAAGACTGCTCTATTTTCCCTCTTTCCTTTGGAGATCTATCTTCCTGCCTTGCCTGCCTTTTCACCTCTGAATCTTTCCTGAACTTCTTATTTAAAAAGAACAAAATTTATTTCGCCATAGATATAAAAAGTCAAGGGCAGGGGCACCTGGGTGGCTCAGTCGGCTAGGCATCCAATTCTTGACTTCAGCTCAGGTCATGATCTCACAGTTCATGAGTTTGAGTCCCATGTCGGGCTCTGTGCTGACTGTGAGGAGCCTGCTTGAGGTTCCCTCTCTCTCCACCCCTTCCCCTCAAATAAGTAAACTCACCAAAAAAAAAAAGTTAAAAAAATAAAAGTAAAAGGCAGATTAGGTAGGTGATAGTTCATCATTAGTCCTGCTCAAACTTCGTTATAAAAGTACAATTTGTCCTTTATTCAATTGTTTTGTGTTTGATCACAGTTCAGACCGTAATTATTTGTGACTGTGCTAAGAATGGACTAAGGCTTAACTTCGCACTGAGCACCTACTAAAACATGGCACTGTGTCAAGATTTAATAAGAACTATACCAAAGCCAAATAATATTTGAGACATTTTAGCTGGCTCACCTTAAGAAAAACTACTATAAAACCTCAGATAACCAGAATTCTTACACATTACTACTTATTCTTTAAACGTACAGAATGTAAAAAATAAAAGTTAACAAACAGTAAAAGAAGATAAAACATTTATTGTTAAACATCTTTAACTCAGGAATCAAGCAGATCTTCCCGGCACACAGCCTAACTGGCTCCTGGATGAGGACCACACCAGAGCCGAAGACGAGAGCCAAGACTGACGAATCTGTACCAACACTCAGGTGGTTTCCCCTTGCACTTACTTGGATATTCTGCCGCCTGGTCCTATTACTGAAGTAATTCAAATAACATGTCCTTTAATAATACTTCCCACCTTATGTTTTAATAACCTATTTACCAATCTCACCAGTTTGAGAGAGGGCAGGGTCAGGGATCTTATTCTTTTTGTGTGCCCCACCCCCCATCATAGTACTTGTCCAATGAAATCAATGAGGTCCTACAGCCTAAGGAAAAGCACAAGAATAAGGGGGGCAGAGTGAGGGCAGCAATGAGAACCCGAGCACCTCCGAGTCCTGCCAATAGGAAGACCCGTACTCCCCCCACCGCAACGCACTTATGGATGGAGATGAAGACACACAACACAGACTCTATGGTAATGTTTGTGGTGGGTCACAGAGCCAAGGAGTCTCACCTCCAAGGCTGGAAAGATGATTCTCTTGCCGTGTATGTACTTAATCTCTATGACCCTTGTATGTGCTCACACAGAAAGGACACAAAGACATGAGCTGCAAAACCTGTGTGGCACCTACAGCAGGGGACGGAGAAACAACCATTCCATATGTTGAAGACATAAGAAGTACTCCACCTAACTTAGTGTACAATACTCATAATGAGAATTTACATATGGACATACTTCACTGAGGCCTACACAGAATATAACCACCAAATTCTTGCCTTATTCAGAAATACAAAGACCGTGACCATGTATCATTTCTTGCAAAATTTTTTGATCTCACACTCCAAGAGTAAAGTACAAGGGAGAGAAACTGAAGATTTTAAGAAAGCCTTTAAGAATGAGTAAGGTTTTAATATGGGGGAGACAGGAACAACATTCAGGGAAAGTGAGCACGTGGGGAAAGAAACCAGAATCATTCAGGAAATTAGAGCCGATTTTGGGTCAAGTTTAGAGGAAATATAAAGGAATGAAAAGAACTTTTTCTTCAACTGCTAAGTCATTCCCTAGTCTCTTCAGTCCACTAAAACAATTCTCACACTAAGTCACCCATGATCTTTTTCTTTTTTTTGGTCATTGTGGTAAATGACAAGTGTGGAAAGCGTGCCAGTCCTAAGTCTTAACAGGCCTTACAGTTTCACTATCACCCTCTCGGGAGCCAGCCACCACATGAAGAAGCTTGAACTAGACCATTGACTAATGAGACATCACGTGGAGATAGAAGCCACAGGGACAAGCAGCAAAGTGCTCAGGCAACAGCGAGAACCAAGGCCCCAGACTTAGGAAAACACCATCTTCAGTGTTCCAGCCCCAGTTACGCACCCAGCTGAATGAAGTCAACCCACAGAATCTTGAGAATAATAAACTGTTGTTTCAAGCCTCTAAAATGTATGATGATTTGTTACACAGAAATAGATAATGGTGCCATTAAATCTAGTGGAGAGTTTTCACATTTAGCTTCCCCCCACCAGCATTCAAAAAACTATTTACAACTCTTTAGAAAGACACTCTTCCTTTCCCTTTCACGCGAGAATATTCTCCCAGTTTTCCTCCTCTGGCTGTTCTTCCGTCTTCCTCCCTCACCCACAACCCAGACTAAACCTCCAATACCATTAAATGCAACAGATCCTCAAGGCTTAGTTTTAAGCCTTGGCCAATTTATACTCTAAACCCTCAACCCACCTACCCACAGCTTCGTTTACTATCTATACTACTCTGATAATATTAAACATTTTCAGATGCCCAGCCTAGATCTTTCTTCTGAGCACCAAATATTCTTCTACTTAACCACCTTCCCCTTGAATGGGTCAAAGGTACCTTAAACTCAACATGTTCAAAACTGAACTCGTGATTTTCCTCCACCCAAAATGATACTCTTTCAACATTTCCTAGCTCAATGAATGCTACCATAATCTCTCCAATATTGCAAGGAGTCAATTCCCTCTTCCTTACATCTTCAAATGTACTACGTGTAAGCAAATTTGGTTGATTTAACCTTCTAACTACCTCTGAAAATGACTGCTTCTTTCTATCTCTTCCACCGTCACCAAGTTCCTCGGCCAAGCTATTGGCAGAACTGATGCAACAAAGCCTAAATGGTCTTCCAACATCCATTTGTCTTCCTCTCCTCCACCGAGTACCTCCAAATAAAACCCTTGGATGGCCTCCTATTGCTTTTATACTGTAATAACATTATTTGCCATTGCTTCAAAGCCCCTTATGTGGTCAAGCCCAAGCTTCTTTTCCATTTTATACAATGATCCCTTTTCTTTAACGCTCTAAGTCACATTAGCCTTTTCTAGGCTTGTTCTCAAAACATATTCCCTTTGGGAAAAGAGTCTTTGTACAGTCCCCCCACCTGATATGATCACCTTTCCCACTTTTTGTGTAGTAAATCTTACTCACCTCTTCAGATCTTAACTTGTAAGCTCTTATGGCACATTTTTCTCTTTTTTGCAGGATATATTCTTGCAATTTTACTTTTATCTGTGCGATATTTTTATTAATGTTTGTCTTCTCAACTAGACCAATGGGGGGTCGGGGGGGAGGGCAGAGCTCCTGCTTGTTTTTTACTCATCATGTGATCCTCAGAACCTAGCACAGTGTCTGGTTCATAGAAGAAACTCAGTAAATATGGCTGAATGAATAAATGATGTACGGATAAGTAAGGCGACTGGCTAAACTGTGAAGGGTCCTAATCTAGTAGACGATAGAAAGCAATAAAACATTTTGAACAATAGAATAATGCACTCAAGTGGTGTGCTTTAGAATAATTACTACCATGGTATGACAGATTGAAAAAAATAAAAAATTAGGAAGCTAATGTAATAGTTTAAGAAAAGCACCAGAGTGACTGATGGCAAAAGGAATAGGAACGAGAGGAAGAAACAAGTTAATGAAAGCAAAAAAAAAGCAAGAGACTGATATAAAAAACAATTATAGATGAAAAAATATACAATATGTTATGTCCTAAGGCCATGACACTTTCTCTACCTCTGCTATTAAAGTGATGATTTAACATGCTCAAAATGACTAGAGTACTTAATATATAAAGCATAATTTTGTCAAACTACAAAACTAAATTTCAAATACACACACAACCAGAAAAGAATATTTTTCTTAAAAGATGTACAATAACATAAAACTACTCAAAACTGTTAAATACTGTCTCAAATGATAAAGAATTCAACATTAAAACTATAATCAATTATAAAGTATTAGGTCAGAAGTTTAATTTAAAAGCATGTTGGTAAAGAAACCTTAAAAAATAGTAAAAGCTTTCTGAATCACTATGAGGGTCATTATTTTCTAGGTAACTGAGAACACCTAATACTTCAAGTATGAAAAGTTTTCAAAAAACTTTCTACACTAAGTTATGTATATCCTTATCTTCTGGAAACAGACTGTACCCCCTAAAAATAATGAACTTTTCAAGAAGCAGAAAAAAAAAAATTTAAAGACATCTTGTTCATACCAAATACTGCCCCAAGTCACACAGGAAGTTAACAGCCTGACAATTCATCACTTGCTAAACTCTGTACCAGATTTTCAATTAAATCTCCTGCTTAAATCATCTCATTCAGTCCTCTAACACACTTATTACTTATAACTTATGATTCTAAGGCCTATCATCAATTTAACATATTTCTTTGGTTCCGCAAAAGTTAACATTAAATGTGTATAAAAATTTCCCCCAACAACAGCACACAATTATCTATACAGCTCCATGACCCTTTCTTCTTCCAATACCACTAAGTTTGAGTTTCAGGATCATATAGTTTGAGTCTGTGTCTTCTCCATACTGGGTCTAGAGGTTCTTCTGAATCCCTTTCGGCTTTTAGAAATTAAGCAGAACATCAGTCATTTTTTATAGCCTGTTTAGCTCCTTCAGTTTAACCTTTAGTTTAACCTTTAGTTGAAGAGTATAATTCAAAGACTACCAGTGTTTCATCTGCATTTCCATTTGATTATTATCTCCATTTCAATTATAAGTTACGAGATGATACAATGCCTCTCTTTAAAAAGTTGACTTTGGCCAAATGTTTGATTTCTCAGTAACAGTTCTTCATAATCAGGGAAAGTTTTTACTTTCAGAAGTCTGCAATTCTAAGTGCCTTTCTTTGCCTCGCCTATTTATTGCATGTCTATTCCATGTATCATGTTTTTTCTCACTTCAGTGTTAATTCACCATACGGCAATAAGTTCTCTAAAAATTTTTAAGCAAGAATTAGGAAGCCAAATTTCTGTTAAACTTCTGTGAAACTTCTCATTAAAAATACATAACAATCAGATGTAATATATGAACTGTGTTTGGATAAATAACTGTCAACATTTGTGAGACAATTAGGGAAACTGGGATATAGCCTAGATATTAGACTCTATTATTGATTGGACCCCTTATAATTTTTGGTAAGCTATAAATTAATTAAAAGTAATTTAACTTAATTATTTAAAACTTAAAATTAAATTTAAGGGCCCCTGGATGGCTCAGTGGGTAGAGCCATGTGACTCTTGATCTTAGGGCCGGGAGTTCAAGCCCCACATTGGGCTAGAGTTTACTTAAAAAAAAAAAAAAAAAGATTAAATTTAAATTTAACAAAATGTCAAAATATATTTAAGTTTCATTTGGAGTATGGAACATTGCTGATGTATACAGACAGATACATTTTGCTGTCCTTAGATGTTAAAAGAGACATACAGAAGTTTTTATGAATGAAATGATAGTGTTTGGAATTTGCTTTAAAATATTCCCACCAAAAATGTGTATGGGGGCGGGTAGGAGCAGAACAGATAAAAACAAGACCAACAAAATGTGTGTAACAATTGAAGCTGGGTAAGGGTTCTTGATGTTTATTATTTTATTTTCCTTATTTGTATATATGTTTGAAAGGTCCACAGTAAAAGTTTTTAAAAAACTGGACATATGTGAATAAACACAATTAAAAATGCAAGTAATTAGAGCACCTGGGTGGCTCAGTCAGTTAAGCATTTGACTTCAGCTCAGGTCATGATCTCACGGTTTGTGAGTTTGAGCCCCACATCGGGCTCTCTGCAGTCAGTGCGAACCTGCTTTGGATCCTCTGTCTGCCTCTCTCTCTCTGCCCCTCCTCTGCATACTCTCTCTCTCTCAAAAATAAATAAACATTTAAAAATTTAATTTTTTAACGCAAATTAAGACTTTATGAAAAGAAAATGAGAATGGAAAGGAAATCTTACCTTCCTTTAGTAGCCCTTCTGTAAATATATTAGCCAAATGTTCATGTTAAACTGAAACATTTTAACTCTTTTAAGTAGAATATAAAAAATTCACCTAGGTGCTGACAGCTCAGAGCCTGGAGCCTGCTTCAGATTCTGTACCTCCTTCTCTCTCTGCCCCTCCCCCACTCATACTCTGTCTCTCTCAAAAATAAACATTAAAAAAAAATTTTTTTTTTAATTTCACATGACATGAGGTGCTAGCAAAGCAAATAAGCAAACAGTTCAGCCTGAATGAGACCTCAATGACCCACACCTATGCCTAAAACATGCACTGACGTAGGAATGAGCAGATACGAGTCCATCACTTGTTACCTCCCTGCTGAAAAAGCCAACACATTTCTCCTGATTTCAGAAAAGCTGAAGAGGGTAGGGAATGGGTAGACAATGTTTCTTAGAATCAAAGAAATATGGAATTATCATTTGGAGGTGGGAGGAGGGTAAGAAAACCTTGATACAAAGAGATGGATACATGTGTCCAAGTTACTGCAGGTTTAGGAAAAAACAAGATTTAAACCCACCATCTCCCATTTTGCTATATCTTTGTTATTTATTGGATTCCCATCCAATGTTTACACTGTGCCATATACTGTCACCTTACTAAAATCTGTTTTTCTGTCTGACTTTATAGCAAATAATTCAGAATGCTGCTTTCTGGGTTCCTGTGTTTGCTTACTTACATCACAACTTTTGTGTATCAGCTTTCTAATCTTTACAATATATAACAAGGTTACACTCAGACACATATATACATACACATAAACAATGTTGGTTTACAGCAAAAATTAATAACTCACGGGGCCCCTGGGTGGCTCAGTCTTGGGCGTCTTCGGCTCAGCTCATGATCTCATGGTTTGTGAGTTCCAGCCCCGCATCGGGGCTGACAGCTCAGAGCCTGGAGCCTGCTTGGGGTTCTGTGTCTCATTCTCTCTCTGCCCCTCCCCCACTTGTGCTCTGTCTCTGTCTCTCAAAAATAAATAAATGTAAAAAAAAAAATTTTTTTTTTAGGGGCACCCGGGTGGCTCAGTCGGTTAAGCGTTCAACTTCGGCTCAGGTCATGATCTCATGGCTCATGAGTTCGAGCCCCGCGTCGGGCTCTGTGCTGGCAGTTCAGAGCTTGGAGCCTGCTTCAGATTGTGTGTCTCTCTCTGTCTGCCCCTCTCCCAACTTGTGTTCTGTCCCTCTCTCTCTCTCTCTCTCAAAAATAAATAAACATTAAAAAATTTAAAAAAAATATTTTTTTAATAATTCACCATAAAATTTAAAGTCATATGATGATCTGAACATATGCATTAAAAACAGACAAAATTCAATACCCATTCATGATTAAAAAATAATAATAACTCAGCAAACTGGGGACAAAAGAGAACTTCCACAATCTGATAAAAGGAACATACCAAAAACCTATAGTTAACATCACACTTATGTGGTAAAAGGTTTCACTCCCCACCCCATCTCCCAAGATAAGGAACAAGGCAAACATGTCCATCCTCACTGCTTCTACCAGCACATTTAGGCAAGAAAAGGAAATAAAAAGCAATCAGATATGGAAAAAGTAGAAGTAAAACTGTCCATATTCACAAAACAACATGATTCTGTATGCTAAAAAATCTAGAAAAAGCTACTACATGGTATGTGAATTTAGGAAAGTCAGAGATTACAAGGTCAAAATACAAAAATCAACTGCATTTCTATGTGCTAGCAACAATCAGAAATTGAAAGCAAAAAGACCAATTAACAATAGCATCAAAATATATAAAAATTACATACATGTAAACTACATATATGAAAAGTACAAACACTGCCAAGAAAAATTAGCCTTAAAAATTCTGAGAGATATACCATCTCCATGGATTAGAATAACTAATAATGTAAGGTGTCGACTTTTTCCAAAGTAACTTTACAGATTCAGTGTAATTCCAATCAAAACTGTAGCAGGTGGGGCAGCTGGCTGGCTCAGTCAGTAGTCAAGCATGGACTCTTGATTTGGGGGTCATTAAGTTAAAGCCCTCCGTTGGGCATACAGCTTACTTAAAAAACAACTGTGGTAGGCTTTCTTGTAAAAATTATCAAGCTACTTCTAAAATGATATGGAAATTCAAAACACCTGGAATACACAGAACAATTTTGGGGGGAAAAAAAAAAGCTGGAGACTTTAACTGACCTGTAGATTTACAAAACCAATAGACTAGACAGTGTTGTACTGGCAAGAGACAGACACAAAAATCAAAATAGAATAGAAAGCTCAGAAACAGACACAAATGGCCAACTGATTTTCAACAAAGATGCCACAACAATGCAATGGGGAAAGGATTATCCTTTTAAAGAATGGTACTGACACAATTAGCTAATGATGTGTCAAAAAATGAAATCTCAATACTTTCCTCCCATGAGACATAAAAATTCTAAATGAATCATGACTCTGAAAGTAAGAGCTTACACCATAAAACTCCTTGAAAAAATATAGGGAAAAATCTTAGTAACACTGGGCTAGACAAAAATTTCTGTAACAGGATACAGAAAGCACAAACTATGAAAGAAAAAATTAATTTAAAACATTTGCTCTTCAAAAGACACTGTAAAAGGCAAGACATAGATTAACAGGAAATATTTGAAAAACATGTATCCAATAAAGGACATGTATCGAGAATATGTAAAAGATTCTTAAAATTCAGTACTAACAACACAATCCAATAAAAAACAGGCAAAGGTTATGAACACTCACTTCACCAAAGAAGATATACAGATGACATATAAATATACGAGAAGATGTTCAACACCATTAGTCCTGAGGGAATGCAAACTAAAACGAAAATGAAATTCCACTACACACCCGCTATGTTGTCTAAAATTTAAAAGACTGAAAAAATTCAAGTGTTGGAAGGATGGAGAGCAACTAGAACTCCCGTATATTCCTGGCAGGAATGCAAAAGTAGTACAGCCACCCCAGTGAACAGTTTGGCAGTTTCTTATAAAGCTCCATATACACTTAGCATATCACCCACCAGCTAAACTCCTATGTATATGCCTAAGAGAAGTGAAAACTTATGTCCACAGAAGGACCTATACGCCAAGTACGCAGTGGCTTTATTCATAACGATCAAAATAAATGGAAAAACCTAAATGTTCTATCTAGTGACTGAATGAGCAAACTGCAGTATAGCTAGACACTGGACTATTACCCAACGATAAAAAGGAACAAACCACTGACATAGGAAGCTGTGTGGATGCATCTCAACAGCATTATGCTAAGTGAAAGAAAGCAAGACCCAACAGACTATGTATACTCATGCGTCCACTTATGTGACACTCTAGAAAAGGTAAAACTAGATAGATAGACGGAGATAGACAGATAGACAGTCAGATACAGTGACAGAAAGCAGATCAGTTGTTTCCAGGAAATGACGACAGAAATTAACTGCAAAGGGGCATGGCGCAACAAAATGTTTTTGGAGTTATAAGACATATTTTACATCATAACTGTTGTTGACACAATGTTTATTTACTTCTGTCAAAACTCATGTTTTATACTTGAAAGTACTATACTTATACTGCATATAAATTATGGCTAAACAAAAAGGACAATAAAAACAACAACAAAGCAAACATAAACCAATACAAACAGAGTACCATATCCAGTGGCACAAAAAAAAAAAAAAAAGGGCAAGTGGCAAAAATCTGCAGAGAATTAAAAGTTCCTGATTTCAAAGAAATTGGATCAATTAGTAGTAGTTCCCAAGCTATGGCAGAGCTAAGAATAAGGCAACACTTATGAAGTAACTGCAGAAAAATAATATACATATATAATCAAATGCTAAATTTTGCGGTATTTATAAGTGCTGTAAAAATCATTCATGGTATGAATATCAACTGAGTAGCTACTCTATGCCAGGCACTGGGGTTACTGTGGTAAACAAAAGGAACACGCATTACCTGTAACTAGAGATTATGCTAAAGGCTATGAGGAAAAAGGGCTTTTGTTTTTTTAAAGGTCAAAACAAAATCTTAGGCTCCAGTCTTAACTAATGGAGATCACACCCACTGGTTAGTCTCTTGTCTTGATAAGTTTCTAAGTATTTCTATATCCCCCTAAGCCCCTGTCTTTCCTGACAGCATCAGCGTCGCCTTCCCTGTCTTCTCTGGCCTCTACGAGAATTAGAAGCTCTCCTTTTTGTACTGTAATAGGAAATAATAAAAACAGTAACATTTCTTAAGCTCTTATTATCTCATTTAATTATTACAACAACCATGAGATATAGTTATTATTGTCCCCGTCTTAAAAGCTGAGGAAACTAAAGCTTCAAACAAGAGAGAATTAGGTTACATCTTTAATGTAGGATTCCAGGTCTGGAGCAAAAATGCACAAGATAAACCTAGAACAAACTGTCATACTAGAAAGTTGTTTCGAAAGCTTTTAAAATAAAATTAATTTCTTTAACATACATCTTATTTCAGAAACTGCTAACTGCTTCTTAAGATCTAATCTCTCTTCCTTCTAATCAAAACCCCCAAATTTTAGCTAGACACATAGCCACCCAAGCAGAGATTACATGCTTTGTTCTGCCTCACTAAGTATGGTCAAGTTCTGGTTGATGGACTTTGCTTGGAGCTGCTACATACAAGTTTTACGTCACGCTCACATTAGGTGGCTGCCTGCCCTCCATATTCTTTACTCCTTCCCACAGGGTGAAATTCATTTGTAGCACTGAACTAGGTAGAGTACATTGTTAAACCAGTTACCAACTCTACACATAAAAGCAAAGACAAAACAAAAAAGGAGAAGGAACCTAGGACTTAGACACAGTTTGGAGCAAAACCACCCTACCTCCCACACCACTAGCCACTTCTGTCTTTGATGTGAGAGAAAAATTTTCCATCTTTTTAAAGCCACTGTTACTTTTGTCCAATTACAGGAGCTGAACCAATACCCTAAAAAATAAACTTGGCAGAAGATTTTCAGAATTCTTGAAGGTTCAACTAGATGCCTGTCAGTTTGTTTGCTTTGTTGCAGAACATGCAGAGAGGCACAAAATGTGTATTAAAGGCAGAGAAGCACACGTTCTAAACCAAATTAATGATAAACGCCTTTGTGATTTAATAAATAGAAAGCTGGCACCTGCAGGATCAAGTCCCACTCTAATGCCAATTACTCAGATTTGCTCAGATAATATGGAAGAAAAAAGCTTCAAATAAAATGTTAACATTTTTGGTGAATCTGAGTATTTCTTAAATTTCGTTCCGCAAATATAACACAGCCTTAGTTCTTCCTCAGAACAAATAGTAACAACAACAACAAACCCACGTAACTAGGATTAGGCCCTTAAGTTTCATTGCAGTTTCCTCCTTCCCAGTAAATGTAGGAATAGTTCTAAGACTCAAAACTTAGTCCTTCAACTTCCTTTTTCTCCCTAAGGTTTTACCCTTCAACAGTTATAACCCTCAATTATTTTTCTGATTATTTCCATGAACAGTTGAACAGCCAAAGATACCAAAACTGAAATTATTTGGTTGAGAAAAGGGTATATGCAAGAAATCTACTATCCCAGGATTTGCTGCTTAGGATTACAGAACCAATGCACTCTGTTACAGCATCTTTAGATTTCTTCCCAGTATGAGAGTTTTATTAACGAGGAAAGGTTTACTAAATGCCACTTAATTATGCAAATTTCATCTCAATAAAACAATATACAAACTTTAGCACAAGCCAAGCCCTTTACCCATCCAGTTAAGGAAAACTCCAAGAAAGAACAAAGATGGAAGAAGGACAGAAAAGATAAAAAAGAATAATGAGGATAACAGTAATGGATAAATTCAGAAGTCAGAAGAGAGACACAGATGGGAAAAAAATATATCAAAGAAATAAGTTAAAAGATAGGAGTTTCCAAACTGAAAGACGTGTGATAGGCCACCACAAAATCTAGTGGCAATAGAAGCTTACAAGTAACAGAATGAATATAAACTGGGGTAAGAGTGGTAAGAGTTAAGCCCCAGAAGTACAGAGAAAAAAATGTGACTAAATGCCTAAAAGCTTTATAGAAGGTAGCATTTGCCCAGTGTCTCAACAAATACTGAGTACATTTTGGGAAGAGAGAGGTAGGAAGAGATAGGAAGCACCCTAGAATCATAGAACAGGCACCGGTAAATAAAGTGTGATGGACTCAACGAACAACATTTTGGTGTTGGTGAAGCACTCAGATGCAATGTAAACCAAATAAAGCATGGGGAAAGTTGGGATCAAATCATAAAGGGCCTTTTATACCTGGTAAAGGGAGTATAGATATCCCAAGGTAGGAAACAAAAGGAAAAGGGAGAATGCCCAAGTGCTTAGCATCAAAACTCAATGAGAAAGATAAAGGTGGCTGGGGGCGGCAACATGGGAGAAAGGGGACAATAGGTACAAACTTCCAATTATAAAATAAAGAAGTCAGAGCGCTGTCATATACAGCATGGTAACTACTGTTAATACTGTATTGCATATTTGATAGTTGCTAAGAGAGTAGATCTTGAAAGCTCTCAACACAAGAAAAAAATTTTTCTGTGTAGTAATTAATGTTAACTAGACTTATTGGAGTGATCATTTCATAATATATACAAAATATCAAATCATTATGTTGTATATCCAAAACTAATGTTTATGTCAATTATATCTCAATAAAATACACACCCTCCCCGAGAGCAGCAGTGCTCTAACAGTTTGTACTGTAACACCATTTGCATGGTTAAAAATTAATGAGGACCCTAAAGAACTTTTGTTTATGTGGGTTATGTCTATAAACTGACACCATCTCAAAAATTAAAAGAAAGAAAGTTAAAAGATAATGGCTAGAAAAACACATCTTGGTAATCTGTTTAGAGATGTAAATCTGTATATACTGATGGATGAAGCTGTGGGAATAAATGAAATTGCCTGAAATGAACAGGTCAAATGTAAAGGCAAAAAAAAAAAATCTAAGTAACAAGGGGACAGATAGGCATAAAGCAAGATCAATGATTAAATGGAACCAAAGCCAAATAAAAGCCAGGAAAATATAAACCCAGAAGCCACTTTTAAGAAAGAGTGTTCAATAATGCAGGCAAAACTTCATGGAAGAGAAAACTCAAAAACCTATGAATGAATTTGGAAAAAGAGAAAGCATTATTGACCTTACTAAGAATGGAAGAAGTCAGAATGTAACAGATTAAAGAATAAAAAAGAAGGTAGCAAAGTCAAGGGGATATCAGAAATAATTCCTAAATTTGCTACAAAAGGAAACAAGATTTAAGAAAATCATTAGAAAGGGAAATAGGGTACATGAGGGTAAAGACACAAGTTTTTCCCTTTGTTTTGTTTCATGTTTTTAGAATGGCTGACCCAGGGAGGCAGAATTATACAACCATCACCACTACGTAATTTCAGAACACATCCATCACCCAAAAGAGAAACCCCACACGCATTAGCACCAACTCTTACCCTCAACCCCAGCAACCCTTATATATTTCTGTTTCAATGGAATTGCCTATTCTGAGGATTTCATAGGAATGGAATCATGTAGTAACTAGGCTTTTGTATCTGGCTTCTTTTACTTAGCATGTTTTCAAGGTTCGGCCATGTTGTAGTATGTCAGAATTTCATTCCCTTTTAAGGCTAAACAGCATTCCATTGTATGTATATACCACACTTTGTTCATCTGTTCATCAGTTAATGAACACTGGATTGTTTCTACTTTTTAGCTATTATAAATGATACTGAGACATTTTATGTGGACTTACTTTCATTTCTCTTGGGTACATACCAAGAAATGGAGTTTGGGGGTAATAGGTAACTCTACGTTCAACTTCTTGAGGAACTGCCAACTAATTTTCCGTAGGTAGCAGCTGCATCATTTTACATTCTCACCAGTAATGTATGAGGGTTCTAGCTTCTCTACATTCTTACCAATATTTGTTACTATACATTTTTTTTATTATAACCATGATAATTGGCATAAAGTGGTATTCCATTATGGTTTTGATTTGCATTTCCCCAGTGACTCATCATGCTAAACATCGTTTTCATGCATTTATTGGCAATTTGTATGTCTTTAGAGAAATATCATTTCAAATCCATTGCCTATTTCTCAATTGGGTTGTCTTTATTTTTGTGTTATAGCAGTTCTTTTTATATGCTGGATACTAGGCCCTAATGAAGATATATGATTTGCAAATATTTTCTCCTGTTATACGGTCTTTTCTTGATAATATCCTTTGAAGCACAAATGTTTTTAATTTTGATGAAGTTAAACTTTTCTACCTTTTCTTTGAATGTGCTTCTACTGTCATATCTAAAAAACCGCTGCCTAATCCAAAGTCATGAGGAGTTAGCCTATATGTTTTCTTCTAAGAGTTTCAGCTGTCACATTTACACTGCCCACATATTTTGATTTCATTTTTGTATATGGTGTCAGGCAGGGGTCCAACTTCACTCTCTTGCATAAGGATATCTATCTAGTTGTCCAGTACCACTTGTTGAAAAGATTCTTCTTTCCCCATTAAACTCTTGGCTTCCCTGTTGAAAATCAATTGACCACAAATGTATGGGTTTTATTTCTGACCTCTCAATTTATCCATTGATTTAGACGTCTATCCTTATACAGTACTGTACTGCTTTTTGTTTTCTTTTTAAATCCCACACTAGAGTGTAAGGAGCAATAAACCTAAAGTAAAAAGAAAAAACCCAACAGACTAGTCCTAGCTATGTCTCTCAATTGAGAATCAGCTCTACTAACATTCATTTTCCTCACTGTCACAGAATTGGGAGTTGAGATGTGAAATTACCTTGAAACAATGAAAAGTAACAAAATTAAGTCTTACACATTATTTTCTTAATGATTACATTCAATATAAATTATTTTGGCGGCCAGGAATAAAAGAAGGTAACATAGTAAGAATCTGTTTCTAAGAAACAGTGCCTAGCACATAGTAAGCCCTCAATAAATTATTTTAATTAACCATTTTCCAATTGCTTTGCATTCTTTTCATTCGTTTTCAATGACTATTAAAATTATGAAAAACAACTGACAAATTAAAATCACCATATTTCAGGTTCTTCCTTTAGCAATTATTTCCTCGAAAAAAAAATCAAGTACATTTCCCTTAGGCTATTTTTGCTTTTTATTTATTTTTTAATGTTTGTTTATTTTTGAGAGAGAGAGTCAGAGCGCATGTGGGAGGAGGGGCAGAGAGAAAGGAAAACACAGAATCCGAAGCAGGCTCCAGGCTCCAAGCTGTCAGGACAGAGCCCGATGCGAGGCTCAAACCCACAAGCAGTGAGATCATGACCTGAGCTGAAGTCGGACGCTTAACCGACTGAGCCACCCAGGCGCCCCCTATTTCTAGCTTTTTATGTTATTATCCAATACAAGCATTTAACACAGTTCTCCTCATATGATATTTAATAAGGAAAGGAAAATTAAGAAATTATTAGTCAAAGGGAATTCTATAAAATTTAGTTAATAATCTGAATCATTTAGTTGGTAGTTTCCACATAGTTACTTACAATGCATATCCTTTAAGTTAAAAAAAAATTTCTTTTTTTTAATCTAGTAAATTTAAGAACAGTATCTGTTCAGAGGAAAGAGCACTTATTACTTGGCAATCAATGATATGAAAATAATTCTTTCACAAAGTTTTACTCCAACAAATTTCAATGGTGAGGTCTAATATTTTAACAACTTTATTGAAAAATAATTGCCCACCATAAAATTCACCCATTTTAAAAGTGTCCAATTACTTTTAGTAAATTTGCATAGTTTGCCATCACTACTATCCAGTTTTAGAACATTTCCAGACCTCAGAAAGATCCTTCATCCCCATTTGCAGTCAGTCCCCAGCCCACCCCAGGCAACCACTAATCTACTTTATAGATGATCCATAAAAATGGAATCATACAATCTGTGGTCTTTTGCATCTAGCATAATGTTTTGGAAGTTTGTCCATGTTATATAGCATGTCAGTACTCCATTTCTTTTTATTACTCAATATTATTCCAAGTTCCTTTATTTTATTTCTGGCATAAAACGACCCACAGACAATTTTGTCTTTTATAAGGAGGTTTAAAAAAAAAAAAAAAAAGGTGCCAACATTACCTACAACTTGTTTATTCTACACTACTGCTACTATCTTTCTAAAATCCAAATCTGATCACTTTCTCCTACACCAAAATCTCTTCAATGGTTATTACCATCAACCTCTAAGACAGTCTACATTCCTTGGCAGGGCATACACAATGGGCCATGCCATCTGTCCATGCTCATTTCCTGCTGCTTCTTTCCTGAACATTCTGTCAACTATCAGTGCTGAGGTGTATAAGGTTCTCTTCCTGTCTTTATGCCTTATGCTCATCTACTTCCTTTTATGCTTTTACACTCATCTGCTTCACAAACTTGAATTAATCTTTCAAAGTCCAACCTCAGACATCATTTCCCAGCGCCACCCTCACTTTCTCAGCAGCTTGTGCTGTAATCATTTCACTTCTTACACCATGACCTGTTGACCTCTCTGTCACCAAACTCATACTCCTAGCACCCAACCTTTTGTCTGAATATCACTGGTTTCAAGAAGTATTTGTTCAACTAAACAATACATTCTGACCACCAGTATTTTCTGCTCACCTCATTAAGCAAGATCAACTACACTCTAAAACTCATGGTGAAAAGGACCTGAAAGTAGTATAACGCAATTCAGTGGTCTACAAAACAAGACAGACTCCAGAGGTCAGCAAACTATGGCTCACCAGCCAAATTCAGCCCATGTTTGTTTTGGTAAATAAAATTTTATTGACTACAGCCACACTCACTGGTTTAACACATTGTCTACGGCTGTTTCTGCCCTACAGCAACAGAACTGAGTAGTTTTAACAGATCATATGGGCTGAAAAGCCTACAATGTTTACCACCTGGCCCTTTAAGTTTGCAAACTCCTTGTATACATTATGATGTGAGGGAAGAAAATATCAGAATTTCCTTTGTATAAGTTTTTTCATCTCATCTTTAAAAATTTCTATTTTTGTAGATATTTTCTAATATTAACATAAGGTGTGTGTATATATACGTGTATATATATACACACATTTATACATTTATAATATCTAAACATAAAAATGTACAAACATTGGGGATAGTGCATGCCCATATTATTTTTTCATTTTTACTAATACAGGCAACTCAACAACAACAACAAAATAAATAAATAGATAAAAACCCTATTGAGTCTTAGGACAAATTTTTAGAGTTTACTTGAAAATTTGGCAACCAAGAAGTTATTATATGACAACTGGGTTTTGTAAGTGCTTCAAAGCACAGAGAAAGAAGTCTAGAACGAAACTTTTTCCAAAACAAAATGCTCAATGCATCTCTAAAAGATCTTTTTATTGAGTCTAAAAATGTTATTCACATAATGCAACAGTCCTAACATTCTTCAAGTTGAATGCAATAGAATACGAACTACATAAACTACTTCAAAGGTAGTTAATTTTTCTTAATTATAACAGACAAATCAAATGCAAATTTGTCCATCAGAATCCTGAAGCCCAACTGCCTGATACACATGATCAATACATGATATACAAATTAACACATGATAAATATATAAACTCAGAGATTACCTCACTAGCTAATTTTTTTAATCCATCTGTACTTATCTGATTTTATAACCAAAATGTTCCTTAGCTATGATAGTAGGCTACTTACACTGAAGACAACAGATACTAACCTAAGGTTCTGAAGGGCCCAGGAAATCTCAAACTCCTCCCCTTACAGATCTTAAGGTTAAGAGGTTATTCGTTTCTAACAACTCAAAAGTTGGGGTCTGATCATCATCACCAACAAATGTATAAACTAAAGTTAATTTACCAGTTGAACCTGGATTTGTCAAGTTAGGGTTGTCATTCTATGTTGAATCATATTCTCCAACCAATAGTCACAGCCCCCAGAGAGAACTACACTCTACTCTGCTCACCTTTAAGGCTTTTTCTGAGGCCTTCCGAGATGACTAGCATCAGACTTTTGAGGAAGGCTAGCCATTAGACAAGGCTTTTCCCCACGATCTGACTGCTTGAAGTGACATCCAGGATCAGGTCGATCCTGTATCCAGGAATCATGACCCTCCCTGAGGCACCAGTCATCATGAGACAGTCAGTGCACTTTGGCACTTCTTGAAAACCACTGGGCTGCTCCTTTAGCTGAAAGGAAAAAAAACATCAAAACCACAACAAACAAAACAAAGGGGGAAAAATCAGTAATTCAACCTGAAAAGACAGAGCGTGGGGAAAAATAAACCAAACAGCCTTGTCTAGATCAAAATGCAGCCTTGCCTTGATGTAAAGACCATAGTTCCAGTCACTGCATAGTTTATTCTTAATACACAAATCTAAAAAATTTTATATCTATTTTATTACATCTGAAAAGAACAATTGAAAATGGAGGTTTATATAAAATAACTATTTATGGAACACAGCTAAATAAGTATAATGAAGGTATTTATAAACAACTAACAGCCTATGGCTTATGGGATTGTGCCTCACCAGTATTGAGACCAATACTCAACTTTTTCATGCTCTCAAACTGTAATCTGACTTAGAGAGGCATAAAATACATCTAACAGGCTCACTTTCACGGAGTTTAATTGGCAGAAAACTACCAGTGCAGTTAAAGCCAATCTACAACTATTCTTAAATCACATACTGATAAACAGAAAAGAAACTGGGTTTGCATCCTCTTCAGTGGACTTCACACTAGTACAAGGTGTCCTCACACACACAATGCTGTTCTCCCAGCATTCTCAAGTTCAATGTTCACACTTACTTGAAATAAGCAATTTTAAATGTTCATATCACTATGACTTAAATTTAAAAACTTAAGGACCTGATAAATAAGTAATAAAATGACTTCAGATTTACTTATTTAATCTGCTTCAAAATACAAACTCTATCAAAATTTAGAGATAAATTCTGCTTATTTCTTTGTTTTTAAATACAAAATACTTTTCTTAGGACATAATGTTAAAAGGCAAGAAAAAGTCTTTGAACTATTGTTTTAAAAGTTGGCTTGTAACTCCTTTAAAATATTGGTACCCTCAAGATATTTTACCAAACAATTATTTTATATTCCTTTCTACTATATATCCAATATCCCCATTTCAGTTAACACTAACAACATCCACACAGATCTCAAGTTGGAAACTCTGAAATACAACTAGGCCGTCTGTATTTTTTTTTTTTTTTTTACTTGTTTGAGAATATGGTTAAAGCTACAGACCTCTGTCCCCCAGAAAAATGTGGATAACTGCACAAATGGACAATGTCTAGTATGTTTTCAGGCAATTCACAGAACCCTCTAAAGCCCAAGCATGGACCCTGGTTCAGAATCCCTTTCAAAGGCTGATTTTTTTTCTCCTACTTTACCATCTCTGAAGACCTGCCTAGTTAGCATACCCATCAAATCTCTCACATTTCTGCCCTTCTATCCAGCACTGGCTTAGTTTTAGCACACCCCATGTTTCTCCTGGATTATTTCATGTCGTTTGCTAATTCTTCCCAGTTTACCATCCTTCAACCTATCTTCTTTCACCCCTGCAGGCAGAGTAAGCTTACTAAAATGCAAATCTGATCATGAGACTCCACTGCTGCTCAACACCTCCAATACTTCCTCTACAAATGTTAACAGAATGATGTCTAGTCTCCTTAGGGGGTTCTTCTGGCCTCTACCTACATTTCAAGGAACCACTTCTCTTGCCTATGCGTTCTATACTCCACTCATATAATTTCACGTCTCTCCATATACTGTTTTCATGCCTTCATACTTTCACACACTATTCCCTCCTCTTGAAATATCATGGCTCAATTCCTTACTCATCTCTCATAACCTAGTTCCCCTGTTTATGCTCTCTCAAAAGCTTTTATTTCTGCCATGAGATTTATCTCAGTGTGTTACAAATGCTTATTTCCTTGCCTATCTTCAAATATGTCTTCTGGAGGCAAGAGCCTTGCTTAATTTCATCTTTGTGTCCCCAATACCTAGAAAATAGTAGTACTAAATATAAATGTATGGTGTGCCACTATTCTTGTACACAAGCAAAGTTACTATACCACACCCACAACCACACCCACACACACACACAATTACTGATGAACTAATCTAAAATATACTTTAAGAATTGAAAATCAGAACAATTCATTAGAGAAGGGTATTTTAGCAGGAACTCTCTAGAAAGCAAAAATTAAGTGTAACTATCACCAATTCTTTATAAATTGCCCTCATCTGAGTCAAGTGTGTGTGTGTGTGTGTGTGTGTGTGTGTGTGTATGGATATATATATATCCATATTAAATATATATTTACATATATATATATATATATATATATATATATATATATATAATATGCTAGCTATGAATATCCATACCAGGAATTAAAGCACAATAAGGATAACAGAATACTATGCAGTCCTTTGGATAAAAACTCCTTAAGCCAGTGATAGCAAGCACATGACAGATAATATGAATTAATTACTCCTTTTTTCTTATCCTCTCCTTTCCTACCTCATCTCATATTCAGGGTCTAAAAGCCCTCCTCAAACTCGGCATACCACAAATGCAGTAATTATAGACTGACTGTGGTCAGCACACATGTTAGTATTTCAGGGCTATCCAATAATCGATTCTAAATCATATCAAACACAGTAAAAAATATTCACAGAAGACCTAGTCCATATTCCCGGGAAGCCCAATCCCAAGTTTAACAATTCCAAAGGTCAACAATTAATTTTTATCTTAAAATATTTTGCTAGCATTGTAAGTCAAAAATGGTGAAGGTGTTTTGTTAAAGTTGTTCACTTTCAAATGTGTTTTTTATAGTTTAAAATACATATTCGTAATTATATTGTATTCTAAAACTATGGTTTTCAAATATGTGTATCAGAATCAACTGGGACATTTTCAAAAATACAGATTCCCAGGTTCCTGTCACGATCAACTAAACTAACATTTTCAGAATTAGAGCTGAGCCATAAATATTTTATAAAATACCCTAGGTGATTTTGATGCAGCCATTTGAAAACTAACGTTCTAAATATTATAGTAGTCTATATATGGAAAAGTTGCAATCAGAAGGGTAATAGAAACATCTCTAAGTAAATTTTTCCTTACATGTATGGCGTCTCTGATTGCTTATTGGTTCTGACAGGCTAATAAAATGCAGGGTGAAACTGCCTCACCTGCTGAATAAAAATTATTTTGATATATCTTACCACAGAATTCTAGATAATAGATTACTTATTGTAGCCATACAGCTTCATTAAAGAGTGATAAGCCAGTATTTTAAAAAAATTATTCTATTGAAATGTTTGGCTAGGGGCAATCCATCCTTAAAGGGTTTTTCTTTCCACGTGCCCTTGAAAAAAGATATATTCAATAAGAGTACTGTAAATGTGTTGCTGAAATTCACTATAGGTTATCGAATTGAAACATTTCATCAACTTCTCTTAATTATAAATTTGTATTATAATTTACATATTTTCAATATACATATATTTTGTTTATATATGTATATAAATGTATATATAATATTTTTATATATTATATACATATATACATATTACCATTTACATATTTTCAGTTTTCAATTACAGATGTATATACATTTCTATAGCACACTAGGAATAATAAATCCAGGAGTTGAGAGAATAGGGCCAAAAATATGGGTATAAAAAGAAAATACAAATGATCCATATCCAACAAATTCTTATTAAATGTCCTTAGAAAATTGAATTGATAGACTAACATATACAGTAATGTTATACATATGTTTAGAACATTTAAATCACAAACTACTAAGACACAAATTACTGAGTCCCTAGAAATCAGTAAGAGGCATCACTGCTAAGGGATGAATGAAAACTCAAAAAAATGCATTTACACACAGATCCTTTGGGTACATTCTATGATACTCCAATGACATTCCTCAAGATTTCTTAGAGGTTTTTTTAAAAAGAAAAAAGAACGAAAAAGTTGCTCCAAAATTCTAAGTGTACTGGGGAAAAAAACAACTATTTTAAATATGTATTAAAAGTCTTGACTGATATAATTAAAATAGTTTTGACACAGGGCACCTGGGTGGCTCAGTCCGTTAAGCATCCAACTTCAGCTCAGGTCATGATCTCACGGTTCGTGAGTTTGAGCCCCGCATTATGCTCTGTGTTGACAGCTCAGTGCCTGGAGCTGCTTCAGATTCTGTGTCTCCCTCTCTCTTTGCATCTACCCCACTCACACTCTCTCTCTCTCAAAAATAAATAAACATTAAAAAAATTTTTTAAATAGTTTTTAACACATTTTTAGGGACTTTACTAAAATAAAAACATTTATGGCAGGAGAGATGAGATTTCAGAATTACTTCAGGTACAAGAAAAAACTCAAAAAATTCTGGATTGTCTTGATCAGTACAGATCACAAAGAGTTAAATAAACCATAATTATAGATCCTAAAGATTATCCTTATAAAAGGTACATTTACATTACATTACAAAGAATGATCCAGAAAAATCACTAATACTAATCCACCTCTCAAAGGCTGAGGGGACTTCTGCATCAGCTTTTGAGAACTGACAAGTTGAAAGATAAGACCCTACCTAATCTGTAGCCACTTCAACACAGAGCTGAGATTACTCAGACATTCTCTTTCTACAGAAGCCCTTTCTGAACATTTGCCAAGAAGTTATAAAAGTAGTTGTCCTAGTTTGTCTTAAAAAGCTGGGAAAGTCATAAGAAGGCAAAACTTTTTTTTAATGTTTATTTATTTTTGAAAAAGAGAGAGAGAGAGAGACAGAGCATGAGCGGGGGAGGGGCAGAGAGAAGAGGGAGACACAGAATCCAAAGCAGGCTCCAGGCTCTGATGAGCTGTCAGCACAGAGCCCAATGCGGGGCTCAAACTCACGAACTGTGAGATCACAACCTGAGCCGAAGTTGGACGCTTAACCAACTGGGCCACCCAGTAGCCCCAAGAAGGCAAAACTTTCATTGTCAAAAGCCAACATTTTATTTTTTACTGCAAGTATCTTCTCTAAAATGTTAGCCTCCAGGGCAATCACAACATTGATAAAGAGATGCAGAAACATTCTTCAGCATATAGAAATCTCAATATTTGAAAGATAATACTACTATTAGCACTTTCAAGGAAGAGAAAAATAACTACTACACTACCCTGGAATGTCATTCATCGCCAAGAAGGTACTGGCAGGATTTCTTCTGGCTACTTTATTGAGCAATATAGTTAGCCATGTGTTCCCGGAATCATAGTAAGAATAGTTTTCCATTGCAAAACAGTGCTAGGGAGGATCTTTGCAGGAAATTAAAAACAGAACGAAATTTTTTCAATAATTCTGATTTTGTGATTCTACCAAAACACCTGATACATCAGTACTAAACATAATGAATGGTACTGTAATTGGCCATTAGTACGTACACTTATCAACATCAAAGAATACTACTACGAGGCTAAGCAATACAGTTTTCTTGTGTATCAGAATTCAAAATCCTATCTAACTCACTCCTCAAAAGTGAAAATATTGTGAACCGATTTTATCAAATAGCTACACTTAAAAAGAAAAAAAAAAGAGGCAAAAAATACACACATACTCGTCCAACACAACAGTCACTAAGTCCTAGAGAGTTATTCAGAAGTACTACACTAGAAACACACTCATGACACGTCAGACAATAACCTGGACTTTCATTAAATGAAGCCAAAAGACAATTAAAGTCATGAAATAAGGTAAAACGATCATATACAGCTCAAGATTTTTGTCTGCAATACAAAACCGTTAGTCTCCTAACTCCTAACACACTGCTAAGTGATGAACTATCACAGAGGAAATGGTATCCCTATATGATTTTGACAAATAAGTTATAAGAAATTGGGTCATTCTGTCCTCAACAAACTTAGCCAGGTCAAGAGACAATATGACACCAAGTTTTTCTATTAACTATTTTCTAGGCTCAAAACAACTTTACACCAGGCTTCTTTATAATAATTTCAGATACAAGCTAAGAGTCACATCCTAATACTAAATCATCCACAAGACCCTTGAATTCAATGAAAATTTAAATGATGATAAAAATTCACAGTACACAGGGTTTTAACACATACACAAAACAGGTCATATTAACACTCCCCTCCCTCTTTAGTGCTCCCACTTAGTATATATCTCTATTTAATAAAACTATTTAATGAGTAATCTCCCCCCATAAGACTGTAAACTTAAGAACCAAAGATCTACCCTGTTCATCTTTTGTATCCTCATTGTCTAGAAATGAATGCCCTGGTCATAAGAGTCTTCAATGAGCACTGAGTGAACAAGAACATAATGTCTACATCACAATTGTATAGAAAGGTGAAGTAGACAAACAGGAAATCAGGTAAACAGAAGATAAATTTTAGGACAAAACAAAAAAACAAATCAAATATAGAGGCAGGAGATATAACAGAAAAAAAGCACTGGTCTGGAGGGGCTGGGATGTCTTTGGAATTTATGCATCAATTCTAATCCAGATTTTGGCAATAAAAAATGTTATAACCTTGAGCAAATCACTTTGTCTCCCTGGATCTCAATATCCTCATTTGTAAAATAAAAAGACTACACGAGCTCTAAGTCATCTTATACGCCACAAGGATGATTTTAAAGCAGCAGAAACACGTATTCCTGAAAAATAACATCAACAGATCAAATATAATACCCCATGTGAGATAGTATAACTCTTTTGAGCAGAGGATATCAGTCAGGTGGGACGCACAACTCCATAAATAGTAACAGGTCACATCAATAGCAGCCACAGGCAATCAAAAATTATATATACACAAGTGTAGAAATCACGGATATATTCACTCATTCAATAAATCTAAAAAAGAATCAAGTTTTGCCAAAAGCAAAGGTTCAGAGATCTGAAGAGGAAGAGACAAAAGACAAAATTCTGCTTCTCATTGTCTAGTAGAAATTATGACAACATAGATCACATGTAGCACGCATGTGCACACGTGCATGCGCGCTCACAGACACACACACACACACACACACACACAAGCAAACAAAAAGCATCTTTATACTTTTTATTAATTGAAAGACTCCTTAAAATGAAACACATAATTTAATTACTTGGGCTAGAACAGACCAACATTTCCCAATATTTTAGCAAAAATTACATTTCAACTATATGCACACTGGGGTACATTCTCTCTGCCCCACAAGAGGAGTCTTGTTGAGACATTAAGAACCAAATGTGCAAAGGATCAAAAACATTCCTAACCTTGAAAACCAAAACAACTCACAGACCTATGTTCCAACTACATTAGCAAAATAAACCTTTGCCTTAAAACAAATGAATCTTCTGTCTCTGATAAATAATAGTAATTTTCATCTTGAGGACTACCAAACTCATACCATAGTATCTATAATCAATATTTTTTAATATAAACTCTGTTCACAGTACTAGGCTAACTATCATAGAAGCTACAAGAGAATTAAAATGGAAGATGCTTGCCCACAAGAAAATCTTCCCAATCTTACTTGCCAGGTAGTTTTAGATTACTGTAAGCACACAGTCCCATTTCTCCAATATCCCTCCCAAAAACCTGGGAAGAAAGATGAGCAATTCTAATACCCATTTATACTTCAAAATATGTTTAAAAGTTAAAGGAGGTCCTACAAAACAAATATTATAAACATGACGAATCCATTTATATAGGAACAAAATATATTGTACCCCAAAGGACATTTCTACAAAGGCAGCAAGACAGAGCATCCTGAATGAATAATCTTACATGTAGGAATATTTTACAAAAAATAGAAATATTTTGTCAGCCATCACAACTATAAATCAAAATCATTAAGGAAGGAAACAAACAAACCACCAGAAGACTTAATTGATATAGAATAAAGTTGAAGAAATTACTATGGGTTCTAATAATAATACCTCTGATTTGATTATTGATACCTAAATCTTCCTCTCAAATTTTTCAAAAAGAGAGTAAAGTGGGAAAAATCAACTTCAAATTTTCAAATTTAAAGTTAAGCAACATTTCTACTCCTTGTTCATATATATAATTAATATCCACCTGGGTCCTGATAGTGGCAGGACATAATTGGCTATGCATGTCAACCTAGTTCAAGAAAGTCCAAAAACCCACTAGGTTCAGCTATGTAGCATTCCAATGCTACTAATTATGTATAGACTATAAATTATTTCATATGAATTTTAATCTGTCTAAAATTTTCAGTTCTATCTCTATGAATTATATCCTAAATTCCCTTTAACATTAACTGCTCAAACAAAACAATTCTGGTTCTCTTCCACACAACTCAAGATCAGGCAAAGACAACTCTACTGGTTCCATTGTTTCATGATAGAATACTACACTCATTGCTTTACAGCCTAGCAAGCACTTTGACCTATATTATTTCATTTCAGTCTTCCAACAAAACTATGATGTAAGGCAAGAATTGCCAACTTATTTCATGGACAAGGAAAGCATATTGGAGAAGTTAGGTAACTGGTACAAAGTTCACTGCTAGAAAGTAACTGAACAAAGACCAGAACGCACGCATCCTGACTCCGTGTCCAGGTGACATTCCACAACATCACACGAATGAAAGTATTTCTAAAAATTACTAAACTTAAAAACTATACTCTTCCTACTTAATTAAACCCTTTGTAAATACAAGAATTAAGATTCTAAAGCAAATGCAAATAGTAAAAAAAAAAAAGTAATCTAAAACACCTCCCATCTATATCAATATATTCTGAAAAACAAATACAGTTGCTCCTTGAACACAAATTTGAACTGCAAACATCCACTTGTATACAGATTTTTCTCAATAAACACAGTACAGCACTATAAATGTATTTTGTCTTCCTTATGATTTTCCTAATAACATTTCTTTTCTCTAGCTTACTTTATTATTAAGAATACAGTATATAACGCATATAACATATAAAATATGGATTAATCGACTGTTTATGTTACTGGTAAAGCTTCCCATGAACAGCAGACTATGAATAATTAAGTTTTGGGGCAGTCAAAAGCTATACACAAATTTTTAACTACAAGGGAGTCGACAATCCGAGCCCCCACACAGTTCAAGGGTCAACTGTATCAAATACTACAGTAAAAACAGCTTAAAGTTAAAATAAGTCTATTGTAGCCACTCTATCATACCACACGCAACCAATTCTGCATAAAGAATGCTAGCAGAGAATAGGTGAGGCTAGCTTTAAGTCATGACTTGAATAAAAGTGTCTAAAAACCTTCAGTTTTCCTAGTCTTAAACTCCTCTTGGCTTTGCTCTAGTCTAGTCTAGAAGTCTCCACAGTAGAGTGCACATGACAATCCACTGAGATATGGAAGAAATTATTAGCATGCTGTGCCTATTTTTTTTCAACCTGAAAATAAGATTTCATTTTCACTAAATTTACTGTATGAACTGACACTGTCACCCTCACATAAACTCAAAAATACACGTGGAGTTGGAGAATGGGGGGAGGCTCAAAGTTTTTCACAGAAATTCCTATTCAAGAAAATCTGGAGATCACTGCTATGAACAGAGAAGGTAGATAAGTCCTAGGAGACAAGTGACTCTAGACCGCATCAAATAAACCTATTTAAGGTGTTCAGTACCCTACAGTACATATACAAATAATAATTTTTCAACTGCAATTGCATAATCTATGCTGATAGGAATATAACTTACCTCATCCTGGACTCCACTGGTAGTAGTCAGCTTGCTCCCATCAGTAATTGTAATAATTATTGCTGGCTCCAAAAAAAAAGGGTTTCGTCCCTAAAGTCAAAAACACATTAATTACATTAAGGTCTAGACATCAGCTTAATTTTTCTGAGTAAAAAGCCAATTCTTAGAACACTGTATAAATCCACTTTTCTTGTTATTAAGTTTTATATACTGTATATACCTTTTGTACATTAAAAAAAGGCTCAGAAAGAAACATGCACTAAACAGAAGTTAACCTTAAAGAAATGGGATTAGGTAGAGGAAAAGTTAGACTTTTCACTTCTTTCTACATTTTTCTATCATTTTAATTTTTTACAGTGAGCATTTATACTTAAATAACTAAAAGTACTTATTTTTAAAAGGAACTCTATAGCTCAATTCTAATAATCTTATTTAGATATTCAAAATTAAAAGACAGTATTTTTCTGAAAAACTTGTTAAAGAGAAAGGCAACATAGTACATGAAGATAACAATGCAATGTAATTTATGCCTGTAAGCAAAACATCTAACCAAGTGACTGGATATATGCATGGAAGAGCTCTAAAATCTGGTCCCATGGGAACACAAGGGCTACTCTAAGGTTAGTGAAATTTAATGATAGCCCAATATGAAAAATTAAGAAGGATGGTTACTTAAATTGCTCGGCAAGAGAAGGTACAAAAACAACAGTGACAGAGGCAATGGAAGACAAGTGACACAAAACTCTCAAATGCTCCATACATAAAGTGAAAGAACTTCGGTAAATCCCACTCAAATCTCTGGCCAAGTTACTCAGTATGATGATCAATTTTAAGGGACACATTCTATGAAGGAATCAGATAAACATAAACTTATCTTTTACATATAAATGGCTCTCATTTAAGATATTAAGGCACATTTAAGACAAAATTATGACCAAAGGCTAGAATTTCAAGACAGTAAACCTTGTGTTTGAAAATTATCAAATTCTCTGCCATTAACACATTCAAGAAAGGATGGAATGAAGTTTTGCTGGATATGATGCAGAACAGCATATGACAAATTTTAATGTGTATATGAATCACTTTGATCTTGATAAAATGCATGTTCTAATTCAGTAGGTCTGGTTCAGTAGGTTCCACATTTTTTTTTCTAATGTTTGTTTATATTTGAGAGACAGAGCGTGAGCAGGGGAGGGGCAGAGAGAGACAAGAATCTGAAGCAGAATCTGTTCTGTCAGCACAGAGCCCAACACAGGGCTCCAACACTCGAACCGAGATATCATGATCCGAGCCGAAGTCAGATGCTTAACCGGCACCAGGCACCCCTAAGGTTCCACATTTCTAACAAGACTGCAATGTAGGAGATGCTAATGTCCACAAACCATATTTGGAATAGCAAGGATGTAGAAGGGTTATATGCATGTAATATTCTACAGTTCAATAAACTTCCCTTACACTTATATAGCTCTCAGTCACTAGCATATTACAGCACATACTCTATTTGTTAAATGTATTTACAAACACTTCACATACACTGTGATTTTAACTGATCTTCATAAAGTGGGAAGGGGAGATTTGGCAGTTTAAATTTCTTGATCAAGTCATACAACTTGCAGGTGGTATATACATTTTTCAAACAGGTGTCCAGGAAATAATGATTCCAAATGGGGAAAGCAACCTCTGGTCAAATTAAAATATGTTGGCTATAACTTTTAGAAGATTTCGAGGGCATAGAAGCATCCAAATGTTACAGAAGACTTGCAGGGGATTAAAAAAACAAACAAACATGAATTTACCTTCCCTTCCTTCTCCACAACATTCATGGTAAGTGGAATACATTTGGAGAAACATTACACTATCCTACCTGTCACACCATTCACCCCCAACATAAATAATAAATTCTAATAATGTAAGTCTTCTCATAGATCTATAAACAGGCCATGTTCATTGTCACTGCTGAACTTCACCTGGTTCCCTCTCGTAGAATGTCTTCCCTTTTCCCTGCCCACAACCCACTCAATTCCGAATTTTTCTTTAAGGCCCAGTTTAAGTCCTCTTCTTCCATGAAGCCTTCCCTGATTAGTCTGCCCTTAAATAATTTATTGTTCTCCCTCTCCAAATTCTAATAGTTGCAGTTTTCAAACTTAATAAAAATATAGATACATAGAATGTTTCTTCAAATAAAACTGGATTTGGAGTGGTGTCACGGAGTACATTTTGTCTTTTTTTTAAGTACACTCCATGCCCAATGTGGAGCCTAACACAGGGTTTGAACTCACAACCCTGAGATCAAGGCCTCAGCTGAGATCAAGAGTCAAATGCTTAACCAACTGAGCCACCCAGGCGTCCCCATGGAGTACATTTTGAATACTACTTCCCTGCATTTAACCTCTCTCCTTCTCAAATTATTTTTAATTTAAATATACAACACCTTGCACAACAATGTGAATATACTTAACACTACTAAATTCCACACTTAAAAACGGTTAAGATGGTAAATTGTTATGTGTATTTACTATAGTTTTTTTAAAAATACACCGTCTTGTATTGTTCATCATTGCTTCCTGATTCTGAGTAAACTGAAGTCAAGGAGCATGTCATTATTTTTTCCTCAGCACTGAGCACAAAATATTTAAGCACTGGGCCCTTAAAATACTCACTGATTCACTGACTGAGATTTAATACAAACCTGCCCAAGTTCATGGAACCATTGAGAATTTTTCAAACTTCAACAAGCTTTGAAAGAAGATACAGATACTTTACCTATATCTCAATATAAATGAGTGATTCCCTAGCTTAACACATAACAACTCATGAATTTGCTAGGATACAAGGGTACACTGCCTCTGTCCTGTGTCAGTCTAGCCATCCGCTCTCCATTTACTCATGTTTGTCCCTCAAATGTTTACTGAGTGGCTGCCATACGACAAGCATCGTGTCAGGTGCCTGATAATCCAATCTCACCAATAATAAATGTACCTATGTACATAGAACTCTCTTCTCCTGGTCTCTACAAATACCACGATAGATCAAAAATTGGCAAAGGGAGATAAAGAAGGCCAAGATATCCTGATAGCTTCAGAATTATTTTATCTTGCTTCTACCCTTACCTACAACTACGTGGACCAAATAATTGGAACAGTGCTTCTGGAGCACCTCTGCACCTAACTCAAATTTTCTTCTATATTTTCTGAATGAAAGTCTGACATCAATTTTTATTCCTGTATAAGCACACTGAGAATTATCCTTCAGAGGCCAGTCGGTTACATTTGTAATTAAAGAACAACGATCTATGACGTACTGAACTTTATGAATGGTGATATGCATCCAAAAACCAGTACATACTTTAAGGACCATCATATCTAGAAATCAAGTTAAAATGTATTATAATTCAGCAAAGCCTTTGAGTTAAAATGTAAGCTAAATTAAAACATCAAAATATAAGTGACTCTTTCCTTGATAACCAACTTTTAGTTGAAACTTTACTGGAGTCATACACATAGTACTCTCCATAGCAACTATACCTGAAATTACTAATAATCAGGTACTTGATAATAACAATAAAACAGTCACATGATCTCATTTAACCCTAAAAACATGGTACAGTAAAATATTCACAAGATTAAATAATATAATCCAAAGTTACCCAGCTGGTAACTAGCAAAGCCAGAACCTTATTCCAGTTCTAAATATCATGGTCTTTCCACAGCATCTAAAAGTCCTGTTGGTAGCAACTAAATCCTCTTGCATACAGTTCTACATGAACCTAGACTGTGCCATGTTCACAGAATAATGAATAGCGTTACAATCAGTTTGGTTTTATTTAATATATTCTATCTACAGCAAAATTAACTACAGTGGAGCTATTCCTTTACTTGGTTTCCTGTTGTTTTGTGATTTCTCACCCACAAAAAAAAAATTTTTTTTTTTTTTTTAGAGAGAGAGAGACACCAAGAGACCATGAGCCGGGGATAGGAGCAGAGGGTAATTAAGAGAGAAAAGAGAGAATCACAAGTAGTCTCCACACTTAGCACAGAGCCTGATTCCACAACCCTGGGATCATGACCTGAGCCAAAACCAAGAGTCAGACACTCAACTGACTGAGCCACCCTGGTACCCCTAAATTTTCTATATATAAATCAATATACCTCTCCCCAACAAAAACACACTGCAACAAAATACAATGTAAACAAAATGGAATGTTTACTTTTGAAAACGAACGTCAACCAACTTTCAGAGAGCATAGGTACAAACGCAAGGTAAAACAATATTAAGATCTTTAATGACTTTAAATTTTGGAAAATTGAGATAAACATCAAAGGTAGAAAAAAGTAAAGAAAAATATGACCATCTTCATTTCACGTATTTAATTATTTAACCCTAACATGGCTAATTATTTAATTATTTAATAAAATAAATTATTTAATAAAATAATTATTTAATTATTTAACCCTAACATGGCTAAGATCCCTTCAAGAATCACACTAAAAAAGACAATAGGATTAGTCATGATAAAAATTAGAATAATAATGACTTACTGCACATATATACAAGAGGACAGTTTTTATTTCTTCAGGAACAAATTATCCCTACCTCTATATAGAAATATAAATGTTAGAATAAATTTATTTAAGCATAAATTTCTAAATCACCTGCAACAAATGATCAGATGATGTTGCTCCAAGACAGTTTTCTTCTATACAGTTTACACTGCTCCTCCCCCGCCTGTGAAAGTGCATTTATGCTTGGCAGAAGCACAGGAAATAACTGGCATCTTTCTCACACATTTTTACCCAGTAAATTAAAGCACATTTCTGGTTGTCTACCAGTATCATGAGACAATTTTCATGTGTTACAAAAAATAATTTAACATTTCAAAGGTCAAAAGTTGTGACTTCTAATGTCATTAACTATCTGTTGCCAAGCCAATGCAGTTCAGTAATTCCCAAATCTTTACGTTTTTATTCCTTGTATGTTTATGAAGTCACTTAATTTGGGGACAGTCCATATTAGAATAGACCACAAAATTCACCTTGGTCATAAAGTTATAAATAGCTTTTACCTTAGTTACAAGATCTCCAAAAAAATAGTAATATTAGGTTCTGCTACATCAAAGGCAACCAGTAGAGGGACTAAAAGTTTACTTTTGCCATTAGCATAATTAAAATCAGATGGTTCTCTCAGAGCTGTACTTCTTGGTGCAAAGAAATCTAAATATGTCCCTAAAGGATAGAGTGCAAGGTATAATATTCTACCTATTTACTAATGGAAATCTTCTCATTTAGAAAATTTATTAAAAAAAAAAAAACAACCGATTTTACTACTGGTCAAAAACCTCAGGTAAAAATTCTGCTAAAGATAACATAAAACGCAAATGTTAAGTTCTTGCAATAATTTAATATTACCATGGGGTTAGCCAAAACAATGAAATTAAGGCATAAAATCTCAATAAGAAAACTTAAAGAATTAAATTAAGTAATCTTGGAGCACCTGGGTGGCTCAGTAAAAGTGTCCAACTTCGGCCCTCTTCATGGGTTCAAGCCCCGCATCGGGCTCTGTGCTGAATGCTTGCTCAGAGCCCGGAGCCTACTTCAGATTCTGTGTCTCCTCTCTCTGCCCCTCCTTCACTCACACTCTGTCTCACTCTGTCCCTCAGAAATAAATAAATGAAAAAAATAATAATAAAGTAATCTTACCCACTAGAACCCATTTCATTTTTGCAAAAAAAAAAGTTTTTGAAAATTTTAAAACATTTTCCAAAAAAATTTTTTTGAAAATATAAAAGGCTAAATTTCCCTCAAATACAAACTAACCCGGTTCTCAGAATCAGAATTTTTAATTTTACCCAATAAATTTAAAATGTAGTGGGGGGGGGCTGGAAGAGATACAGGAATTTTACTGTACCCTTAAATAAGTCTTAACTATTATCTTCCAAAGCAAAAGCAAGGCACCCCTGAGTCTTCAGTAAAACTTTCATTGGCTATCTCTGCTATGGTACCAAAGGACTCATTTTCTCCCCATGCACCATGCTCCATGTTATCAGTCCTTGGAACAACCTTATAAGGACAGCCATGGCAAAGCTACTTTTCCCATGGATTAAAGGGGCTACTGAAGAGAAAATGTGCACCAAATGTCAGCCCACCAGCTCTCCTGTGATGGCATTTTCAGCTACTTACACCTACTATTGTCTAGTTATTTTGCCATATGCCCAGAAAGGTACAGTCAAAAGAAATCAACCAAAGAGATGTTAAGATGTATAATGTCTTACACATATAGGCTAAAAGCATATTCCCTAGCAAGAAAATCAGAAACTTCCAGAAACAGACTGTGCTTTTTCAACCTAAAACTTCCTTTTCAAGTTAAGTAATAGCAACAACAGCAACTATGTTAAGAGGAGGAAAGAATCGCCGTGAGAAGTAAGTACTGCATTAGTAATGGTTCTCATGCATATGCCACTGGACAAGTACTCAGTAGGACAGCTGTTAAAATTTTTTTTAACGGTTAAGTTGCTAAACTAGATGTCTAGGTCCCCTATTTACATCTTTGTAAAATCTACATAAATAAGAACATAAAGCTGGCATTATCAATCCTATTTTCCTCTACTACCATATCTAAAAAAGAGGTAACAATATATGTTCCTCTAAAATATGACCAACTACTTCATTCTCATTTAGAAATGCTGACACTCCCTTTATAATCTGTCAAAATTCAGATTCTATAGAGAAAATATAAAACACAGAAATATTAATATTATTGTTCTGTGTTAGATATAGATGTCATCTACTTCATAATACTCATCTCCTTTAAACTTATTTCTAAAAGAAAAATATCTTAGGATGCAATTCACTTCCAAAGACTTGTCATAATACTGATAATAAACACAATCACAACTACATAGAAATGAGAAAAGCAGTTTTTAATACATACTTTGCAAATACAGGTCAACTAGCATATATAACATTTAGTTCAGTATTGCTCAACTTCAGGCAACTGCATACCACAACCAGAATTTTGTCAATATCTGCTTATTACCTGTACTAATATTTATGTACTCAATATTTTCCTTGAAGTCAGTTATTTTATTTTTGCCTCAAACTATATCAATAAGATCTATGAAATCACAGTTTTGATGTGCTAATTATATCTTCTATTCAATAATTCACTGTCGTTAATACAGTTTTGCTTCTTTTAAAGGGTGGGAGGTTCGTTATATTACAGGAATGAATCACAACTGGTTAATTAAACATTCCAAACAAAATATATTAATTACTTAAGTCAATAAAGGCCTGACAGCCTTATATTTAAATCAATATTCCAAGGCCAGAATTACAAGTTTTATGTTTGTTTTAGAATTTAAGATTATTACTTTTATAGTTATGATCTCAAGTGGTATGGCAAAAATGAGTCTTTTGATAAAAAAAAACTCTAAAATATTCATCTTAGGAAATTAGTGCTTATAAAAAAAAATAGCACCTCTGAATATATAGAAAAGAACTCTGAAAGGGGAGCCTGGGTGGCTCAGTTGGTTGAGTGTCCCACTCTTGATTTCAGCTCAGGTCATGATCCCAGGGTCATGGAATAGAGCCCCACATCAGGTTCCACGCTGACCATGGAGCCTGCTTAAGATTCTCTCCCTCTCCCTCTCTCTCTCTTCCCCCCACCCCTGCACTTCCCCCACTCTTCTAAAAATAATAAATTTTTTAAAAGATTAAAAAAAAAATAAAAGATCTCTGAAAGATACATTACAAACTGATTAACCATGGCTGCCTGTGAACAATGGAAGTGAGCAACTGTGTAACTTTCTATAATGCTTGAACTTTTTAACCGTGTGCATTTATTACACATTCAAAACAAGTAGTCAAAATTAAAATGTGCTTAGTATCTAAAAATAAACCTTTAAAAATCTGCTAGTGTATGAAAACCTAGCATCTTAGAATAAATTAAGGTCTATAACTACAGAAAAACATCAAAATTAAACAATTAAAATTCCACATTAAAATATATATTCTTTTAGTTTCAAGTAATTCCATTATACAGTTGTGTACAAATATAGTTCCTTTACCTAACCATACAATTCCTTATGTTAAAAATATTAGCATCATTAAAAACAGATGGAATAAGACTTAAGAAAAAGCCAGGGGAATCCCATATATTTATTTTAATATAACGACCAAGAGCAATATCCTAGAATTTGATTCAATTAATAAACCAAACAGTAATCATGTAAGAAATACTATAGGAGTGCCTTGGTGGCTCAGTCGGTGATCTCACGGTTCATGGGATTGAGCCCCAGGTCGGCTCTGCACTGACAGCAGAGCCTGCTTGGGATTCTCTCTCTGCCTCTCCCCCATCATGCTCTCTTTTTCTCAAAAATAAACAAACACGGGGGAAAAAAAGAAATACTGTAAGAACTGAAGAACAGTTTGACTTTAGGACAAAAATGTTAAGGAAACTCCATAACATACAGGGCTAAGAAATACTGCATCAAAAACCAGTAATATAAATTCAATAGGTCTAAAATATTAAATATTTAATAACTTCACAGAATGTGAGTTTTACATTTGAACTGGAAACTAAAATTTAAATAAGATTATTCTACAAATAAATAACTGGTTTTCGTAATATTTAAACAGTAATAGCAGTAAAAAAAAAAAAAAAATTGGGGGGTACCTGTGTGGTTCAGTAGGTTAAGTGTCCAACTCTTGACATTGGGTCAGGTCATGATCTCACAGTCATGATCAAGCCCTGCGTCAGGCTCTGTGCTGAGCATGGATGAGCTCATGTGCTGCTTGGGACTCCCTCTCCCTCCCTCTCTCTGACCCTCACCCTGCTTCTTCTCATTCTCAAAATAAATAAACTTAAAAAAAAATACTAACATTCTAGATAAAAAAAACCTGATATGCTCGTTATTTTAAATGGACTAGGTAATATTAATTTGGGAAAAAATTCCAGCAAAGAATGTAATAGTAAACATGTTGCAAACATGGCAGGAAAAAAAAAAAGCCAGGGTGAAAACCTATTTTCAAAGACAGATGAAGTTATATATAGCAATAATGCTGAAAATTAATTTGACATCAATAAATCACACAGACCTCCCTATACTATCCAGACCAATCATCTCCTTGAGGTGTTGATTACCACCAAATGTATAGATACTACCTTTGCAAAAGTCTGGTTAAATCATGTCTTTAACTATTAAGAGCTATTTTTTCCTAAACATCCACACATATGTTCACAAAAAAATCATTCACACACACATCAGCTCTCCTACACAGAAGATGGAATTCAACCACGGCATTCTATGTAAGTATCTTCATGACTACAACTGAAAATGAGAAGGAACTGCCTAATAAATGTTTCATGTCAGTAAAGTTAGCAATAAAGCATTAAATTTAATAAAGCAAAAAAAATTCATGATAAGCACTTGGAAAAATTGACAGTCTATTTTTTCCCATGTGCTATAGCTGAAGGCCAACTGAAAATAATTTAATTGGATAAATCATAATTCGAGATTAGTTTTAAGGGGCTCTGCTTTGTAAAAAAAAAAAAAAAACACATGAATTTTCACTTTTTAGGAAAGAAATGATGGTAACCCAATTTCAGAAGTTTTAGAAGGAACTATTAAAATTTCTCCAAATCCATTACAAAAGGTATTTGTACTCTGTACTCCCTAGGCTCTGACTCAAACATTTACTGATGCTTAGTACTAAGTCCCTTCCCAAGTGTTTATAGATTTAAAATTTTCAAAATAGGTGACATGTTTAGGAAATGAGAAACTAACCACATAATACTTGGGCCTTTTGCCAAGAAAAGTATATAAGCCCTTCTAACTATACATACAAATCCACAAAGGTTTTACCTTAGAAATGAACCTCATGAAAAAGCAGAGGTCATATGAATGACTGGATAGTTGTCACACATTTTTGATAGTTGCTCTAAGCTCATTAAAATGGAAGCTCTAAGAATGACTCTTTTTTTTATTACATTAAGAGTTACATTCAATATAATGTTGTTTGAGATTAGACATTGTCCCTTCTGGATTAACAATAAAATTTACATATAAAGACCTTTAAAAATTTTTTTTAATATTTATTCATTTTTTGAGAGAGAGGGAGAGAGAAAGAGCACATGTGCACGTTAGTGGGCGAAGGGGAGAGAGAGGAGACAACAGAATCTGAAGCAGGCTCCAGACTCTGAGCTGTCAGCACAAAGCCCAACACGGGGCTCGAACCCACAAGATCATGACCTGAGTTGACACTTAATCAAGTCTGACACTTAATCAAGTGAGCCACCAGGCACTCCAACATATAAAGACTTTTTACTCTATTATCTGATTTAGGCCCAATTTTCTGAATGCAATTTCTTGGTTTTTCTAACTTACTGCTTTGAGAAATGGATTGACAACTAAAACTGTACAACAAAAATTCAAAATTTTACATTAGCTTTTACCTGCCAAAGTACATAAATGACCAGGAATTATCACAACTCAGGCATTATCAGAGGCCACAAAGACATCATTTTGCTTACTCTCAATAATCCAAAAGGACTGAATGCTGTCATCATCTTGTAGATGGAGCCTTTGTAACATCACTTACTGAGGTTTGCAGCCTAACCTTTCACAGAACACAGAATCATCTTCAATTCCGGGGATTAAAAATAATCTATTGTTGGGGCGCCTGGGTGGCTCAATCGGTGAAGCATGCGACCTCAGCTCAGGTCATGATCTCGAGGTCAGGGAGTTCAAGCCCTGCGTTGGGCTCTGTGCTGACAGCTCAAAGCCTGGAGCCTGCTTTGGATTCTGTCTCCCTCTGTCTGCCTCTCCCCAGCTCACGCTCTGTTCTCTCTCTCAAAAATGAATACACATTAAAAAAAAAAAAAAAAAAACTATTGTTTTTAATCCTTTCAGAATAATTGCTGGTATGCTTCCAGTGTTCAAACTCCAAAATAACCAGAAGACTTTGTTGATGTTTCCTAATATCTAATACGAGTTTTCCTTTAACATGCCAGCATCAATACTGCCATTGAGGAGTTTCAAAGTACATTACTAATAGCTAATACTACAATTACTGTTTTCATCACTGTAACAGTTTGTCAGACAATATAATCCTTCTGAGGACCTTTACCATGAGTCCCTCAGCTTATCTAGGCAAAAGCAAAAAATGGAAAATGTTAAAATGCCATATCCTTTTAAGGAACAGATTAAAAAAGCAAGAGTGCATAGGAACAAGAATAAATCTTGATAAGACATCACTAGCCTGATATAAATTTGTCCTTTGGTTACAAATAATCCTCTTAATTGTAAGATTCTTATGTTAAAATATTTTCTTATGTGCAACTATACCTCACTATACCAATCATCGGATTTTAGATCACGTATGCTCTAAAAAAGAACTATTATCATCTAGAAAAAAATCCTTCCTAGGCTTATCCTATTTTTCCCACATAAATCTACATTACAAATAATAAAAGGGATCATAACATTTCACATTTGACCTTTCTTCTGTACAAGAACATCCTCCCTCCACCCCATCCCAACCAACACCAACTCGTATTCTAAAATATACTATTTACAAAGCCCTAGAAATGGACTCAGATCTAAGTTTCCTCAAAAAATTAACACCTTCTTTCTCTGAAAATCGAAAAACATGTTTGCTTTATTAAATTAAATATGTTATCAAACTGTTTTTGAACAAGAAATAGAGATTTTGGAGAAAAAACTTTTCAACACCAAGGGTAAAATATTTTTGGAGCTTCAATTTAAAGCCAAAACCATTATGTTTGTTCCTTATGGCACAAAATTTTACATTAGCTGGAAATACTGGCTAGCTAATTCTAGCTTCTTTCGATGTTTATGATGGATAGATGTTGGGTTATGGAACTTCTGTCAAAGGTTTCGGATTACAAAGCTTTGCCCTGTTAAGTGTTTAACATAACATTGGGCACGACAGTTAATCATCATCATCTGAGTTCCTACCATGTGCCAAACAGGCACTTTGCTAAATGATTAATATTTCTAGTTCTTACAAAAATTCCCAAGAATTATGCTATTTTCACCATTTGGTGGATAAGTGATTTGAAGTTCAGTGAGGCTAAGGGGACTTGTCAATACAGCCTAAGCTAGTAAGTGGCAGAGCCAGGCACGACCAGTTCTAATGAAGCGGTTCTTTCTGTACCACACTGCTTACACTGAAGAAAGCTGTATAACATACCACGTGCCCACAATTCCAGTCTTTAAAACGCAAATAAAAGGAAATTCATAAAAATGAGAGTAAGTGTTACAATAAATTACATTCCATACCACTTAATCTTCACCACAATCCTGCAGCATAGATCCTTTCACCTCATCTTCCTAATGAGGAAACTGAGTCTGAGAGTTTACATGACTGGCCTGGAACTCACGGATGGAGTGGGAACAGATAGAACCAATCAGAGTTTTCTAAATCTTAAAAGACGATGCTAAGAGGTTTTCAAAATTATCTTATATCTGGGCGCCTAGGTGGCTTGGTAGGCTAAGCATCCAACTCTTGATTTTGGCTCACTCAGGTCGTGATCTCACAGTTTGGGAATCTGAGCCCCGCAAAGAGCTCCATAGCGAATCCACACTGACAGTGAGGAGCCTGCTTGGGATTCTCTCTCATATTCTCTCTCTCTCTCTCTCTCTCTCTCTCTCTCTCTCTCACTCCCTCTCCCTCTCTGCCCCCTCCCCAGTGTGAGCAGGGAAGGGGCAGATAGAGACAGAAACAGAATCTGAAGCAGGCTCCAGGTTCTGAGCTGTCAGCACAGAGCCCGACACGGGACTCGAACCCATGAATCGCAAGATCATGACCAGAAAGTAGGACGCTTAATCAACTGAGCCACCCCATGGCCCCCAACGTTCATATTAACTTTTTTCCAAGGGAGTGGGGAGGAACTCCAACTGCATATAACAGTATTTTCATAGTGTTACAAGAAAGGCTAAATGTAACAAACTGGCAAAATGAATTGCCTGGTTTTCACCAGAGGAAATGAAAGAAAGCATATTCCAGTAGAGAACCACAGACATACCCCTAAAAAGGGACTTATATCTATTGGTTACACTTGTAAATAAAATTTGTTCTTTAGTAACATACAAGTTGCTAATAAAAAAATCTGTGTAACTGTTCCATAACCAATTTTAATCTTTTAAAATATTTCATAAGTGTAAAGAAATCAGCCTTCTAAACTTTTCTGGGCTTTACTTTCTTCATGTATAGAATGAGGAAGATGGAGTAAACTTCTAACAGGACTTGCAATTCTAAAGTCCCATAAAACAAAAGTCATAATGATACATAAAGTCCAATGAAAATTTCTGTCAGGAGATACAAAAGTTCAATCTTGTTCTCAAGAACATATATAAAAATTCACTAAGCTTCACACTTAAGATTTGTGTATTTAAGTTGTACCTCAATAAAAAAGTTGGGGGAAAAAGAATCTGCTTCTTCTGACAAACTAAAACAGAAACAAAAAACTTTAGTATTTTGTCTATGGTCTGGGACCATGTTTAAATTAAGAAACTTAATAACACTGCTAAATAAAAATTAAGTTTACATAAGGGCAATACTTTTTTTTAAATGAAAGAACACAGGGCTAGTAACATATGGGCACTGCTGAAGCAAATGAAAAAAGACCACCAAGATGATTTTACATATACGTTAGAAACTTGAGTGAAGGGTTATATTGGCTAAGGGTTATTTTAAATATTTAAAGAAATTTCAAGTTATAAAATGTTGCACAATCTCTTTGTAGAAACCTATGACATGAACGTGTCTAAACAGTTCTTTCCTTACTCCTGACCACAAGTGACCTTAAATCAACTTAAAATACTTGAAAAGTAGAATTCTTTCATTCAAATATTACATTTGTTCCCAGCCTTTTAATTTTCAGTTGTACATAATTTAATATGTAATTATTGACATTCCCTTGCATGAAGGGAAAATAAAATTCTCTTTGAAGAAGTAAAACCTATTATTTTTTGCTTTTTATACTTATAATTTCTTACACAGTAAGAATTACACAGTAATTTCTAATTAAGAATGCAATAATGTCCTTTGGATATCCTTTTTCATTTTCTTTTGAAAGATCATGACAAAGCAATTTTTTGATCCTTCAGAAAACAGATTTAGAGCATAAATTATGAAGAAAAGTGACAGTGTTTTCAAAGAAAATAAAATCTAGGTCTTAAAATTTTTCATTTAAATTACCACCTTTAAAACTAATACTCAATAGGAAATAAATCATACCCACTTCATGCTACTTTAAGCTCAAACCTTCTTATTAAAATATCCCTTGATATACTCAACAGAGGTGTTCCTCAAAGGTCCCTTGCAAAACAAACTTGTGTAAATCTCATCTTAAACGCACTAGGGGGAGCTCCCATTTGAGAGAATCCTACAACATGTGCTTTTGTTCTACATAAAGGTCCCTTCTTCTCTAACTTGTATTCCTACAAAAAAGAATGACTTTCTGACTTATCTGAACCTTACAAACCATCCCTATGCTTCGTCATATTTATCAACTGCCATTATGACAACTCGGCCAAGTGATAGTATTTACTTTCCACACTGCTTTCTCAGGAAGCAATACAAAGCCCAAGGGAAAAAAAAAATACATATTTAATAGGCTGTTAGATTTCAAAGCATGTAATAAAATTCTGCTTTAAAAATCACCACATTTTTATAATCAAAATTTCAAATTTAAGGTAAAAAAATAACAGAAAACTAGAGGTAAACAAACTAACCTATTGAGGGAAAAAAGAAAGCTTTGTGTCTCCTTGGCACTTGACAAGTTTGAAAGTACATTTTTAATATACCATCCCATTTAAACCTCTAATCATTTCTATAATAACAGTACAATGGCTTCATTATTAGTAATCTGGAATATGAAGAAGCAGAGGCACAGGGTGGTAAAGCATGTTACACAGTAATTCAGTATCAAGGTCAGGACTGGGATTCCAATTTTCACATTCCTGGCCATTGTGCTTTTTATCCAGTTAAAAAAAGATAGAGAGAAAAAACTTTTAAGCAAATTTGACTGTAGAGTCCCCTATCCATCAGTAAGAATTATGAGCCAATAAAAATTATTGAAGATAAGTTTAAGAGGTTTATAAGAAGTTCAAGGACTGGCCAAAGCCTTTCGATGGGGGAAAGGAGAGTCTCTTCAAACAAATGGTGCTAGGAACACCAGATGTCCACAGGCAGAAGAATGAAGTTGGACCCTTACCATACACCATATACAAAAATTAAGTCAAAATGGATTAAAAACTTGAATGCAAGACCTAAAACTAAAACTCCTAAAAGAAAATATAGGGGGAAAGCTTCAGAGACATTGGGTTTGGCAATGATTTCTTGGAGAGGATACCAAAAGCATAGGCAACAAAAGAAAAATTAAACTGGACTCCATCAATAATTAAAACTTCTGTCATCAAAGGACACAATCAAGAGTGAAAAGGGAACCCATGAAATGGGAGAAAAACTTGCAAATCACGTATCTGGTAAGGGGTTAATATCCAAAATATTTAAAGAACTCCCACAACTCAACGACAACAACAAAAACCAAATAACTTAATTAAAAAATGAGCAAAGAACTTAAACAGACGTTTCTCCGAAACCAATATACAAATGACCAACCAGCATATGAACAGATGCTCAATATAAATAATTGGGCAAATGCAAATAAACCAGTAAGATATCACATACCTATTATGATGGCCCAAATCAGAAAAACAGAAAATAGTGTTGACAAGCATGTGGAGAAATTGCAATTCTTGTGCCCTGTTAGTGGGAATATAAAACAATTGCAACCACTATGCAAAATAGAGGAGTTTTTCAAGAATTTAATAAAATTACAGGATCCAGCAATTCCACTTCAGGGTGTATATTCAAAAGAATTGAAAGCAGGATCTCAGAGAGACATTTGCACACCTTGTTCATAGCAGCATTATTCAAAATAGCCAAGAGGTGGAAACCCAAAAGTCCATCATGGATGAATGGATATGCAAAACGTGGTATATACATACAATGAAAAATTATTCGGTCCTAAGAAGGAGTATAAAATCTTGAAATAAGCTACCACAGCGATGAATGGTGAAGACATTATGCTAAGTGAAATAAGCCAGTCACAAAATGACTAACACTGTATGATTCCATTTATATAAAGCATCTCTAGAGTATTCAAATAGAGATAGAAATTAGAATTGTGGTTGTCAGGGACTGGAGGGAGGAAAAAATAAGTTATGTTCAACTGGTATAAAATTTCAGTTATGAAAGATGAAAAAGTTCTGGAGACTGGTTGCAAAACAGTGTGAATATACTTAATACTACCAAATTGTACACCTAAAAACGATTAAGACAGCAGGCACCTGGCTGGCTCAGCAGGAAGACCAGGGGACTCTTGATTTCTGGGTTGAGTTCAAGCCCCAGACGGTTATAGAGATTACTTAAATAAACGAACAAGCAAACAAACAATGGTTAAGATGGTAAATTTGATATTATGTGGGTTTTCTTTTTTTTTTTTACCACAAGTTAAAAATTAGGAAAAAAAGTTCATGGACTTAAAAATTTTACAAAATACCATTCACCACTCTTTCCAGTTCATACTCAGCACAGAAGCACGTTCCAGTACAAAAATCTACTTTCTTTTGAAAAAAATGTCGACAGGTCAATAAATATAAAACTACTGGTAATATATTTCTTGACAGCCTAAGGGAAACAAAAAACCCAAATGGGAATCAAGTTTTCATTACTTCACCTACATTACAAGAAAAGCCTGTATTTTGTACTACCTTAGTATTAAATAGATACTGCCTGGGTAAAAGGAAAAAAGTAGTATTAGAACTCTACCTGAATTTGCTAAGTTCACAAATATTTATGCTGAAGAATAAACTGGTTAAAATTCTTCTCCCTAAGATTCATTCAATTTGATCTTGTCTAAAAAGTTACTATTTTTCAAATGAGGTAAAACTTGGCATTGAAAATCCTTTAAAAAATTAAACACATATTGTATCTGCTTTTAGGTACTGCTCAAGGATTCTCTTCATCAGATTTTCGGTGGTTCTCAAAAGATCAGCATTATTTGAAACTCTGGTGAATACATGTAAAAAACACATGTGTCACATTTAGCTGCAAGGATAAGCAATTTAAGTGTTGCTATAATATCCAAGGAGAAGACTAGAGAGAAGCTATACTTTGTTCCATGATTGCAGAAATATCAGCAAATGGTACAGATTTTCAAAATTAAATATTTATACGGACTTCTATATGCAAGGAAGTTTTTACTGGGATATCCAAAGTGCTTGAAGAAAACAATCACCAAGATGCGTTTTTTTTCTCAGCTACTTTAACCTTACTTACACCCTACAAATTCTGTTAGTATCCTAATTACTAATACCTCAAAGACAATTTATTTGTAGATATACTTACTAACTTAACACAAGCAATACAGACATTGAAAATACCCTTGGGATTAGTTATGGAAAATCACATACGTCCATGTATGTGGGGGGGGAGTAGCTATGGGGGTATCTAATATATATACATATACATCCACATTTAGGTATTTAAGAAAGTCATTCAGAAATGTACATAAATGTTTTTAGATGCTCTCTAAAAATATGCTCTGTCCCTTTCATCTAGCTCACGTTATCTCATTTCCTTTCACGTACTAAAATTATATACAAGTATTTAGTACTGTGGGTCCTACAGATCCTTGTAGAGTATGAAAGGGGAAGTATTTATGTAAAAACACTGAGGTTACAGAATAAAACTATTCCACAGAAAACAGGCAAACACAAAGTACTCTTAACAAAGAAAATACATGAACTATATTTAGTGTTAAGTATTTGAGACATCCAAAATTCTTGATAATCTATCCTTTAACAGAAAATGTGTAATATTTAAATCAGCGAAATAAAGACTTATGGTGAGAAATATCTCTGGGAAGATGTTTTCTTCTAATTAAGTGCTTTACTCATTTTCATTTGAAAATTATGGCTTCCTCAATTATTTTCATGCTAGTGTCATTTTTATGTGCCAATTCAGGACATAAGCACTAGTACTACTCCATGCATCCTTGCTTACTCATCAAAATAACTGAGAAGCATTATCCCTCCCCCTTCTTGAATTAATAAATCCGAACATGCAAAAACATCCTAATCTCCAGGCTCTTCTCTTGGTCAAAGTGGTAACAGCCCAGCAGGACCACCTTCAACCTCAAACATCATACGCTTTACAGATAAGAACTTAAGCATTCTCTGGTGGAAGATGGCAACTGGGAAAAGGAAAATACAAGTTTAAATTGCAAATGTCCTCAGCCTCTCCACGACAATCAGCTTCTCTAAAGAAGCACCCTAAGAAATATTTTTAATAGGTGGCAGGAGGTAAATGTGTGTAAATGCCTTATGAAATATGATGCAGAGAAATAGGAAATAGTTCTTCCATACATTGACACCCGGACAACCAAATTAAGAGTAACCAAATAATGGCAAGTTTCAAATTTGTCTTTGAACTCAAAGAAGCTTGGATCAAAACCTTCACCAATAGGCCTGTATATCACTACAAATAACAAAGAAATAGAAAAGGGTAAGAAATCTATTTTACAGATTCTTGGCAGAAAAAGTTCATGACAAACCTACCTAAAATTACAAATATTGCAAAATAAAACAGGGTAGAAAAACTTAAAGATTTATGTGGTAAGAAATTAAGCATTTACTGAATTAAACAATGGAGGTGCAATTCAGTAAAACTAGAACAAAATGACTCTGAATCATGTATACTTAAATGCTATAGGATTATATTCAGCCCTTTCCAAAAATGTTTAGGTGCCCAATAGGTACGACTAAGCAAAGCATAAACATTTCTAAAACAAGGGAATAATTCTGTTTCTTCCTATATAAAGCAACCAAAAGTTATAATCACTGGAAATTTTCCTGAAATTTGTCAAACTCATGAAAATTGTGGCTCATGGACCTTGAGAAAAGAACAAAATGTATTCCTAAATGTATCATGTGTGGCAATAATGTTTCTGCACTACAACTTAAAAATTGAACTTGGAACTAATATTCCTTTGTTATGTGTAACATTACACATTCACCAGTATCTTTAATTTTCCTGGCCAGCAATCTCAAAAATTACAACGGACTACTTTGCCTTATTTCATAGTGAACCATCATATTGGGGGGGGGGGGGGGGGGGAGATAAAGAAAATTCAAAAAGCCTCTTTTCCAAAAGCATGGAGTTCAAAAATAATAACAGCCTCTGGACCCATGATTTAATTCAGAACCGAATTCAGAATTCTTCCTGCATAGATGCTTACTGTGGATACTTCAACAGCTGAAAAATGTTAATGTACTCAGTTACTGCACGCCAATGAAAATCTTACCTTTCAGAATAACTATAAAATATGGTTAAATTAAACCCCAACAAAAACAAAAATTCCTCTGATGTTTTTACTAATAAAAAAATGAAAACCACTAGTCAACTAGTGTCCAGAAGTCACTGCAGGAGTTGCACAATTGCCTGTGGGTAGATTATCACAGAAACTGAGCGTGGTGAGGCAGAAAGTTTTCCCCTTTTATAACCTGAGTGAACTTCAAGGGATTAAAACCAAATTCATGTCAATGCTACAGCACAAAAATTCAGACTCTAATTCTGAATACAAATACATTTAAGGAAAAAAAAAATGAGGGCTTTAAAGCCAGTAAAATATGGTCAGTTTCACTTTTGTATTATGTGCATATCGTACTTTAATCTGAAATGCTTCATACTTGTATTTCATGTTATATAGGTTTTGGACTTGACAGTGTTTCTCCACAAAAAGAAAAATCAACTGTTTTTCCACCTTAATATTCAACCTACCTGCCCATAGTTGTCTATGCCAGTTACTAATCTATTTAAATTTAATAAATCAAAAGCTGTCCTTAGGGATTGGCCAAGAGTCGTAAGTCCTTCAGCCTGAAGGTTTTTCAGTTCATTCATAAACGTTGCATGGTTTTCTTTCCATCCGGCCTGTAAAGAAAATGTAAGAATTTTTTTTTTTCATCCTTTAAAGCCATGTACACATGGGCGGCCGTTACAATATGCCGTTCGCCAAGGAGCTGCTTTGCTTCACTTTACAGTATGGTTAGATTAACGTGTTAATACCGTATCACTGCCAAAGAAACTCTCTTCAAAGGTGGCCAAGGATAAACCTGCTTGCTCTACAGCTTTTGGTGGCTAACAGCCGTAATACTTTATAACTTCCCTGGGAAATTTACTCCCGAACCTACTACCCAAGATTTGGGCATGCAAAAGGTACTGGTGGAAAGCAGAAGTGGGCAGGACTTCTGAAGTTAACCTGCAGCTGTCCCACTGGCCCGCGGCCCTGTGAGGAAGAATCCGAACACCAAGCTCCGCAGCCCCCCACCCGGCTCGCTCGCCAACCAGGGCGAGCGCGGCCGAGCCCCGGGCCGAGTCCCCTTTAATGCAAACCCGGGCTCGGCGCGGCCGGGCCCGGCTGTCACTGGGGCTAACTTGAATAAATATCCCCCACAGTTCATTGCTGCCGCTCACGCCGCGGAGGGGAAATGTCGGCCATGTTGATCGCAGCGCCGCCGCCGCCGCCGCCGCCACCGCCGGGCCGGGCTGGGGAGGGGACGGCGGTGGCCCAGCGACTCCGCGCCGCGCCAGGACGCTCAGGAGCGGGGGAGGGGGTGGGAGCCCGCAGGGGAAAAGACCTCAGCGCCTGGAGCACAGCGGGTGGGGGAGGGGAGCATAATGAAGGGTGAATGGGGGGGCGGGGAGGGCGAGCGAGGAAGGAACAGGGAAGGGAAGGGGGAGGGCGAGGGCTGTTACCTTGATAGCATAGGGCGGCTCTTCGAAAGTGACCAGCATATACCTGTCTCCTCTGCTGGCAGGGTCCCGGGCACGGAGCTGCGGGAGAGCGGGTGGGGGACAGGAGAAGGAACAGGGCGGGCGAGAGGGAAGCACAGAAGCGAGGTTACGATGCGAAGGGGCGCCGAGCGGCCCCGCCGCCCTCCCCCCCCCCCCCCACAGTACCGCACACGCAGCGGCCACCCTTCCACACCGCCCCCCACACACAGATCGGCCCCCACACACCGCCTGGAGCCCGGGCCTGGGCCGAGCCCGGCTCGCAGCGCCCGTCCGCCCGCCCGCCCGCGCGGTGGGGGAGGGGGTCCCCGAGCCCGGCAGCTCCCGCAGTCAGGTCCCCGACACCTCCGCCTCGCCGCCCCCGGCCACCCTCCCCCCCACCCCTGCCGCCCGTGGGTCGCCGGGCCCGGGTCGCCGCCCGGGCTCGGTCAGTCGGTACCTTCATGAAGGTCTCTACCGCGCCTTTGGCCGTGTCCAGGTAGGTGGTGCCCAGATGGCTGCGCTGGTTCATAGAGGCAGACGTGTCTATCAGGAACAGTAAGATGGGCATAGTGCTGGCCGGGGACACCGGGGCCCGAGGTGGAGAAAGAGGAGATGGTAGAGGTGGAGGCGCCGGTGGCGGCGGCGGCAACCGCCGCTACGCGGGGCGGGGGAGCGCGGCCCCCGGGAGGAAAACACCGTCTGGGTCTTTCCTCCGGCTGCGGGGAGTTTCTCCCCCGATAGTTGAGAGGAAACTCCCCAGACCCAGTCCTCCCCGTCGTACCCCCGCCTCCGCCTCCTCCTGCCTGCCTGCCCGCTGGGGCGGGCGCCCGGCCGTCTGTCTGTCGGTCGGTCCGTCCGTCCCCCCCGCCTCGGGGGTCCCGTCCCCGCTCCCGGCCCCTGTGTGTGTCCCAGCGGGAGACGGGCCTGGCTCCCCACCCCACCCCCGGTGCAGGGAGTGGGGACCTGGGAGCTGGCGAAGAGGGGAGTGGGCTGAGGGGAGATTGGCCCTGGGGCTGTTGGGAGAAGTTTCAGGGACTCCCTCCGCACCCCGGCGGTGTCACCACTTTCTCAGCCCCTCTCGCTACTGAAGCGCTTTTCTCTCTCACACTCCGGTTTTAACTCGGGCAGGGTCTGCAGAGGCTCCGCCCCTTGACACGTCCTCGAGCCACGTGACGCACCGCCCCGTTATCCTATTGGCTAATCCCATACTTCTCATTAGCATATTCAAACAGCTCAGGGGCGGGGGAAGCTTGTAGGCCGGCTCCGGGAACAGTTATTGAGCACGCGCGGAGGCGGGGCATCGGGTGCGCGCGAGAGCGAGCGCAAGGGACGAGCAGGCGGGCCAGCAGACGCGGAGGCGGGCTCCGGGAAGGGGCGGGGACCGACCGCGGAAAGACCATGGCGTGGGGGAGGGGGTCGCGGCGGCGCGCGCGGGGCGGCCGCGGATGTGAGTCTGCGCGTCAGTGCCGCTGGCCTCTCCTTGGCTGTTGGAGGTGATAGGGGTCGGAGGAAGGGAAATGGAGGCTGGCCTCACCTCCCCTTGCGAGGTCGCTGTATCAAACCCCTTTCCCCGGGGGCGAGTGAGGAGGGGATGAGCAAAGTAATCAAATACCCGCTTAGAAGGGGGCCGGCCCGCGCGGTCTTCCCTGCGAGGAGAGCTCCGGGGCCTGCGGTCGCCGGAGGAGGTTCCTTGGGCCTGGGAGGGCCGGCCCCTGCGCGGGCGGGCCCGGGGCGGGGGAGGGGAAGTGAGAGGTTGTTTATGACCTGGGACTAATCTCCGCCAGTCCCACCGCTCCCGGCGGGGAGTGGGGACGAGAGGCCAGCTTCGCCCGCAGTCTCGCTCGGCCTTGGGGAGCGACCTAGGGTGAGGGCTGGACCCGGAGCACACCAGGAGCTCTCGGTGGAGGACCCAACAAAAAGAGGACTAACCTTCTGTTTTCCTAACTCAGCCCTTTAAAGGACATGGGGAAAGACTCAAATATCGATAAACAGTTTGTTGCGCTTTTTATTCTCGGGGGGGGGGGGGGGAAACGATTCTACCAAATAACCTCTGTCAAGCCGAGTTTTCTTAGGACCAAAGAACGTCAATTTCAGAGTTAAAAGGGACCTTAGAAAACCGTAGACCAAGAACTCGTTTTTAAATGGAAAAACTGATTTCAGCTTGCCTAGGTGACAGAGTGGGTTCCTCATAATCCTGCCAGTGCTCTTCCCTTTGACTGCATGCTGTGTCTAAGACTGGTTCCGAATAATGTATGCGGGAAGTCGTTCTTGGTTAAACGAAACCCCTATTCACCCTGCCCGAAGTAATGAATCCTTTCCTAAATGTCCGAGGAACACTGTTCACTCAAATATACTAGTTGCAAAACTGAAGACCGTGCCTGTGTGTAAGAGACACACAACCCTTATAAAGACTACGTAGATGTCTTTAGGGCCTCTCCTGCTAGTCTTGCATTTCGATTTTTTTATCCTGAAATTCTTATTTGCCTGCTGTTCATTTAATGAAATTGTTCCTATCAGTCTCAACACAAAAGAGACCGATTTGTAGCACTTTTTTAAAATCTTGAGTTTCATAACTTGGACTTTTTCCTAATACTTAGGACAACCTCTGAACTTCTTATGAATTTATATTAGGGCTGTTTCAGTCATACGCTGTTCTGTGAGTATGTACGACAGAAGAGAGAGATTTTTAAGAGATTTGGACTACAAAATAAGATGGAATACAGGTCTTACATCCAATATTTGCTGAGGACCAGTGGAGTTTTAAAATGATTAAAATGTGGACCCTGCCTTCAAAGAGCTTATGGTTTTTTTTAGAAAAATACTACATACATATTATTAGCTACTACAAGGCAGAGAGTGATTAGATGCTAAATAATTCAGAAAAGAGAAAAATGTATTACCCTTGGGTGATGAACATTTTCCAGGGCCAGTATATTTAAGATGTTCCTTAAAGCCACGTTTCTCTGAGATCCTAGATCTGGAGATAAAAAATCAAGAGTTCTTTGAGACTTTAAAATGTGTGTTTTCATTTTAATGACAATATACAAATTGTTACACCAGTTGTAAAGACAACATTTTTCTTTCAAAGTGATAATTTGCAAATGAAAGATTTTCATAGAATTGGCCTTCTGTTTACTGTACCAGTGCTTTTCAAGCTGGTCCATGGACTCCTGCCTATCCTAATATGTATTCTCTAGAATGACAGGAATTTCCTTTGCATTACTCAGGTTTGAGAAACACTGCTTCAAAGAATTGGTAGGATTTGAATATGTGGGTAAAGCAAGAGGCAGCTGCTGATGAAAAAGTCCTTTTCGACATTGAAAATGTAGCGAAGAAAGGAATCTAACAGCAGTGCCAGGGGCTTCCTGGGGAACAGTGTAGTTCAGCTGAGCTGGAGCACTAGGTATGTGAAGAATAGTATTAAGATCCAGAAAGGTAGGTCAGATCTAGACAGTAGAGGGCCTTTATTCCAGACTAAGGATTTTTTTTTTCCATATAAATTACAGTTCTTAGTTGGGGTACTAAGTACAAAGCAGTGTTTGAAGGAAATCAAACTCAACTACTGAAGTACATGAGCATGCATTAATAATGACTTTCCCTGTTATAGTTATTTGAAATCATTTCCTATGGAGACATCATGGCTCTTTCTTCCCTGACTCAGTGGAGTTGGCAGATTGTCATAAATGGAGATGTATGGTAGAGACAGTGTTAGATGCAAAGATCAGGAGAGCCAAGTCCAAAGAGCCAACCTAGAGCATAGAACCAGAACCTGTGCTTATGATGGCTTCTGAGATCAAAGACCAGGTTTCCAGTTCAGAAGCCCAGAAGTGCTGGAAGGCAAGGTCAGAGGCAGAACAAGAAAGAAATTAGGACACATATAGGCAGCAAATCAAGAGGCAATCAGAAACCAGCATTGACGAGTGGTCCCTAGACAGAATTGTGAAATAGGCCAAGTTTATTCTTAGTGACTCTGGTTGACAATTAAGCTATTGGCTGATGATGGCTTAAAGCAGTGGTTTGGGGCCAGGAAATGCACATCAGCATTGCCCACAGAGTTAAAAATGCACCAAATCCCCATACCCAGAGGCAAGTGATTCAGTAGAATTGGGATGGGCCCTGGTCATCTCATTTTTTATAAAGCTCTTTAGGTGAATCTTATAAATACTGATTAAGAACTATATGCTTAAAGTATAAAAATAATGTATATGTCTACATCTAGTAGTACACACTAAATAACTTAAAAAATTCACATACCCTTAGAGTTATTATTACATTTCTTAAAAGAAGTTCTTAAATAAATCTGCAAAGTAAAGGGGGAAAAAAACTATAAATGTGACACTAGTATAGATAACCGTGGATTCGTATCATATGCTTATTTAAATTGCAGGAATTCAACCATGTTTGACAAAAAATAAAAAGAGAAAACTAAATAATACCAGAGCTTTCCAATCTCTGTGATTCTAGAACAATTCTGGTTTTATGCAGGCTTATTTATCTAAAACATGGCCCCTAAATGTAAGCCAACTATTTCATCAGACTCAAGTGAAAAAACGGTGAGCTCTTGCAATGCTAGAGGGAGAATGAGTTGGGAGTATGTGCGCTAAATCCTGTGCTGTTGCAGTCTCGGGGATTAGGGAAGGTTTCTCTGGGAGGACATTGGTCAGAAGAGGTATGTGGGAGAAAATTTGCTCTTTGTTGTTGTTTTTTAAAGGAATGCTGCCTAATGCTAGGGCTCCAATTTAAAAGGGAATGAATAAATTATATGAAAGCCTCTGAAGGAGTGGCGACTCTGGCTTCAACAATAGCCTAAATTGTCGAAATAGGGCTATTTTAACAATTAAGAACTGATGAATTAGATTCATTTGTAGGAGCCAACCAGCACCCTGCTAAATTATTTTAAACCAATTAAGCAGGATAACACAGTTTAAAAATAATTATGTGCTAAGGACTTGGCTTATGGTATCTGGATGTGCCATCTGAACAGAGTAATCAGATGAACCCAATGTTCCTCATATGTAACCTAACAAAGTTTGTTTTGGCTGTCTTACCATTTTCTCAGCTCTCTGCTTTACTCTTTGAGATCACAGTAGTCAATGATGTTGACAGGTTGAGAACATTAAAAAAAAAAAAAAGAAAAGAACACACACACACACACACACGCAAAACCAAGAAGTAATAAGCATAAAAATTGAGATGTGAAACTAGACAGCAGAATGTATTTGGATATTACATATATAAAGAGATTTAATTTTGGTCATCCTAATCAAGCCTCAAGGGAAAAAATGCTACTAAGGGACTACTTCTGAAGAGGAAATTAAACCTTTCCAACAAGCAGTATTTCACAGTAACAGTTGATGGCTCAGAGGATTCAAGATCAGTCCTGGAAATAGACACAACCAATTGAGAATTAGAATCACAGCGGAGCAGTTTCTCCAGCTAAAGAGCATGACCATTGCTGTAATTCTTTCAATTAATGTTAATTGCATCCCTACTATGTGACAGGCACTATGGTAGGTCATAGAGTTTGTAATCTAATGGAAAGAAGACAGACCAGCATAATGAGACTGTACTATTATGATAAGTCAGCAAACACCAAGCATGATAATAAGACCTGTCTTAAGAGGATTGGTTTGAAAATGCAAGGTTACATACCATATTTCACCAATTCTGAGACACCATGGGTTCTAAGAAATGCCATTATTTTTGGAACACTGAAAGAAAAAAGGTGCTAATTAAACTATGACACAATGGTTTTTTTATCGATTAGAATTTTTCCACAATATATTGAATTCTACCAACCAGGAGCTTTAACGATGGAACATGTTATAAAAGAATACTCCACTATTGTCTTCAGTATTTTCTTCTAAACCATAGGCTTTTATTCTACAAGTTTTGATGCTCATGCTTTCTTGATCCAACTAGAAGATGTCAGTGAAAAAGTTTTCAGACCACAATCAGGATTTATATCCTCTCTCTAAATGGTTGGTTGACTGAAATGTCTAGGGTTTGCAATTGCCTAGGCCTGCCACCAGGAATAACCATGAATTTTGCACATGTACAGCTACATCACAACTGCCTTCTGGTGACAGCATTGTAAGATGCCATTATTGCAAGTTGGCTTCCAATTTTAGAGATGTTAAAGTAGGAAGAAATGTACATTTTAGAATCGGGAAGATACCATTTAGTGCTGGTAGCTCTTAAAATAAGCATCGTTAGAATACACAAAGAGCTCTGTGAGCACTGGGGATAGAGCAGCTGATCTCACAAAGGAAGTGATATGCACTCAGATAGAAATCGTATGGGAATGGGACATGTGTGTGGACGTGTGGTGGAATTGAGGCCAGACCTGAAAGAAAGGAGAGACAGAGCTGAGCCCATCTCTAGGGGAAGCCAGAGTTTATCCATTTACTTTACTGAAGTTGAGGAAAACATTTGTGGTTTGAAATGCTAATACGTATTAACCCTCTGAGAGGGTTTCATGTCCAACTAGGAACTTTTGAATTTTATCTTTGGGTGATAGGGAAACCAAGTTTGGGGGGAAGGGAGTGATATAATCACATTCTCATTTTAGAAAGATGACTTCAGTAAACAGTTGGAAAGGAATGATTAGAACGGAAAGACCATGGCAAGGAGAGCAGTGAGGCAATTTCTGCCTCACTACTCCTGGGGAAGTGGCACCAGGAAAGAAAGGAGAGGGTCCAAAAGACATTGAGGTGCTAGAATTGACAGAACTTGGTGAACTGAGTGGATGCAGGCAGAATCATCTATTTTGACATTCAATCCATCTTGTGTCATGTAAAGTGAATATCATCAAACTATAACTATAGATTCCAATAATAACCAATGGTGTTTTCTCAGTCATTTGTTCAACAAATACCTCTCTAGTGTGTGCGGGAGCTGGGAATTTAGCAGTGAATAAAGCACAGGAAAATGCCTGTCCTTATGAAGTTTACATTCTAGTGGGAGAGGTAGGCAATAAACAAGGTCAATGAGTAATCCTATGCCAAGTGTACTCCATGTGCTAAGGAGGAGGAATAAAGCAGGAAAGGAAAAGAGTGATGCAGAGGGAGGAGTGTTGTGGTTTTAGATATGGAGAGCAGAAAAGACCTCATTAAGAAAATGACATTTGAGCAGAGACCTGAAAGAAAGGAGAGAGAGAGCTGAGCCGATCTCTAGGGGAAGCCAGAGTTTATCCATTTACTTTACTGAAGTTGAGGAAAACATTTGTGGTTTGAAATGCTAATACATATTAAAGTCTTATCTGCTGGTTAGTTTTCTTTGTTGATGCTTAATAAGTATTGTTATTCATAACAAGTGTAATTAATAATGATTTGCTGATACTTAATTATATTCTTATTAATAGCAGTATTCTGATACGTATTCTTTGCTGACATAGGTTCAATTATTCATGAAATATTATTCAGACACTTACTTGTCTTCAGGTCAATAGGTACTGTTTTGGATTCTGGGGATTCAGTGCTAAATGAGATAGACCTAATCCCTACCCTCATAGAGTTGCCAGATAAAATCCAGGACTCACAATTAACTCAGAATTTCAGATCATGCATAACTGTTTAGTGATATTACAAATTTAGTAATTTGACATATTATTACAAATTACATGGAACATGTAATTGCAAATGTTATCTGGAACATATAGGAAAAAATTATGTGTTGTCTATCTGAAATTCATATTTAACTGGTGTCCCATATTTTTATTTTGCTGAATCTGGCAATTCTATGACTTCACTGAACTTACCACCTAAGTACCAGAGTCAGAGATTAGTAAATACAGCTGGCATCCAGTGGCCATGTACAACCTGGGAAGGCATAAAATGGAAGGCACTGTGACTCTAAATGTGTGGAGAAAACCTGCCTGCCAAGGAAGAACACCCACCCTTAAGAGCAAGAAATAAACTTGTGTTTGAGCCATGTGTTTTGGATCCATTTGTAACATTCTTTCTTTGTTTTACCAACCTAGCCTAACTAACTTAATGTGTCAGCCCCTGAAGTCTATGGGCATGCCCAAATTTACTCGAGAATCAGAAGTTTTCATGTAATGTACCAACAACTAAAAAATATGTATGTAAATAAAAGCAACAGAGAGGTAGGCCAAACCCTTAAAATGCTTGTCCTATTATAGCTTTAAACCTTAGTGTTTTGAAGGCAGTCATGAAGCACATCAGAGCAATATTTAAGAATTACATAATTTAATGGTTTCCCTAAGCAACTAACACTATGTATTATTCCCAGCTATTAAAACATTTTAAATATCTTTTCTTTCAGTTATTGAATGTAGACAGGTGTTGTAGGCATTGAAAAGTATAAATAAGACATGCTCTCTGACTTTAGAAAGTATAGAGCCTAGTAGACATAAAGATATATAATAGTAGGCAAAATACAATCAGTGCCAAAAGATAAGTGCAAATTGTATCTCTAGTTGAAGTGAGTTCAGACCAGTTAGAAGAATAGAATATAGCAACTGAATGAAAAAGCACTTTTTTCTTCAAAGCTTTACAATTTTCTATCTTCACATTTCATTGAAAAGAATGTGTCAAAAATGTACCAAATACGAAAATAATAGAAAAATAAAAATCACTTTAATCTCACTACCTGGACAGAGCCCCTGATAACATTTTAGTATATATCTCCTTTATATATTAAATTGGGTCTTTTTAATATGCTTTAATATGCTTTTTAATATGCTTCCTGTCTTGCTTTTTTTTTCTGCTTAATATAATGTGAGCATTTGTCATGCAATCATTTTTAAATAGGACTTTTAATAAATGTAGACTATCCCATGCCATGGCTATATCATGACTTACTTTCCTCTTATTAGTAGATATTTTGTTTATGTCCAGATGTTTTACTTTTATAAATAATGATGCATTAAACAGCCCTATACCTAAATCTTTGTAATATTTCAACAACTACTATTTGAACACTACCTACTGCTCTGGATTTTTGAGATACATCAGTGAACAAATAGTCCCAAATCCCTGCCCTCCTGGTGCGGAAGGAGAAAGAGAAACAATATATACGTAAATTATAGATTCCATCATATATTTATAAATGCTCTTCAAAAAAAGCAGGGAAGAGGAATAAGAAGTGGTAGGACTAGATGTTACCCTTTTATTTATTTTTTAAGTTTATTGATTTTGAGACAATGCACGAGCAGGGGAGGGGCAGAGAGAGAAGGAGAGAGACAGAGTCCCAAGCAGGCCCTGCACTGCCAGTACAAAACCTGATGTGGGGCTTGAACCCACAAACCATGAACCGTGAGATCATGACCTGAGCAGAAACCAAGAATCGGTTGCTTAACCACCTGAACCATCCAGGCGCCCCTAGGTGTTTCCCTTTTAAACCTGTACTATGGAAATAATTAAAACAGGGAGTGGAATTTGATAAATGCCAAAAAAAAAAGAAGTTAAAAAATGCTATGAGGAGCATTTACCTAAGAGGACAGGCCAAGAAAGAGAAGCAAACCCTTAGCAGGAAAAAAGATGGACAACCAGGTAACAATTTGGCCAAAGTAAAGAGAAAGAGAATTTCAGAAAGGAGACTGCATTTTCAAAAGTTACTGAAATACCAAATAAAGTAGAGGCTGAACAAAAACTGTCAGGTTTGAGAAAGCCATTGTTGACTTTTATAAGGGTCTTGTTAGAGGAATATGGACACAGGAGAAATAAGGTAAATTAGATCACTAGGGATTTTAGTCAATAGAAGGCAGAAAATATAAACTCTTTGCACTAAAAAAGGAGATGGGATGGTAGGTAGCTCAAAGGACCAAAGAGAACCTTTATTTTAAGGTAAAGGAAAAACCCAAACATGTTTTTAGGTAAAAAGCAGAGGAGGGGCGCCTGGATGGCTCAGTCTGTTGAGCATCTCTTGATTTGGGCTCAGGTCATGATTTCAAAGTTCGTGAAAGTGAGCCCTGAGTGCCACGTTGGGCTCTGCGCTAACAGCAAGGAACGTGCTTGGGATTCTCCCTCTCTCCCTCTGTTTCTGCCCCTCCCCCACACTCTCTCAAAATAAATAAATACACATTTACTTAGGTTGATTTATCTTGAGAGAGACAGAGAGAGCATGAGCGGGGAAGGGGCAAGGAGCGAGGGAGAAAGGGAGAATCCCAAGCAGGCTCTGTGCTGTCAGCCATTAGCACAGAGCTGATGTGGGGCTCAAACCCACGAAACTTGCAAGATCATGACCTGAGCTGAAATCAAGAGTCAGGCACTTAACCGACTGAGTCACCCAGGCACCCAAACATTTGTTTAAAAAGACAGAAAAAAGGGATGCCTGGGTGGCTCAGTGGGTTAAGCGTCCGGCTTCAGGTCAAGTCATGATCTCACAGCTTGTGGTTCGAGCCCCGCGTCAGGCTCAGAACCTGGAGCCTGCTTCAGATTTTGTCTCCATCTCTTTGCCCATCCTCCACTCGTGCTCTCTCTCTCTCTCTTTCTCAAATATAAACATTAAAAAATTATTTTAAAAAAGACCAAAAAAGAGCAGAGGAAAACTGAAGGTGTGAAAGAGGTGTGGTGGGTCTCAGGATCAGGAAAGACGGTCAAGAGCATAGGTGGGAACATTGGGATGTGAAAGAAGGGGTACTGACTTCTCTGAGACCAGAAATAATGACAAGAATACGAACAATGCCCAGCACAGTGCCTTGTACCATGGTTAATTTTTTGTGTCAACTTGACTGGGTCATGGGGTGCCCAGAAATTTGGTCAAATGTTATTCTGGGTGTGTCCGTGAGGATGTTTTGAATAATGTTAACATCTGAATGGCTAGATTAAGTAAAGCAGATGGCCCTCCTTAGAGTAGGTAGCCTTCAGCCAATGGAAGACCTGACTGAACAGAGACTTACCCTCCCATGAGTAAAAGGGCACTCCTCCTGCCTGACTGCATCCAGCTGGGACTTTGGTCCTTTCCTACCTTCGGTCAGACTCAGCACCGAAACACGGACTCTTCTTGGGTACTGAGCTTGCTGAGTGGAGGCCTGGAAGTATGCCATCATCTCCCCGGGGTCTCCAGTGTGCCAGCTGCTGGTCTCAGGACTCCTCTACCTCCATAATTACGTGAGCCAATTTTTTATGCTCTCTCTCTCTCTCTGTCTCTGTGTCTCTTTCTCTCCTGTTTCTCTTGGTTCTGTTTCTCTGGAGAACCCTGCCTAACACGCCAGTACCTAGTACTAAAGGTTTAACGTGTGTATGTCAAATGACAGAAGAAGAATTACAGAGAAATTCAGAGGCAGAAAGGATGTTTGCTGAGCGAATTGTGGGAAACGGATGGCCACCCACTCTGACCAGTGACACCCAGGGCTAAGCTGAATGCTCCAGGGAAATCCCTTTAGTGCTAATAGGGGACCATATGGAATGGGGCGCCTGGGTGGCTTAGTCGGTTAAGCATTGGACTCTTGATTTCGGCTCAGGTCATGATCCCAGTGTTCCTGAGTTCAAGCCCTGCACCAGGCTCCGCTCTCCTTGGGATTCCCTCTTCTCTCCCTGTCTCTCTGCCCCTCCAGTGCATGCACTCTCATACGCACTCTCTCTCAAAATAAATAAACTTAAAAAAAATACCCTTAAAAAAATAGGGAACAGTATGGACAAGCAAGCAGATCATCTGGACTCTCAGTGGGCAAAGATTCTGACAGGCAGGTGATCAAGCTCGAAAAATTCAACCAACATTCCTGTAAGAGGTCAGAGCTTAGAGTCAGGAGAGTGATGCGAATAGGTAAAGACCAAACGTTACTGGCGTCGAGGAAATGGGAAGAAAACAAACAATTCATTGCCTGCTTGTGCCAGGCACTCTGCTAGAGCTCCCCACGATCATTTAATCTTCTAACAAACCTGCCAGCTAAGTGTTACTACTTTTTCAGAAAAGGAATCCGGAGACCAAGTAATATTAATGAACATAGTTCAAAGTCACAAAGCAGAAGAGCACGAGAACCTGGATCTGATTTCAGAGGCATAATTCCGGGAAAGTCTGGAAGGAGTTATCGTTGACCCCTCGGTAGGAATTGGTGCTTGGGGACGGAGCTCCACTCCCTGCGAAGATGAAGAACCGGGACACCTGGCGTGAAACCAAGGTGGAGACTCGGGCACAGAGGAAAACGACAGGGAGACCCATCAACAAAATCTCTTACAAGGGGAGAATTTGCTCCTAGGAAGAACATGGAAAGGATAAAGGGGTGAGAGCTTCTAGGATATTAGTGAGAATGTCATTTTAATATTTAGTTCACTAGCCTCCACGGACCCATGTTCTAAAACGGTGAGTAAAATATCTTAACCTGTTATTATGCAGTATCTATCATTGCTGATGGGCACATAGGAGCTCTCATGACATCCACTTAATTTGCCAGATTAAATGATGCCCCTTGTTCCCTCTTTAAAACATGCCCACAGTATGGTATATACTCAAAAGTAGTAGAATTCCCTTTAATATAATTGTGAACTTCCACTCTCCCTGCACGCTCCAGGCTTCTTCCCTCAAGTCCCTGTATACCAGTTGAACTTGTCGTTATAATCCTGTTAATTAATTCAATATTGTATAAACCAATGGAATGTAAACAAGTCACTGAAGAAATTGCTATCAAATGGGATGCAAGCAAGGAAACTACAAAAGCCCAGAAAACGTAGAAATCTACAAATATTTTGCATTTCAAAAGATTGACAAATGAAATGTAGTTCAGGTTAAAATTAAAAGTTGAAGGTATGTAGCATCGTTTTTCTTTTCTGTGCTTTTTCTTTAAAATTTTTTTTTTAATGTTTATTTATTTTTGAGAGAGAGAGAGTGTGAGCGGGAGAGGGGCAGAGAGAGAGGGAGACCCAGAATCAGAAGCAGGCTCCAGGCTCTGAGCTGTCAGCACAGAGCCCGACGCGGGGCTCGTACTCAGAGACTGAGAAATCATGACCTGAGCCGAAGTCGGATGCTCAACCGACTGAGCTACCCAGGTGCCCCTTTTCTGTACTTTTTCAATTCACCAACAGTACGGGTGTTGGATGAGAATGCTTTTACTCTATCTGTATTGTACTTGTAGAGCACTTTCGTTCCTTCTTTCTAAAAAAGCACAATCTGTCTAGAAAAGCAAAATTCAAGATGGGAGTCCATGTTCTTTTAGTGACTCCATTCGGCACTTTTCTGTGAAACCTCCGTACAGAGTATAATGCTACCTGTTTGATTAGGCTATTCCTCTAAATCTTAGGGATAGCGTGACTCTTATGTGTTCAGTTTTTGCATTGTGAACACTAATAGCTCACTAGCATTCATAAGACTGCCCGGAATCATGCTTTTGAGGGCCAGATTGTTGCTGTTGCCTTTTTATAGGCCAATATGTACAGCATTTTAATAGTTCTGTCTTTAAGGAGTCTTAGACATAATCGGGCACAATTTTCTTGTATTAAAGATAAGTACACTGAGGACTAGGGTCAAAGACACTTGTCCAAGGTAAAAAATTTATTAAAATTAAGGGGAATGTTTGTATCTCCCCTATGCTATGCAGCACTTTTAATCCAAAGTTCTCAAAGCACTTTTGAATCAGATCATTAATGATTCTGATGCCCGAGCATCCAATTATTATCCTATTTTCTACCAGCTTGGTTGCCTCCTCTCAGACACGGAAAGGTCAATGTTTTCTTTGCAGGTGAATTGGTTGAGAATTGCATTCATCCATAAATAAGAAACCTGAAAAACAAGGGTTATTTTTATCACATATACCAGTGGAAGACAGTCCAGGCGGGCCTCATTTGTCCACTCTAAGTTTTAGAACGTCATTAAGAACGTGAGGCGTTCTCTATTTTCTTGTCCAGCGCATCTTAATGCATTCTTGTTACCTGGAAGTTAGCTGTTTCACCTCAAATATTGTAGGTTTGCATTGGCAGAAGAAATGGAAGAAGAAAAGAAAGCACATCAGCTGATCTGGACTTGCTTTGAAAAGAGATTTTCTGGCACCACACTTAATAATTTCCTCGTCGATCTGATTGGCCAGCTGTGTTACTTGGCCCCTTTATCTGCATAGTGGCTGCACTGTGTGTTGGGAGGGCAACCAGGAGTCTTTATCACTGCAGGACTGTTGCCAAGATTAAGAAGAAGGTAAGTGCGGTGCTTGGCATACGCTTGGCCCCCGGTAGACGCTGAAAAATTGGTAGCTCTTACTCTGAAAAAAATGAAACCAGCGGTGACGCCTCCAGATTTCTTCCGTAGTAATTACAAAGAAGGGTTTTATACGTGTAAAGAATCTAGTGTGGTAATAAAATAAGTTTTAGTAGAAAAACAAATTTTTACTAAACTTCCATTTGGCACTAAAATATTGGTATGGCAACTTTTAAAAATTCATTTGAGGGGCGCCTGGGTGGCTCAGTCGGTTAAGCGTCCGACTTCAGCTCAGGTCACGATCTCACGGTCCGCGAGTTCGAGCCCCGCGTCGGGCTCTGGGCTGATGGCTCAGAGCCTGGGGCCTGCTTCCGATTCTGTGTCTCCCTCTCTCTCTGCCCCTCCCCCGTTCATGCTGTGTCTCTCTCTGTCTCAAAAATAAATAAACGTTAAAAAAAAAAAAATTCATTTGAGTAACCAGATCATCATTCTGGATAATGGTCAATAGTCTCAAAAACCTGAAATGCAAATGACACTTTCTCTCTGAGTTGGAAAATATTTATTGTATTTAATTATCATTAAAAGAACTTTATATCACGGGGCGCCTGTCTGGCTCTGTTGGTAGACAGAGAATGCGACTCTTGAACTCAGGGTCTGAGTTCAAGCCCCACATTGGGCATGGAGCCTACTTAAAAAGAGAGAGAGAGAGAGAGAAAGTAGTTTTTATCATAACCAAATCATGTTCAAATTAGTGATAGGTTGAGAAAATATCTATTGAACCATTAAATCTACCACAAATATCCATTCGTATTATTCATATATTCATTGTTAAGTAAAGACCTTGACCTTCAAAAGATGTATCTGTGGGAATCACTGGGTTTCTGACTTCAGTTGTAAGAATTTCTAGTTTGTAATAAGCACTGCCATTAGACTGGCAATACCAGAAGTTTTATGTGAGGTACTTCATTTTGTGAAGCAACAAGAAGAAAAAAAAAAAAAGAAAAATATGTATTTTATAAGAAAATTAACCATTTTTAACATGAAAAGTATTAGCAGAATTTCATAGATATAAAAATACCTAAAGTTAACATCTGCCTCATCTATAGGAAATATCATGTATGTACTGGTCAATCCCATGATAACACAAAAAGCTCAAGCACAATCCATTACTGTGTTATACTGGACTATTACTATGTAAATTGTTTTGAAATGAGTAGGAAAAAAAAAAGTTCACATAAACCATTGCCTAAAAACTTTCTTTAAAATGAACTAAATGTTAGAGGGGTGTGTGTGTGTGTGTGTGTGTGTGTAATAAAAGGAAGGGAATCTAGCCTTTTTAAAAGTCCATCTAGGAGTCATTATGTTTAGTGCTTTACAAATACTTGTATTTCACAATCTTTACAACAACTCTGAGACGCTAATACTCCAGTAAGGGGAAATCACATGGAAAGGAGACATCAGAGAGATTCTTAAGTGTCCCAAACAGGGACTGAGGGGCTACAATTCAAAGGTGGATCAGATTCCTCTGCTCCGTACCCTAAACACGTGATTGTCCCGTGAATATGACTTAGCCTCTTTGTCTTTCATGTAGCAGTGTTGTGACTTTTGACGTTAATACATGTATTGTGGATGTAAATAGATGCATTTGGTTCAAGGTTCCTCTTCAAAGTACAACCCAAGAAAATAAAAGCATTGTAGTATAGAGAAATGAATAATTAAATGAATGTAGCCGAATTTATAAAATCTGAACCCAAACTGCCCCTTGATTACAAAGTTTGCCCTTTTTTCGTCTGTAATTACCAAAATACTTAACTCAGTTATGCACCTAACTTTATATATGTATATGTCCGTGTGTATACGTACATATATCTGCAAATTGCAGTTTTTAACTACCATAGTTCTGCCAGGGAGCATGTACATGGTTTTTTCTTTTGCCTTTTTCTTGCTTACTTTTCCCTTTGCTTGAATTTATCCCATCACATATAGTTAAGCCTGTAGTATGCAAGTCTTTCTCTTCTTTAAATTATTTCATCCAGGGGCGCCTGCGTGGCTCAGTTGGTTAAGCGTCTGACTCTTGACCTCAGCTCAGGTCATGATCTCACAGCTTGTGAGATGGACGGCACAGAGCTGTGATTCTCTCCCCATCTCTGCCCCTGCCCCACTCACGCTCCCACGCGTGCTCGCTCTCTCTCTCTCTCTCTCTCTCAAAATAAATAAATAAACTTTTTAAAAAATTATTTCATCTAGCCTAATTGCACCTCTGCCAGTTCCATGCTGGAACCCTCACCCCAACTCCAAGGTAGCACATGTCCCGCTCTGGCCTATGGCTCGTGCTGCAACATTATCGCTCCATTGGCAATATTCTCACTGCTGGAAGCCAATCTCAGCTGTGAAGGAGAATTTGTTTAGGCATAACAATATCAACATTGGAAAGATATTTTCTATCTCTTCCGAAAAGAACTCAAGTCAAAAGCACATCTCTCTTTAATCCATTGGATCTTTACAGATAAAAAAAAAAAAATGAAGTTCAAGTGCCCTTCATTTTTCTCACTAATGCATCCAACAAAATCCTTTTACTCCTTTTAAGGAGTACCATTTTCACTTTCATAAAGAATTCTCAAACCTATTAGCTGCTCAGATCTGATAGTTTGCTCCCTTCCGCAGGTCAAGCTGAGCAAACTCCCACTGCAGCAAAGCCACCAGGAACTCTAGTTACTGAAGGTGGCCATATTCCTTCACAAAAAGGGCCTGGAAAGTGCTAGCAATGCCCTGTTCCTCTTAACCACCTCCAGCCCTCTCTCAAGGAAATGGCCAAAGTTAAGTAAAAATGGCTGGCATGGTAGATTTTTGTTTTTTTAATGAGGTAAAAATGTATACTCACATTATGAATAAACTGTGTTTTAAAGTATGCCCTGCCTTATTTTCTCAGGTATAAACATATTTCAAGGCGATGTCAATAAACCAGGTTTCAAGAAACTACTAAAACATTTTTTGTGAGTTGCTCTCATTTTATCTGAATTTTAATGTGTATTTCAACACTTGGCTATACCAGAGTATGTAGGTTTGTCTGTCATTTCATAGCTGTCAAAGGGAAATTCTTATTTTAAACCTCTACATCATCATTAAACACTTCTAATAATAAAAGGCCTAAATTTTAAGCCCTCGGGGACATCAAAGTATCTCATTTACTATGTTGATCCAGCTCTGCCGGCATGTTGCAAAACAGATACGGAATAGGCGAAAGAGGGTCAGAACAAAACCGAACACTGTTATCTCGTTGTTGACAATACCTAAGATGATAAAATATTTTGTTTAAAACTGGTGGGCTGTCTTAGTAAGTGAACCAAGAAAGGGTGGGGGAGCTCCTAAATGTATCTTTTTTAGTCTACATCTTATAATTGACCCTTTTTCCTTTTTAAGTAAATGTATGCCTCCTCCTACCTAGCTCAGAGCCTTGTTACAACATCCTTAGGAAAGAAAGCAGTCATTTGAAAATGGAGTTGAAAGTCCACATTTCAGCCTTGTAATGTGGTTGCATCGTGTGGTGACCTTGGAGACTTAGCTCCAGTTGTGCAAAGTCTCATAATGCGGACAGCACAGCTTAGAAAATAACAAAACCCCAACATTCTTTTTTACTCTACTCAATATTTTTACTTGTTACAGTCTCCTTGAGGAAGTGTTGGCTCTGATAAAAGGGCAACAGGCATTTGCCTCATGGTCTGAAGTTTGATAGCCAAAAATAAACATGGGTGGGTGGGGGGGCGATCATGACTTTCAGACGCATGACTTTGAGATTTGGCCCAGGCCGAACTCAAGTTTACCTTTGCACTGTAAAAGAAAAGTTTGCCAGGCAAATGGGTAAACGGTAGAGTTTATCTCACTTAATGATGAATGTCAAACTATCCAAGATCCTTCAGACTCAAAATTGTTTATTCATGAATAACGAGAGCATTGCAAACCCCTGTAAAAATCACCTAATTTTCATAACCTGATCCTGTGTGTTGGTGTATTTTTAAAGTTACGAAAGTTTTTTTTTAATGCTTATTTATTTTTGAGAGAGAGAGAGTAAGAGAGGGAGAGGGAGAACATGAGGGGGATGGGCAGAGAGAGGGAAGCAGAGGATCCAAAGCGGGCTCTGCACTGATAGCAGCAAGCCCAACGTGGGGCTCGATCTCACGAACCGAACCGTTGAGATCATGACCCAAGCTAAAGTCGGTCACTCAACTGACTGAGCCACCCAGGTGCCTCTAAAGCTATAAAAGTTTTTTAAAGTTACAAACTTATAAAACTCATGAAACTTTTAGAAAAGTGGTGATGAGATAGATAGATGGCGGGGGGAGAGAGAGAGAGAGAGAGAGAGAGAATGTATGTATTTATTTATTTTTATTTTAAATTCAGTTGATAATTCTCAAGTGGAGACTGTTAACTGGGAAGTTTTTGTTAATGTACAAGGGCACTTTTGGTTTCTCAGGGACAGAAGGGAGATGTGCAGCAGGGAACTACTGACATTCAGTGCCAGGAGCTAGGAATATGAAACATCCTGCTAAGTTTGGCACTGAACAACCATGAAATGCCAATGGCGCGCTCACCCTTGAGAAACCCAAGGGACCCATCAATTACAAGTAAATGACGTGTTGTGAAGAAGTACAGAGGCAGAGGAGTCTAGGGGTTCTGTGTGGGCTGTGGAGCCACACAGCTGGAGCTCAAATCGAATTTCTGGCTGAATGACCACAGCCATGTCAGTTAAGTGGCCTAAGACTCAGTTGCCCCACCTGTAAAACGGGCATACTAATACCTGCCTCACAGAATTTTGTTGTAAGGGTTAAACAAGTTAAAGTATATGACGTGCTTGGCATATGGTAAGCTCTCAATGTTGGCTGCTGCTATTACAAATTCACTCAAGCCCTTCATTTTATATTAATTGGAGTGGGTAAGAGGATGTACAAATACGTTCTTAAATACCTGAAGCTTCTACATTTAAAAATATTCGGTCTGGAATCCATTATGTGTCTGAAGATGTTTCTTGATGACGACGGCCATGTTGTAAGCCTGCTCTCAGTCATTAAATGCATTCAGATGAAGCAGTTAAGAGAAGATGGAGTGGGAGCAGGAAGCATACCCAGGTTTCAGACAACTTGTGTGGGCCGTCAAAAAGGAAGAGCGTAAGGTGGACACTTTATTCGGTGAAGGGATGCAGAGGAGGTCTGACCAATTATAACGGTGGGTTTGCACCGTGGTGATCATAGCTGGTGAGATACAACTGAGGAGAGATCATTACTAACTTAAAAACATTTGTGCAACACTGCACTTCCGTGGGGTCGGTGAGCCTTGAGCCTATCAGTGGAGACGTGGAACATTCTGAACAGTTAAATGCTTCTTTCTGTAAAAGAGGAGGCTCCCTGCTCTGCAGTGAAATCTTGGATTTGTTGTTTGCACACAGAGCGCCTTGTTTGTATAACACTCATTTTTAACTGTAATTCAGTCTTTTGAGCCTGTAAAGGAAAAGCCAATGAAAACAAGTTTTACTTCTATTAAGACTTGAAAAGCCCGAAAGTGAATATTAATCTTAGTGTTTTATATATAAAACAACAACAACAACAACAACAACTGAATCCAAACAAGAACGAGGTTAGTGCCCGTGAGAAGAATAGAATAGCTCATCACAGGTGGATGGACCGCATTTTTCATAAGTACAAATTTAGCAGGAACTAAAAAGACAAAAGGATACCAGTTACCCTTCCAATTTGCTAAATCAAAGTTCTGTGACTGTCAGATGATTTATGTGATGATTCAAATGATCAAATGCTTTAATCACAAATAGATTTTAGTAATATCACCATTAGTAGACATCTAAAAATAGCAGCAATAGTACTATGTTGATTCATTCCCTTTCAAAGACTGAATCACAAAGTACAAGATCTAGAGAATTGGAATTCATCAATTCTGTTCCCCTATATGTCTCTCTTGGTGCCTCTGCCACACCCTGAACCTTCACATGACTCAAGATTCAATATCCTCCATTATGTTCTTTAGCTATACCTTTGCATCAGGCACATACATCCTCTATCCGGACACGTTCTTAAAAGTCATCTTACTGGCACTACAGTGTAAGTTTCTCAAACCTCTGTCTCCAGCATTGTCCCCTTGCTTGTCCTCCAGTCATCATGTTTCCAAGGACTATTAGAAACTGCCACTTAAGGGGCACCTGGGGGGCTCATTCAGTTGAGCATCAGACTCTTGGTCTGGGCTCAGGTCATGATCTCAAATTTCATGAGTTCAAGCCCACATGAGGCTCCATGCTGGCAGTGCGAAGCCTGCTTAGGATTCTCTCTCTCCCTGTCTCTCTTGAAATGAATAAATAAACCTAAAAAAATATTTTAGGAATTGCCACTTAAATACAAAAATTCTACTTAAGGGGAGTCTGGGTGACTCAGCCATTTAGTGTCCACTCTTGATTTTGGCTCAGATCATGATCCAAGAATCATGCAATGGGGCCCTGCATTGGTCTCCATGCTGAGTGTGGAGCCTACTTGGGATTGTCCCTCTCCTTCTGCCCCTACCCACCTCCACCCGAGAAAATAAACTTAAAAAAAAAAAAACTTCCTTAAATGCACACATTTCCTTCTCACATCCAAACAATCAACAAATCTAGTCCATGTTCAAAATATATTCAGTGACTTCTCTTTGCTCCAGCCTGGCCCAACCCCCCACCCTTACCCCACCTCACTCTTCTGAACACAGCAGCCATAGTGGTGCCTTTAAAATGGAAGTCACATCCTGACACAATCGTACACAAAGCCCCTCAATGGCATCCCATTTCATGCAGAATAAAGCCAAATCTCTTATGATCTGTAAGATCCCACCTGATGAGACCCTGACCTCGTCTCTTCCTCTTCTTTTCCTTGTTCACTCTTCTCATTGTTTCCTCTGGCTGTAATGCTTACCTCCAGACACCTGCATGACCCTTGTACCCTCCTTGAGGTCTTTCTTTGAATGACTTCTCCGTGAGTACTTTTCTGACCACCTTGAATCCCCCTTCCCCATTTTTTCATTCCACAACACTTATCATTGACATCAACTTCAGTTTACTTATTTGTTGTTTTGTTTTGTTTTAATCTCTCCACACTGGAAAGTGTGGGGACAGAGATGTTAGTCTGTTTTATTTACTGGCGGATCCCCAGGGTCTAGAACAAGGTCTACCACACAAATATAATTGAATGAATATTTCTTGAATGAAGCCAAAACTCTCTGATTCTTCTAAAACCAGCTTCTCATAAGGACTACCCTATTTTTTCTAGAAGTTTCCTGTTTTCTCCTGTTAAAAAAATCCATCCAGACTAAAAATTCTGCAACTGTCTTTAGCTCTGTCACTATGATATCTGATGAATTGCTAAATTCTTTCAGTTCCACAATGCTATTGGACTCTGTGCTCCTCCTTTTTAAAAATTTTTTAAAGTTTGTTTATTATTTATTCTGAGAGAGGAACAGAGAGAGTGAGCAGGGGAGAGGCAGAGAGAAAATCCCAAGCAGGCCCCACGCTGTCAGTGCAGAGCCCGACGCAGGGCTCAAACTCACAAACCTGAGCTGAAATCAAGAGTCAGAGGCTTAACCCACTGAGCCACCCCCGTGACCTTCCTTCTTATTTCTGCTGCCACCACCTTCACTGATGACAGCATAGGTTGGAATCAGAAGACCTGGGTTTGAATTCCCTCTCTACCATTTCCTAGCCATAAGGTCTTGGGTAAGTTCATTTGGGGTGGGGTAGGGGAGAATGTCTCAGTTCTTCATTGGTCAAGTCACACCTACTTTGTAGGGTGGTTATGAGTATTGAATAAGATAATGTATCTAATGCATATATTTGTGCCTGACACATAGTAAGTGATGAATCTATTCCTTCATGCCTAATGCATGGCAATAGATTTCTAACTCATATTCCTTCTCCTTGCCTGATTCCTTACAAAATCTTTTTATAGATAAAGGAAATTATGATTTGAGTGCCTCCTATGCCTCAGGTACTATTATATATATTTCATAATTTGATAATTTAATAAAGCCAAACCAATTCATCTAGCATTCAAAGCTTACCCAAATCTGCCTCTCTTCTTCTTAGCTGTGATGGCTAATATTATGCGTCAGCGTGGCTAGCACAGTACTCATATATTTGGTGAGCATCAGTCTAGATGTCGTTGGAAAGGAATTTTTAATTAAAAAAAAAGTTGGGTTTTTTTTTTTTTTTTTTTTTTTTTTGAGAGAGACAGAGCATGAGCAGGAAAGGGGCAGCGAGAGAGGGAGACAATGAATCCAAAGCAGGCTCCAGGTTCTGAGCTGTCAGCACAGAGCCCAGCACGGGGCTTGAACCCACCAACCGAGAGCTGAGTCAAAGTTGGACGTTTAACCAACTGAGCCACCCAGGCGTCCCTGGAAAGGTATTTTTGTTTTTGTTTTTTATTTTATTTTATTTTATTTTATTTTATTTTATTTTATTTTATTTTATTTATTTATTTATTTATTATTTTTTATTTTTTAAAAATATTTATTTATTTTTGAGAGAGACAGAGTGTGGGTGGGGGAGGGGCAGAAAGAGAGGAAGGCACAGAATCTGAAGCAGGCTCCAGGTTCTGAACTGTCCGCACAGAGCCCGATGCAGGGCTCAAACTCACCAACTGTGAGATCATGACCTGAGCCGAAGTCGGATGCTCTACTGACTGAGCCACCCAGGTGCCCCTGGAAAGGTATTTTTAGGTGAGATTAACATTTCCATCAGCAGACTTTAAGTGGAGCAGATTATCCTCCATAATGTGGATGGGCCTCATCTAATCAGTTGAAAACATTTAAAGAGAAAGATTAAGGTCTCCCAAGGAAAAAGGAATTCTGCGTCAAGCCTGCCTTCAGATTTAAGCTGCAATACCATCTTCCCTGGATCTCAAGCCTGCCTACCTCTCTTGCAGAATTCAGACTTCCAGCCTTCACAATCATTTGAACCAATTTCTTGAAACAATCGCTTTCTTTCTCTCTCCTCTCTCTTTCTCTCTCTCTCACTTCCTCTCACTCTCACTCTTCCTCTTCCTCCCTCCTTCCACCGGGACATCCTATTAGTTCTGTTCTCTGGATAAGCTTAATACACTAGCCATATCAAGACCTATCAAGACCTATCAAGACAAGAGGGATGTGGTCCATGTCCTCCCTAATCTGTCACCATTCTAGTCAGAAGTAGTTAATTTTTTACTATAGATTCCTTGAATTCTTCAAAAACCCTTCTTATGGCAGTGGCTTGTATTTGTAGTAATTTCCTTACGAAGAAGTATGCTATCCCACTCCTGCCACTGAGCTACCTAGTGAAAGTGACTTCACATCTCTGAGCCTCTATTACCTCATGAGGATAATAATTTTCCTCAATAGTAAAATGAGGATAGTAATTTTCTTACTGAATTGATAGGGAATGTGCGTGCTCATTGTGAAATACATAGTTTGAAAATTGTATTTAATTCCACTGATCTCCAGGCAGTTTGTGTGGAAACGAGCCATATTATGTCCCTCCAGGCTTAGGAATGAAGACAGATCTTCAGGGTGAGGTGGTAGCTGATAATCTCAGAGCATAACCCATCTGTGGATCTAAGATTCAGCACACAAGGAGGTAAGTGTGTAAGGCAGCCCTACAAACAAAAGATCCACCCAAGACACAGATTGTTGACTAGGCTGAATACTCGAGATCTAGGGCACCCACCCACCTTGGGAGAGTGCCAGCAACCACCAGTATTTCAAGTAGACGGAATGCTCAGGTTAGGGAGTTCCTATTTTCCTTCAGCAAGTAGGCCCCAGAATTTTAGCAGGACATACAGACTCTCAGAATTGATTCCATCATGCAGACTCCCTTGCATCTGCATGTTGCATGGTCTTGGGGTGCAGAGCAATGTATGTGAGTTGGGTGTTGTAACTTTAAAGAGAAAGAACATGTTTCCCTCCCCCTTTTTTCTATTTTTCTGCTGAATATAATTAGACATCTTAGATCATGATGACAAGGACCACACCCTAGCATAGCAGAGCAATCAGAGTAAAAGCCTGAGTCTTGGTCGTTGTAAAGCTGCTATATTGGCCTTGAACTGCCTAAACGTATACTTTAATATTGTTTAGTGTTAGGACAGCCAAACTAACAGACAGCAGGGGATAGGAAAGTCTGTTAATTGTTAAACGGTAAGATTTTTCAGATATAGCTTAGGTATAAAGGACAGGCTAAATCTACAGACCCAGTCTGTGCTTTCCCTGGGAGGTGCCAGTCTTGGCTCCAACTTGTGGCCTGAAAATTACTCCCTTACTTATGGCCACAATTGCTGAATGCTGCCGCAGTCAGAGTTCCCGTGACCGAACTCCCTTGTGTGGTTTGATACAGGGCTGTGAGAGCCACTTCTGGACTCCTTGACCCTTTCCTAGGCAAGCCTGATTATGTGTTGGCATATGGTCACAGTCCTTAGCTTCGTTCCTGAAATTCTCTCCTGGTTTCTGATGGAAAATAAGACCTGGAGACTTAGACTTCAGAGACCACTGTAGTGAATGAGGAATAACCTGTCCGGCCCTAGAAGCCACTGGGATGATCACTGATTTAGTGCTTTGCATGTCTTTGCCCAGTGAGTATGAGCTTCAGCCTGAGATCAGCACTTCAGAAATTCCCTATAGTGGGGTGGCTGGGTGGCTCGGTTGGTTAAGCGTCTGACTCTTGGTTTCGGCTCAGGTCATGATCTCACAGTTCGGTTCATGAGACTGAGCCCTGCATTGAGCTCTGCGCTGACATCACGGAGCCTGCTTGGGATTCTCTGTCTCCCTCTTTCTCTGTCCCTTCCTTCACCTTTCTCTCTCAAAATAAACATTTTAAAGAAAGGGAATTCCCTATATTAAAATGGAGAACTCCGTTATCATTAAATATCTTGAAACTCATTCTGGGTCCTACATACACTTTGCAGATTTTCTCCACATTGCAAAAACTCCAAAACTGATAAATACAAGTCTATTTCTATTTCTTCCTGTGATAAAATATACACAAAATAAATTTACTATTTTAACTATTTTTAAGTGTACAATTCAGTAGCATTAACTACATTCTCATTGCTGTGCAACTATCATCACTCTCTATCATCCCCAACTCAAACACTGGATGTATTAACTCCCCATTACTCCCTCCCTCTAGACCTTGAATAACATTCCACTGAATTATCCATTCATCTGTCAATGGATACTTGGTTTCCTTCCGTGTTTTGACTGCACAGAAACTTCTGCAGCTCTGAACATGGGTGTACACGTTTATTCAAGTCCCTATTTTCAATTCTTTTGGGTATATACCTAGAGGTGGAATTGCTGAATTATATAGTAATTCTGTGTTTGATTTTTTTGAGGAACACCATACTGTTTTCCACAGCAGCTGCACCATTATACCTTCCCATCAGCAATAAATAAGGATTCCAGTATCTCTACATCCATGCCAATGTTTGTTATTTTCTATTTTTTTTCCTTTATGGTAGCCATCCTAATGGGTGTGAAGTGGCATCTGTCTCTCATTTTTAATGCCCTCAGTCAATGAGAATTTTAGAAGGTCCTACCAGGCAGTGGTAGTGTGAGTCTTGTAGCTCTGACTGTATTCTTTGATAAAGTGGTTAATAGAGGAGTTAGATATGGAATGGACTTGTCCATTGGCTTTCACACCTCATTCCTCAAAGCTCCTTCCCCAGTTTTCAACCAAACTACTTCTGCCTCTGATCTCATAGCTTTTACATAGTGCATGTCTGAGTAAGACTTTGTTTGATAAGAGATCCTTGGCTTAAAAGAGAAGTTTGAAAATTTCAACCTAGTCCATACTCTCTAAGGTTCAAAGAGATTAAGTGACTTCTCCAAGATCTTTCGGCCAAGTAGCAGAGATAGGATTTGAAAAGAAATGTGTCCAATGAGACGGAAAGCACGCCTAGTGGCAGTCATAACAAGCATGCGTCCTTTCAACTATTCATTCATTTCTTCAACATATGTTACACACATAATTTAACCGCCAAAAACAAATTCACTTACAAAATAGACTAGACTTGGGGTACCTGGGTGGCTCAGTTAGTTGAGCATCCAACTCTTGATTTTGGCTCACGTCATGATTCCAGGGTCGTGGGATTGAACCCCACAATGGGCTTAAGATTTTCTCTCTCTCTCTTTCATCTCCCTCTGCCCCTCACATAGGCACTCTCTTCCCCCCACCTCATTCTCTCTAAAATTAAAAAAATATAGAGAGTAGACTTTACCTTTCTCTCCCACCAATTCGACAAGGAGAGTGGTAAGGCACCAGGGGAATGAAACATGCTCGGTGGGCACCTTCATCTTAGTAGACAAGAGACCAACAATAACAACGAAACTTCATTCCTCCTAAGAGGAACACACGTGAAACACAGTTATGTTGGAGAAGTATGGGCAGAGTCAGTTCTTTCTAAAGAAAAAAAAAAGTATCAGAAGGCAAAATTTAAAAATAGTTATGGAATTAAAAATATTTCTGTAAAATGCACTGCATTAATACCACAGGAGATACACAGTTGAAGAAAATGGCATAGGCCATGCTTAGAAGAAGCTATGGCTTAGGACAAGCATCCAAATTACAACAAGCAAATACTTGAAAGGTCTGGGTAAAATAACAGTGCTGAAAGTTTTTTTAGAGATTTTAAAAAAGAGAACAATCACGTCTGGTTGGGGAAATTTCAGAACAGCGTTGTAAAGAACTTTGTGAAAGAGGATGCAAAGGAAGAATGCCGTGGCATATGCTCTGAAAGGTGGTTAGATGTTCAGCAGGTACCATGGGAAGCAAGGGAGAGGAGGCCAATTCAAGTAGGAGAAAGGATGAGCAAAGACACTAATGAGGCCAATTGCAAGTCATATTCCAGAATGTTGACTTTAGGTAGAGAATTGGCTATATATAGAGTAGTTGCATCTAAAAAGATGAGTTGAGAACATGTTGAAGGCATCGCCTAGAATGGCAGGCTGCAGAATTTATGCTGTACTAATTAGAAGGGTGAGGAGGAATCATCAATGGCTTTTCAGAGCACTGGGATTTCGGGACAGATTATACCGACTAGCAGTTTCTCTGTGCCCCAGGTTGTCATATGCAAAATGAGGAGTATGTGCTAAACGCACTGCTTTTGGAAGATTTCTCTCCCTTCCAATGTTCTATTTCAAAGAGGACAGGGACAACAATTATGGCTGTATCAATGAGGCAACTTGGTGCAACACACTTAAATATTTGTGCATTGGAATGAGTACAGAGTGGATTGGAGCTAGGGTTACATTTAGGAACTTATTACAACAGTTTAAGTAAGAAGTAAAGGCCCATAACTAGGACAATCATGAGACTGAACACTTAGTAGAAAAGCACACTGGAAGAAGGTACAGGACTTTGCAACAAATGGAGGGGAAAGGAAGAAGAAGGAAGAGAAGGAGGAGAAGGGGAAGAAGAAGAGGAAGAGGAAGAAGGAGAAGGAGAAGAAGGAGAAGGAGAGGACAGATGAGCGTGACTGAGCTTAGAGTAATTGATAATTGGGAGAATGATGGTCCTATTAACAGAAGTAGTGTAAGTTAGGAGGAGGAGCCAGTTTGGAGTTGTGGTAATGGAAGGTTATGGATTTGTTTGGGGAGCTATTGATTTTATAGTATCAGTGGCCCTCTGGGTCAAGTTACTCAGCAGGCAGTTGGATTAGCTTGAAGCTGGGGCTACATTCCTAGGAACCAGGCACTATGGTGAGAATTAAACCCATAGGTAAAAGAGGGAGGCAGCAGGAAGTGTGGAGGGAGTCCTGAGACGTGAAGCCTTGCGAGACAGCCATGTTTAAGAAAAACCTAGGGGAGATGAGACGTAATTAGGTAGATTAGAAGGGTAAGCAGAAGGAGGTCCTATTGTGCTTTGGAAATCCACGGGTGCCAGATAATAGGTACTGGCTCCTTCAGATTCACTCCCCACCCATCTCCATTCTGTTTTCAGCCCCAGAGGCTGCCCCGTATGGCTCCATGTCTTTGGCTTCAGGATGGGTATAGTCAAAGAGGTGTCTGGCAAGAGACCCAAAGGAGAGAGGACAGGGAAAGGTTGCCTTAGGGTGGATCTGACTCTTATCCAAACGTCACTCATAGGTCCTCGCAAGGCAACTGCTATACATGATTCTCTATGCTTACAGGCTCCATAACTTTCCCTTGCCTTGTCCCTTTTGGGGCCAAGAATGGTTAACTGCCCAGCTTCTGCCATATCTGAATTAATCCTATCCATATGGCTCTCTTAACTCTGCCTGCATTTTATAATTAGTCCCTTATAAATATTCCTAACTTCTCCTAATTTGAGTGTTCTGTTCTTCTCTTGTTGGGACCCTGATTGATATATCTGCTAAACCCTAATATGAACAGTAAGTACTGACTAGCAATCTGACTGGGAACACTGAGGTTGCCCTAGCCTCAATCAATAGTTCTTTTTATTTACTGGAATCAACAGCAAAATTTAATTTCAGCCATAATTCTACGCCGTTCTTGGACTCCTACCCAGATCCTGCTTGCAACTGATTAAAAAGAACCTTTCATAATCAAACTAAGCTAGGCCTAAAACCAACAACACACTTTTTGACCAAGATGCTGATCTATGCATAAAGAAAGTGAGCACACCTAGAGATAAGAGAGAAGCACCCCTGATTCTTGATCCTCTCAAGATGGGCACATCTGGCAGCCTCGACTAAATGCTCAAGATACAAAAGAATCCCAGCTCCTTGGCCATGTGATACTCCTAGTGCTGCCTGGAGGTCAGTAGCCATCCATTGTTGGTGGCCCAGCTTCTCAGGAACTTCTTGACCTCCAGAGCCATAACTTACACTGAGTTTCTAGCTTAAAGAAGACTCCAAGACAAGAATATCCAACTCCAGGTATCTAACCAAATCAATCCCGGGAGCCCGTGGAGACAAACTGAGCATTTAGTGGTCTTTTTCAGTGAAAATATTTTAGTGATGAGAATTACAGAGGGAAACTCCTGTAAGCCTGGGATAAGGAGGGGCATGGAGAGATTGGTCATGTTTCTGAAACTTGGCCTGTCCCTGCAGTGTTGAGGAATTTCTAAGGATGGGGTTGTGTGGCCTTGGCAGGGATAAGTTTTAGGTTTCAAAAGAGAAAAAGGTAGTCTCTGATAGTCAAGGAAACATGTCTAAGTGGTGAATAAGCACAGGCTCTGAGGTTTCAGGAGCAGCTGGGGTGGGAATACGGAGCTGTTGCTCATCTTATTATCACGTAGAGGCAGATTTGTGAGGCCTCCGTGTATTTCTTTGGTCAATGATCAGACCTATGGTACAGCTTCCCTGATCCCGAGAAAACATTGAGAATGAGCCATTTCAGAGACTTCTAAGCTCTTCAGCCTTGCAGGGTTTGGGTGGGGGTGGGAGGGGGTTGCAGATTTCTGATGAGTGACAAGTCCTGCTGTCAGGATTCTGCAGCAAGAGTCTTAAGGCTGGCAGACGCTGCTATAAAAGCAAGCACCTTCCACGCAAGGCAGTGCTTCTGGCATTTTACAACTGAAGTAGGATATACTCTGGGGGAGAGCCGTGGTTTAGTGTTGGAGAGAAGAGTGGCTTGGCAGGTAAACTCTGACCCCTCAGCTTAAAGAGGATGCTACGGGGAAGGGATCCTGAACTGTGAAATAGGTTTCTGGGGTGGCTTATATTATCTTTGGGCTTGTGGTTCCCATAATTATTGGTATTCTCAGTCTCACCTGGAGGATCTCAGAGTGAGAATGTTATCTTAGCCATCGGCAGTTTGATGGGTATTTTTTTAAGTTATTTCTTCAATGCATTTAGTACCTTCAACAGAAATGCCTGCCAGGATTTGCTATAAATAATCCCGATCAGGATAATCAAAAGCTGTAGCCATGTGACTTCCTATTTCCCCTTCGCTCTGATTTATATCTACAATGTTCTTTGAGATACAGCTACCCCTCTTTGTTCCTACTAATTCCTTGACCCAGAATCCTCCTGAAGGGTAGGTATCATTTTCTTTTCTTTCCTGAATGTACATGCATGTTAAAAATCTTTCTTGTAAGTGGGGAAATTTATAGCAAACAGAAAATGCTGCATCAGTTCAAGTTATCAGAGAAATCCTTCAGGAAGTGAAGCAAGTACATTTAGCTAAGCTGAGCAATAGCTACACAGTGATAATTTTGGGGAAAAAGAGGGAAAAGCATGACTGGAAAGTATAGGATGCAATAAAAGGGCAGTCTCAAAATGATAGCTCTGTGATATGGATATGATATTAAATTCATGTCTAATAACCAAATGTCTCATTCGCATAAGTACTTATTAAGTATCAGACACTGTTCTGAGCACATTGCCTACACCATCTGATTCAATCCTCACATCGACACTCTGAGGTAAGTACTGTCATGATTTATATTTGCTGATGGTGACTGTACCCAGGTCACACTGTTTGTAAGTAGTAGATCAAGCATTCAAATTTAGGGGCCGGCTTGGAGGCTGGTTACTCCTATGCCCATATGAAAACGATGGTGCTTTCAAAGGGGTGTGTGTATGTCTGTGTGTGTGTGTGTGTGTGTGTGTGTGTGTGTGTGTGTGTGAATGGTTGGTTTTCTTACAAGGGGACACTTTGCAAAGATGTGTGCAGAGATTAGGGAAAGTGCCCGGAGCTAGAGGCAGTAGAATTATCACCCCCAGGCACATAAAAGGACAGGAGGGAGAAGTTGGTGGAACTCTAAAGGAGAAACAATCATGCTATTCTGTTGGGGGACACAGCCAGCCGTGTGCTAGGACACACAGGAGCTGATTGGTAGCATTTTTGCCCAACTCTGCTTTCGGTGATGTCACATTGGCAACCATATAGGTTGTGATGATAATACTATGCCACAGAAATCAGCAAATACTACGAACAAGAACTCCTCCTCCTCCTTTTTTTCAGGGAGCCAGCTGTTACACATTTACAAGCACACTGCTGGATACAGCCAACCTGACGCAATCTCTCAATGAGGAAGCTGCGAAAACTCACACCTACATCTTGCTCTCAAGATGGAGACAGGACCAAGCTCAGTAGGAAGCCAGAGAACACTGGAGCCAGAACACTTTGTCCTGTTCAAACCATCCTCTGGGGGAGACAGCAGGTGGAGGAGGGTGGAGAGTAGACAGATACCTTCCAGTCCATCCTTATCACCCCCCGATTTCCCACATCAGTGGAGGTCACTTTGGCAGACAATTGGAAATACTGGATTTTCTAGTAGGGCCAGCAAATTAGTTCATCCTCTTCTTCTTTTTTAAACAATAGAAAGTGACTCTAAGTTATTTTTTATTTACCTTTATTTTTATTTACTTATTATATGTTACATATAATTATATATATATAATTATTTATTGCTATATTATTTATGAGAAAGTTATGAGATGGCTCAGAGAATCAAGAAAGGACCTAAAGAATAAGGCTCACGAAGGACAGAACCAGAACAGCTCTGGTTTAGCTAAGTGGTAGGAAGTAATCAGTGATGCCTTCAGAGCATCTCTGTTGAAATAAATCCCATTCCAATTTTTTTTTTCTTTTAACAGTCCTTCAGTGACCCTGCTCAAGATGAACTTAGAATAAAATTTGATTGGCCAACTTCAGTCAGTGATTACTCTTGGCAAGTAGAAGACAGGGTTCCTTGACAGTCCCAGTGAGACTCTCGTAATAAGAAGCCAGTAATTTCCAACAAGGAATTTGGACTGCTCTTAAAAAACGGGAGGGCGAATGAGTGCTGGGAAGCCAAGGAACAGTGCCCACTACCATCTAGGACATGACCTTGCTGCAGGGTCCCTCCTGAGTTGGGGGGCAGAGACCATTAATGTGGAAGTAACTGAGAATTAATTGTCCTTTAAAAATCTCCAGGCATAATGTCAATAGTTCAGAGTGTAACACTATTTGACATTAACAGAGTTCACACTGAAAAATCACAGGTATGTAAATAAATGTCGGAATGAAAATAAATAGGAAACTGAAAGAAAAGCTGAGATGTGCTGATGTTTAAGGAAGATCATACGTCACTGTTTTGCCAAACCTGATGAACAGATAAGTATGTTCCAGCAGCATTCAGAGTGAGTAGAAATTTTACAGTTAAACATGGAGCCAGGCAGGGGCGCCTGGGTGGCTCAGTCCATTAAGTGGCCGACTTCGGCTCAGGTCATGATCTCACAGAACGTGAGTTCGAGCCCCGCATCTGTGCTGACAGCTCAGAGCCTGGAGCCTGTTTCAGATTCTGTGTCTCCCTCTCTCTTTGACCCTCCCCCGTTCATGCTCTCTCTCTGTCTCAAAAATAAATAAACGTTAAAAAAATTTTTTTTAATAAAAAATAAAAAAAAAAGGGAGTCTGGCAGTAAGTAGGAGATTTTGTAGAGCACAAAGTTGTAAATACGATTTAAGAGAAAATGCTTGACCTTCCAGGCTGTGGCCCCTGACCTGCAATGTCCACCTGCTCTTTTCTCCACTTCATGCTCCGCTGCCCTTCAAGACCCAACACACATGTTTTTTTTCTTCCAGACCCTTCCTGGACCAGCTCAATCCAGCCCAAGCCATAATTGAATACCGCTTTTTGTCCTGTGAATTTGGCAGTTCCCAAATGACCCCTTGTGTTGTTACACAGTTCCGGACATGTGCCTCCAGACCTTCATCTGGGGTTTAGGAATAATGAAGGCAGGATCTATCTGGTGGCGAGAAGTTGGCTGTTGGAGATTTCATGTAACTTTTACAAAATTTGGTCTTTCTTCCCTTTTCTAGTTCCTCATCTGCCAAAACCGTGAAAATAGGGACCTTAAGAAGGGTTTGTCCTTCCTCTCTCTTTTTTCCTACCCCACAGTGTTCTTGAGAAAATCAGTGACAGTGAACACATAACAGCCCACATGAGACTTAATATTTTGTCTGACGCTCTTTGCCCTATCAGTCAAGATCTCCCGAGCACTCAGGAAGATCCTTGCAATGGTTGCAATATCGGTAGTAGTTATCTCATGCTGCATGTTCTTCTTCAATGACTTCATCTACTTGGGCAGTTTCAGCTGTGGTCTTTAAGGGGCTAACTCTCCATCTGCCTCTAGCTGACCCATCTTCCAAGCCCCAGGCCCATATTTCCAACTGGATGTTCTGTCGACATCAGTGTCAGTATGTCCTGAATTGAACCCATCCTTCCATACAGACTTAGTCCTTCTTTTGACTGAAGCCCCTGACCACAATCAGAACTGGGCTGCATACCGCTTATGCTTGACATCCTGGAAATATCGAAGTTCCAGCATCTCCCCCATCACTGTCTCCCACCCAGGAACCCGGTTGAGCCTACCACTGTGTTCCTAAGGTTCCATTTTCTCTGCAGCCCCATACCTGACCTTCATTAAATCTCAGCCTTGCAAGAATGTCCTGATTAGTCTCTGCCCATCACCTCAGCCCATGCCCTAGGCTGTCATTAGAGTTCTGTTCCTAAGACACTGGCAAGATTGTGTCAAACCCCAGCATCCTCTCCACCCACCAAAGTTTATAGTCTCCCTGCTCTTGCATATGAAGAGCTGTGCAACTCGAACTGTGCACAATGTGTAGCCCCAATAAAACTTTCTGGCCTCGTCTCCTCTACAATCCCCAGACCTGATGCCACCCACTTGTTTCACGGTTCCTGAATACGCCCTCCACTGTCACACAATTAACTTTGTTGAAGTTATTTCCTTTGTCTTGAATAGTCTTGTCACTCAGGTTCTGCTTAATCTTACATCTTCCCAGACACTTTACTAATCGTCACAGTTAAAATTAATTGTTCCTTCAAGTAGTAACTGCCATTATAGAGAACTGAGCCTGCACCGGGGGATTTACGTACATTATCATGTTTAGTCCTCACCGCGCTTGGGCAAGTTAGGTATTACAGGCCCATGATTCCTCATCCAAAGCCTTGAAGCCAGCTGTGCTTCCAAGTTCAGAAGTCTAGTTTTTAGAAAGGTAATGTAGCGGGAAGTGTCTCAGTTTCCCCATCTGTAAAATGGGGGGGAAAGGTACTAGCCAAGTACCTCTCTCATGGGATTGTTATGAAATAGGCAATGTGTTCCTTCAGAGGAGGGCCTAGCGAAGTGCCCTTATTAAGTGCATTGTGGGGTCTATTTACTTGATTGTTATAAATAACATATAATAGCTTATGAGCAAGACCTCACTAGGAAAATAAATGGCTCTCACTTTTATAGTTACCTAATTTGTATCGGGAAAGCAATTTGGATGGTGATAAGAGCCCTCATTTTGCTGGATGTTGTGTTTCTTTTTCTTTCTTTACTTTCATTTCCTTCCACTACTTACCACACCCTTTACTCAGCATTTCCTATCAAAATCACAGGCCTCCTGCAACTGCAGTCAAAAGTCTTCCTTCATTTTTCTGGCCTATTTTACAATTAATTCATATTTTTCTCTGGCAAAAAAAAAAAATTATGCTAGATCGTCATTCCCTTCTTCTCTGACAAAAATACTTATGACAATTATGCTAGTTTTTAGTAATTCAATGCAAACATCACCAACACACTCATTTGTTTTATTCTTTTATGGGCCCTGGATACAGAAGAGACCAAGAATGTAGTGCTGGCTGGCAGGGACCTTGAAGATCAGCTAGTATGCATGACCTGGGTCTATTTACTTATCTTTTCTACTTGAAACAAAGGAGAAGAGGGCTCCTTCTCAAGCTTGCACAGCTAGTTAGTGACATAACACTTGCTAGATCCCAGCTGCCCCCACTCCCACCTCTTCCCCCCAGTCCCCAAGCAACCACTGATGCCCTCTCTCTCACCGTAGATTATTTTCCTAGAATTTCACAAAAATGGGATCAAACACTATGTATTTTTTTGACTCTGGCTTCTTTCACTCAACATACTGTTTTTGAGATTCATCTACATTGTTGCCTGGAATTGGAAGAGTCTTCTTTTTTATTGAGTAGTATTTTCTTATAAAGATATATCACAATGTATTTATCCATTCTTCTGCTGATGGATGAGTGTGTTATTTCTGGGTTCTGACTATTATGAATACAACTGCTATGACCATCCTTGCATATGGCTGTTTGTAAATATATATTTTCATTCCCTTTGGGTAAATACTTAGGAGTAGGCTTGATGGGTCATAGGATAAGTACATATTTCATTTTGTGAGAAATTACCATTTGCTTCATCATGTCCACCTAAAGTTGGGGTTATCAGTTGTATTAGCCAGGGTTCTTCAGAGAAACAGAACCAATAGGCTATAAATGAGATTTATTATAAGGAATTGGCTTATGTGATTACAGAGGCTGAGAAGTCCCATGATCTGCCATGGGAGACCCCAGAAAGCCAATGGTGTAATTCAATCTGAGTATGAAGGCCTGAGAATTAAGAGAGCTGATGATGTAAATACCAGTCCCTGGGCCAGAGAAGATGAGATGAGATGAGATGCCCCCACTGAAGCAATAAGGCAGAAAAACGGGGGAATTCCTCTTTCCCCTACCTTTTGTTCTAGTTAGGCCCTTAATGGTTTGGACGATACCTACCCACACTGAAGAGGGCTGTCTATTTCACAGAATCCATCAGTCCAAGCACTAATCTCATCTGGAAAATCCTTACAGACACACTCAGAAATAATGTTGAGCCAAATACCTGGTGAATCCTCTAATCCAGTTAAATTGCCATATAGAATTAACTTTCACATTAGTCTTTTAGTCTTTCTAGTGAGTGTGAAGTTGTACTTATTGTGATTTGAATTTGCATTTTCCTGATGACTCATCTGTGTTTCCCTGATGAATCTTCACGTGATTATTGGCCATCCCTTATACCTTCTTTTGTGAAGTGTCTACTCAAATCTTTTGCCCATTTTTAATTGAGTTATGTTTGTCCTTTGAGTATTGAGTTACAAAAGTTCTTTATGTATTCTGAATACAATTCCTTTGTCAGATATATGTGTTACAAATATATTCTTCTAAATAGGTGGCTTACATTTTCATATTATTAAAGATGTCATTGGAAGAGCTCATTTCAAAAATTTTAACGAGGTCTAATTAATCATTATTTTCCTGTGTAGGTTGTGGTTTTTTGTATCCTATCAAAACACCTTTTTAAAAATGTATTCCAGTGTCATAGAGAATTTTCTCCTATTTTTTTCCCCAAAGCTTTATTGTTTTAGCTTTTGTATTCATGTCTATGATCCATTTTGATTTATTTTTGTGGATGGTATGAGGTGAGTTGGGTTTTCTTTTTTTTTCATATAGATTTCTCGTTGTTTCAGCACTGTTTGTTGAAAAGATTTTCCTTTCCACTGAATTATCTTTGTACCATTGTTGAAAATCAATGGACCACAAATGTGTATCTCTATTTCTGTACTCTGTTCTATTTTGTTGATCTATATGTCTATTGTTAGGACAAATCACACTGTCTTGATTACTGTAGCTTTATAGTAAGGCTTTAACTAGGGTAATATCTCCAATTTTTTTTTCAAAATTGTTTTGGCTATTCTTGGTCATTTTATAATCAGCTTGCCAATTTTTACAAAAAAGTTCTGTTGGAATTTTTATTGGAATTGCACTGAACCTATAGATCAATTTTGAATGATAGTCATTCTGACAATCATTCATATTGGAAATATGAAGTCTTCTAATCCATAAACATGGCATATTTCACCATTTATTTCAATCTTTAAATTCTCTCAGTAGTATTTTATTTTGTATTTTTCAGTGTTTAGGCTTTGTACACATTTCATTTTCCATAACATTACATTTTTATGGTATAAACAATTCTAATTTTCTTTTTTTTCCTAATTTTTTCGAATTATTCATTGTATAGAAACACAATTGACTTGTGTATATTAACCTATGTCTTGAGCACTTATGAGTACGAGTAGCTTTTTTTCTTAGCTCTTCAAAACTTTCTACAAATAAAGTAATTTCATTTGTGAATAAAGTCAACTTCACACCTCCATTTTCATTTTTTGTGCCTTCATGCCTTCTGTTTCTCTCTTTCCTTTTTTTTTTTTTTTTTTTTTTTTTTTGCTTCATTGTCCTGCCAGAATCTCTAGCACAATGTTCAATAGAAATGGTGAGAATGAGGCGCCTGGGTGGCTCAGTCAGTTAAGCGCCTAGCTCTTGGATTCAGCTCAGGTCATGATCTCACAGTTTGAGTTTGAGCCCTACATAGGGCTCTGTGCTGACAGTGTGAGCCTACTTAGAATTCTCTCTCTCCCTCTCTCTGCCCCTCCCCCCATCAAAATAAATAAATAAACTTTAAAAAAATGTGAATTGCTCCCCCATCTCCCCCAAAAGAAATGGTAAGAATGGACAAGCTTGTTGTATTGCCAGTTCTAAGAAGAAAACGTACAGTCTTTCAACACAAAGGATGATCTTGGCCTTAAGACTTTTTGTTTTGTTTAGTTGATGTCCTTTATTAGGTTGAAAAAGTTACCTTCTATTCTATGTTTACTGAGAGACTTCATCAAAATTTACTCTCAATATGATAAGTTACACTGATGGATGTTCAAGGGCTAACCAACTTTGCATCTTGAATAAACGTGTTATTTAAAAATTTTTTTAAATAATTAATTTTGAGGGAGAAAGCATGAGCAAGGAGGGGCAAAGACAGAGGGAGAGAGAAAGAATCCCAAGTAGGCTCCCCACTGTCAGCCCAGAGCCTGAATCAGGGGCTCAAACTCAGGAACCATGAGATCATGACCTGAGCCAAAATTAAGAGTTGGACATTTAACCGACTGAGCCACCCAGATGCCCCACGTTATCATTTTTATATCTTGCTCGTGATGTATTATCCTTGTTATATCCTGCTGAATTTTATCTGCCAAAATTTTGTTTAAGATTTTTGCATCCGTACTTGTGAGGAATATTGGTCTATAGTTTTCTTCTTTTGTAACATCTATGCCTGGTTTGGGTGTCCCGTTAATATTGGCCTCATACAATGATTTATTAGGAAATTATTCCTTTCTCCTGTGTTTTCTCAAATAGTTTTTGAAGGATTTGTATTATTTCTTCTTTAAATGTCTGGTAGAATTCACCAGTGAAGCTGTCTGGGCAAGGTTTTAAATTATTAATTCAATTTCTTTAGTAGGTATGAGTTTGAATTTTCTATTTCTTCTTACGTTAGTTTGGTAAATTCTATCTTCCAAGAAAGTTATCTGTTTCATGTAAGTTGTCAAATTTATGTAACTTGTTCATAATATCTCCTTATTATCCTTCAATGCCAGTAGACTGTATATATTCTTTTATCCCTGATATTGTTCATTTGTACTTTCTCTGGTTTTTCATTGATCTTTTCAAAGAACTAACTTCTGCTTCCATTAATCTTCTCTGTTTTTATTTTTTGTTTCATTCACTCCTGCTCTTTCTTTCTGCTGCTGACTTTAATTTGCTCTTCTTTTTCTAATTTCTTAAGGTCAAAACTTATATCATTGATGGACTTCAAGCTATTATATTGTAATACTTCAAGTATTACAAAGCTGTAAAAACTTGTATCATTGATATTAGACCTTTTCTCCTTTTCTAATATAAACATTTAAAACTATACCTTTTACTCTAAGTACTACTTCAGCAAAACAAATTTGAAATATTGTGTTTTCATTGTCATTCAGTTCAAAATATTTTCTTTTCTCTCTTGCGATTTCTTCTTTGACTCATGGGTTATTTAGATATGTGCTATTTAATTTTAAAGTATTTGGTGCTTTCCAATTTGTTTTATTGTTATTATTTCTCATTTAATTCTGTTGTGGTCAGACAGTAGGCTACATACAATTTCAGTCTTTTGATACCTACTGAGACTTATTTTATGGTCCGGGATATGGTCTGTCTTGATGAACATTTCATGTGTACTTGAAAAGAATGCGTTAGTCTAAATTGTTGAGGGTATTGTTCTACAAATGTCAATTAGGTTATAGCAGATACGTTGCTCAGATCTTCTTATATCCTTATTATTTTGGCTGTTTGTTCTATTAATTACTGAGAGAAGTATATTAAAATCTCCAACTCTATACATTTGTCTATTTTTCTTCACTTCTATCAGTTTTGCTTCACATTTTTGAAGCACTACATTTATTTTGTATCATAACAATAGATAATATATTATCATAAAATGTCCCCTCTCCCTCTTATTATATTTTTTTCTTAAATTCTGTTTATCTTTTATTAATACAGACACTCTAGCTCTCTTCTGCTTACAGTTGGCCATATAGATACATAGATAGATAGATAGATAGATAGATAGATAGATAGATAGATAGATGCTTTTACTCCACTTACATCACTGTAATGAAAGTGAAACTCTTACAGACAGCAAATGATTGGGTCTTGCTTTTTTATCCGATCTGACTCAGTCTCACAATCTCTGTTTTTTGATTACAGTGCTTATTCAATCTAAATTTAATGTAATTTTTGATCTGATTGGATTTTGGTCTACCAGTTTGCTATCTGCTTTCTATTTGTCTCATCTGTTTTTGTTCCTGTTCCTTTTTTCTTACTTTCTTTTGTGTTAATCAATTATCGGTAGCATTCCATTTTAATTCCCGTATTGACTTTCTAACTGTATCTCTTGGCATTATTTCTTTAGTGATTGCTCCAGGAATTACAATCTTTACTTTTTCACAATCTATTTAGAGTTAATGTTGAATTAACTTAAAATTTGAAATATAGGAACCCTGGGACAATATGGTTCCACTTAACATTCACTCATTGTCTGTGCTAGTGTTTTATCTATATATTACATCTGTGCCTATTATAAACCAAATAATACTAGATTCCAAGTTTCTTCTCTTTTATGCCTGATTCATGAAGAGATAGTGAAGTCAAACAATACTTTTAATAGTTATAACTTGACCCAACAAGGTCAAAACCAATTTCTCATTGCACTAAAAAGTTTCCAAAAACATTTCATGTCTTTATGTCATGAAAGCTAGTGATTGAGGAAACCTGAGCAGCTCATTGAGGTTTATTCCTTGCCTCTGAAACAAACGTCTGGGATATTTACATTTCAAAGGAGAAAGAGAATTAAAAATCCTCTTGTCAGCACTCTCATTTTGTTCCCAGAGAAGTGCATCCAGATATGCAAAGGGCTGATCTAAGATCACATGCATTCATGCATTTAGTAATTCACTGAAAAATTCACCATTTGTTGTGAAAAATGTTTATTAAGTGCTTACCATGTCCCTGTTAATGGAGATACAAAAATGAGTAAGAACTAAAAAACACTGAACTGTACCCTTAAAACAGGGGAGTGTCATGGTAGGTAAATTGTACCTCAGATAAAGCTGTTTTAAAAAATGAGTAAGATCCAGTCCTTTCCATCAAGGAGATCATAGTGTAATGGAAGTGTAAGGCACATAGAGGCAATTACAACAAAATGTGAACATGCTGTAACAGACCTATATGCTTTGCCACTTAACACTGGAGTACCCTGGGGCTCAGGCTTGGACCTCTTCTATTTTCTTTCTACACCACTCCCTTTATGATCTCATTCAGTGTCATGGCTTTTTTTTTTTTTAATGTTTTTATTTATTTTTGAGACAGAGAGAGGCAGAGCATGAGCAGGGGTGGGGCAGAGAGAGAGGGAGACACAGAATCAGAAGTAGGCTCCAGGCTCTGAGCTGTCAGCCAAGAGCCCGACGCGGGACTCGAACTCTCAGACTGTGAGATCATGACCTGAGCCGAAGCCGGACGCTCAACCGACTGAGTCACCCAGGCGCCCCCAGTGTCATGGCTTTAAATATCAGCTGTATGCTGATGACTCCAAAATTTCTATCTCCAGCAGATGTCTCTCCCAAACTCCAGACTCATGCACCCAATCGACAACCTGACATCTCTGCTTTAAAAGCTAATTAGTATCTCAAACTCAACACCTCCAAAACCACGTTCCTCATCTTCCCCTCCAAATCTGCTCCTTCGACAACCTTCATCATCCCAATGCATCAACAGTTCCATCTTCATAGTTGCTCAGGCCAAAAAACCTTGAAGTCATCTTTGACTTGTTTCTTTCTGTGATTTAATCCATCATGAAATGCTATTGGCTCTACATTCAACATATATCCAGAATATATCCAGAACATATATCCACTACTTACCATGTCCCCTGCTGTAATCCTGGTCCCAACCACCATCTTCTCTTGCATGGATTATTGCCTTATTTCCCCAACAGTCCACATTCTATAAAACACAGGAACCTTTAAAAATGTAACTCAAGTGAAATCAGTTCTCTGATCAAGCCCTCCAATGGTTTCCTGTCTCCCTACTAGTTAAAGCTGAAGTCCTCACAGTGGCCTCAAAAACCCCACAAAATCTGGGCTCCCATCTCCATTCTATTATCTTTCCTTTTTTTTTAATGTTTTTGTTGTTGTTGTTGTTGTTTTGTTTTTTAATTTTTGAGACAGAGAGAGAGACAGAGCATGAGCAGGGAAGGGGCAGAGAGAGAGGGAGACACAGAATCGGAAGCAGGCTCCAGGCTCCGAGCTGTCAGCACAGAGCCCGACGTGGGGCTTGAACTCACAGACTGTGAGATCGTGACCTGAGCCGAAGTTGGACGCTCAACCGACTGAGCCACCCAGGCGCCCCACTATTATCTTTCTTATCTAGTCTCCCCTACTGCTCTTTCTACTTTGTTCCATGCATATGAACTTCCTTGCTGTTCCTCAAATATTACTGGCAAGCTCTTACTTCAGGACCTTTGAACTTGCTGTTCCCTCTACCTGGAGCTCTCTTCATCAGATATCCCCGTTGCTCACTTCTTCACCTGTTTCAAGTCTTTGTTCGGATGTCACCTCCTCACTGAAGTCTCCCCTGATTACCCAATTTTGATTTGGAAGCATCTCACTAGTACCCCGGCACTTCTATTGCCCTTCCCACTCTATTTTCTCCATAAGCACTAATCACCTGAAATCTGCCTCATAAACAACTTACTTTTTTGGTTCATTTTCTGTTTATCCTCAATAGGCCAAGAGTCCTAGGAAGGCTTGTCTGTATGTTCATAACTGTTTCACAGGGTCGAGCACAGCAAGGTATTCGAGAAAACATTTGAATGATTGTATCAATATGCCTAGTACTCTTAAGAGAAGAAAATGGGTGGGTTTTCTTCTGTGACCAGGCCAGGTTTTTTTGTTTGTTTGTTTGTTTGTTTGTTTGTTTGTTTTTGTATGTTTGTTTGTGGGAGGGCTACAATGGAGGAAAGGTTGCTAGATGTTAGGGGAAAGTTAATTGTGCAAGTGACAGTTGAACTTGTCTGTGAAGGATGACCAGGAATTTGCCAGACAGAGAAGACAGTAAAGGGCATTCCAGGTAGAAGCAGCAGCATGTGCAAGGGCAATATTTTCCAAAAGCATGGCATGACCGTTAAACGTCAACGAGTGGGACATAGGGGCAGGGTCGAGCAGGCAAAATGAATTGACAGGGCCAGAGAGGAGGCCTGGAGGGCTGGTCAGAGCCAGCCACGAAAGACAGAGTTAGATTAGACCTAGGTCTTCCAACTCCCTCTCCAGTGCTTTGTCCACCGCTTCAGAAGGACTCTCTTTTCAGCCCAAAACTTACTTTTCCTTTGGGTGTTACAGGTTGATGCCTTTACCGCCCATGTTTTCCTTCATAAATAATTGTATTCATAACCCCAGAGTGTGAGGTCTAAGACACATGATTCTAAAAGTATGTACATTGTAAAAACAAAAAGCTGAAAGCATTTGTATTTTGAGATAGATTATGTAGATTTTTGATTTCTCAAATCCAAAAGACTGATTGTTTCAAATCAAAATTTCCAAAGAAGTGACAGTTGGTGCCTGGTGCAAGCCTACTTTCACCATCAATTTAGAGTTCAAACTCTATAGGAAAAAAATGCCAATGATCTAACATGCAGAGGGCTATGGAAATGGATGTAAATTTGGGAAGAATCAAAAAATGTTCTCCACAATTTTCTGGCAGCTGACAACTGACAATGATATATTAACTATTATATATTTGAATTGTTAAATTAAACAACAAGGGGGGCGCCTGGGTGGCTCAGTCGGTCAAGCGGCCGACTTCGGCTCAGATCATGATCTCGCGGTCCATGAGTTCGAGCCCCGCGTCGGGCTCTGTGCTGACAGCTCAGAGCCTGGAGCCTGTTTCGGATTCTGTGTCTCCCTCTCTCTGACCCTCCCCCGTTCATGCTCTGTCTCTCTGTGTCTCAACAATAAATAAACGTTAAAATAAATAAATAAATAAATAAAATAAAAAATTAAACAACAAGGAGTAGGATATTGTATGTAGTAAAAGTGATCGTGGACTATAATATTGTTGTTTTAGTCTTTTTAAAAATTGTTTTATTCTTAAAAGCGATATTTTTTATACTTCAATTTTTCTTAATTCCATTTGTAAAGCTGAAGATTTGCACCTTTTTATTAACTTTGTCAGAGTTAAGTATTAAATATTAAAAATAGGCAATAAGCAGACCAATTATACATTAATTCATTCAACAAATATTTGACAGCCTATTATGAACAAGGAATGTAATCTGGTTTTGGATTCCACACGACACAAAAGCAAGTAGCTATTTCTCTTTTCTTAAAATAACCATGAGGAATACGTTGATCTAGAGGGTGGAGATTAACCATTCAAATCAATTTGTAAATTTATAGTTTTACTTGATTTAAGAGTAAACAGTTGTGAGAATACCCCAAAAGTCCTACGGAAAGCATATCATTTCCATTTACCTGTGTGCATAACAAATGACTAAAATTTTGTTGGAAGTTGTATCAGCCAATATTTATCTTCAACGGGGATTATTTCTAAGATTCCTTACATTGGCATGAACTGAAACTGCATCCAGCACTTGGGAGCCTGATACTCCTACAACAAGATCCATTTTCTCTGTATAAACATATATCCGCATAGTATTTTTAAACTGCATTTCTTGCAATATGTGGCAAGAGCCACACAGATGTTCTGTCACTCTGACCTAGCAATTCTACTCCCGGGAACTTATCCAAAGGAACAAATTCCACAGAAGCAAAAATCTATATGCACAAAGATTTTTACTACAGGGCCATCTATAGCAGCCAAACTTGAGAAGCAATCCAAGTTTCTATAACAGGAAAATGATTTTAAAAAGTGTAGTGCATCAACAAGATGCCATATTACGTGGTCATTAAAAGTCAGAATCGTGAAGACTGCGGAAGTGTCCAAAATATTTTTGATAAACCTTAAATTAAAAGATAGTATTTTAGAAATGGCACTTACAGGGGCGCCTGGCTGGCTCGGTCAGTTAAGCATCCAACACTTGCTTTCAGCTCAGGCCATGATCTCTTGGTCATGGGTGTGGAGCCTGCTTGGGATTCTCTCTCCCTCTGCCCCTCCCCGACTCATGCTTTTTCTCTCCCTCTCTCTCTAAAATAAAATAAAATAAAATAAAATAAAATAAAAATGGCATTTACATTGTGATTATAAATATGTAAAACTAGATGAACATGTGCAGGACTAGAAGATAAAATTGAGAAAGGAAAACGAGTCTGTTCAGATAGAGGAATTAGGAGTGTGTTTTACTTTTTATAAAAATTTTTCAAGTTTTTGGGGCACTTGGGTGGCTCAGTCGGTTGAGCATCCGACTCAGGTCATGATCTCACGGTTTGTGAGTTCGAGTCCTGCGTCCGGCTCTGTGCTGATAGCTCGGAGCCTGGAGCCTGCTTGGATTCTGTGTCTCTCCCTCTCTCTACCCCTCCCCTGCTCACGCTCTGTGTCTCTCTGTCTCTCAATAATAAATAAATGTTAAAAAAACATTAAAAAAATTTTTTTCAAGTTTTGTTACATCAACTTTTTTTTTAAGTAATCTGTACACCCAATGTGGGGCTTGAACTTACACCCCCGAGATCAAGAGTCAAAGGATCCACCGATTGAGCCCGTCAGGCGCCCCTACATCAACTTTGCAACTGAAGAGTGTGTCATGCGAAATCAACCCACACCGTAAAGATATGTCCACGTAGATCATAAATAAAAGCTGGGTGTCTACACAGTTGACCCATTTGTGCTCCCTGTGAGCTTTCTACTGTAGTCCTCTCTGTAACTATAGTTAGTTATCTCCAACCCCAATGTGGCTGCATTGGAGATAAGGCCTTTGAGGAGGTGATTAAGGTGAAATGAGGGGATCGGGGTGGAGCTCTGATCCCACAGAACTGGCGTCTAAGAAGAGACACCGGAGGTCTCTCTCTCTGCCACGTGAGGACACAGTAAGAAGGCAGCCACCTGCAAGCCAGGCACAGGGCTCTCACTAGAACCTGATCATGCTGCCACCCTGATCTCAGACTCATAGCCTCCAGAACTGTGAAAATAAATAAATAAATAAATGTTTGTTGCTTAAGCCACCCAGTCTGCAGCCCAAGCAGACCAAGACACTAACCTCCAAGAACCACGTGGATTCTGTCGGCACAGCGTTCCAGGTAGACAGCATGGGCACCGGGGACACAAGGTGCCCCTCGCCCTGCGTGCCAAATGTCCAGCTTTGGGGGCACGTCCAGAATCGGTAACAGCAATGTAAGTTCTGCCAGCTGTGGCAGTCCTTCACATGCCGGGTGTTCAACGATTAGGTGATTTCGTGTGTGAACACGACAGCACACCCGCACACCAACGTATGCATGCACTCTTCCAACAAATATGTATTGAGCACCAACTGCGTGTGGGTTGAGCACATCGGTGCAGAGGATGCAGCAGTGATCGGAACAGACAAAACTCCCTGGCCTCAGAAAGCTGATCTTCTACTAGGGAGGACAGGTGATAAATGAAATGAGTAAGCAAAATATATGGTATGCTCCATAGTGGTGAGCGTTAAGAAGAAAACTAAGGCAGCAAAGGGGCTAGGGAATAAGCAGTGATTTTCAAGAGAGAGGTTAGGGGAAGTCTCACCAAGAAGGTACCAGTGGAATGAAGACCTGAAGCAGGTAAGGGAAGGAGCCATGCGGATATCAAAAGAACATTCCAGAATGACAGAAAGGCAAAGAGTCTGAGGTGTCTTTGAAAATCACCAAGCAGGGGGAGATGGCAAAGAAGAGAAGAAACGAGGGGAGAGAGGTGAGGGGCAGTGCAGATCACACAGAGCTCACAGAGCATTCTACTGACCTCACCTTCTCCACTTGGACACAGTCGGCTTCACATTGTAACAAAGTCTCTTCGGCTGCTGTGTGGGCAGCGCAGCTGCTAAGCAAAAGCATTGGAATACCTGCCCTATTGGCTCCCCCGGGGCTGCGGTAGCCAATTACCACAAACTGGTGGCTTACAGCAACAGAAATGTGTTCTTCCACCTTTCTGGAGGCCACAAGTCTGAAATCAAGGTGTCTGCAGGGGTGGTTTCTTCTGGACCCTCTGAGGGAGAATCGGCCCCGGGCCCGTCTCTGCTTCGGGCCGTTGCAGCAATTGGGCTTGGAGCTACTTGTCACTCGAATCTCTGCTTCTGGCTTCACCGGGCCTTTTCCCGTGTATGCGTGTTTTTCTGTGTTTCTGTGTCTGAACCTCTCTGTCCTTCCTCTTATGAAGACACCAGTTGTTGGATTAGGGCCTGTTGTAATCCAGTATGACTGTATGTTCATCGATTACATCTACAAAGACCCTATTTCCAAATAAGGTCACATTGACAGGTTCCAGATGAACATGAATTCTGAAGGATAGTATACAGTTCGCTAACACACCTATCGCTAAAATAGTGCATTTAGGTGTATGATGAAAAAACTAGGCTTGTTTTTTCAGGTCTATTCCTGCAGTTTATAGGAAGGAAAACACCGTGTGAAATGAAAGGTGATCACTTACCAAGATGGAATTGGCTGAAAACAAAGTATGCGTAAGAAGGCCAAAGTCCAGGTCTGAGACTAATCTGCCGAGTTGTGTTTTTTTTTTCTTTTTTTTCCCCAAAGTAACAGTAAACTTATATGAGCACATACATCTGAAAAGAAAACAAAAAAGGCCTTTCCACAGAACTGCCTTCAGTAATGAAGGTTTTAGCCCTGGTGCTGGCAGTGAGCGGCCAGGCAGTCCAGCAGGTCTGGGTTCAGGATCTCCAGCAGAAAGGCAGGGTAAGGACTGCCAGTCTTTTCCTGCTGACTTGTTATTTTCATTTATTTTTAATTTTTAAACAATTTTTAATGTTTATTTATTTTTGAGAGAGACAGCACGCACAAGCAGAGGAGGGGCAGAAAGAGAAAAAGAGACACAGAATCTGAAGTGGGCTCCAGGCTCTGAGCTTATCAGCACAGAGCCCGATGCGGGGTTCGACCCCACAAACCTTGAGATCGTGATCTGAGCCAAATTCAGATGCTCAACTGACTGAGCCACCCAGGCGCCCCTTCCGGTGACTTTTTAAAAGAGAACATTTTGTGCTCTATGAAACAAAAATGTATACAAATTCAACATTTACCAATACTAACCAAGTTATTGAACTGCCCCTCTCTTCCCTACGCTCACCCGTTGCCGCCTCTCTCCATGGTGCCTTCCGGGCCTGATTCACCAAAGTCCAGGAAGAAATCCCAGGAGAGAAGGTCAACAAGGACCTCCATCACTTCCACCCAAATGCTGTTCACTTAACACCCGACCATGTTCCTGCCCCCTTCCTGTTCAATGTGGCTTATACGGCGTTAGCTGGGTCATACATGAAATCAAGTTGCCTGTGACACGGCTCTGTGCTCAATTCAAGACATATTGAGAGACACTCACCCCGCTAAGCCTCTGTGAGCAGCATCAGTGGAGAACAGTAGTACAGACACCTTTGCTTCTTTTTTCCATAGACAGTGCCTGTATTTTTGCTGTTTCAATACTAAGGCTAGACTAAGTGTGGAATAAGTGTGAAAGCCCAAATAGAAAGACAGGTAGCCACTTTCACTGGAAAAAAAAAAAAAAAAAGTTTGTGTAGCGTTTCATTATGGTTCAGCCTCTGTTGCCTTTCTTTTTGGGTCCCTGCTTTTTCATTTCAATGGTAGCATTTAAAAACACAGTTGTATCCAAAGAAAACAAAAACACTACTTTGCAAAGATATATGCACCCTTATATTTAGTGCAACATAATTTACAATAACCAAGGTATGGGAGTAGCCCAAGTGCCCACCAATAGACAAATAGATAAGGAAGATGCAGCATCTGTGTACCGTGGAATATTACAAGACAGGATGAGATCTTGCCATTTGCAACAACATGTTGCCATACCTGGAAGGTATTATGCTAAGTGAAATAAGTGAGACTGAGAAAGACAAATATCATATGATTTCACTTCTATGTGGAATCTAAAAAACAAAACAAATGAATTTAATTTTTTTTTAACGTTTATTTATTTTTGAGATAGAGAGAGGCAGAGAATGAACGGGGGAGGGTCAGAGAGAGGGAGACACAGAATCCGAAACAGGCTCCAGGCTCTGAGCTGTCAGCACAGAGCCCGACGCGGGCCTCGAACCCACAGACCGTGAGATCATGACCTGAGCCGAAGTCGGCTGCTTAACCAACTGAGCCACCCAGGCGCCCCCAAAACAAATGAATTTTAAAAATGCAGAAACAGACCTACAGAAAACAAACTGATGGTTGCCAGAGGGAGGAGGGGTGGGGGGGGATGGGCAAAATGGATGAAGGGAAGTGGGAGATCCAGGCTTCCAGCTGTGGAATGAATAAGTCTCAGGAATAAAAGGCACAGCACAGAGAATACAGTCAATGACACGTAATAGCATCGTGTGGTGACAAATGGTAGCGACCTTGTGGCGACCTTGTGGCGACCACGGCATAACATACGGAGAAGTCCCATCCCTCTGCTATACGCCTGGAACTAACGTAGCATTGTAAGTCAACTATACTCAAGTAAAAAAATTAAAAAAAAGACAAGGCATAAAAAAAAGAGGCTGTGGTGTATACTTTGCTCTTTAGTATCTCTTTACTGATGTGTATTTTACATGTCATGTAATTCATCCATTTCTAGTGCGCAGTTCAATGAGTTTTGGTTAAGTTACCAGGTTGTGCAGCCATAACCATAAATCAGTTTTTGGAGGTTTCTATCACCCTAATAAAATCTCTCATGCCCATTTATAGCCAATCCATTCCACCTCCACCCCCAACCCCTAGCAACCTCTCTAGCCTCCTAATTAGCAACTATGATAAAATAAAACTTGGTATTGTCATTATAGGCTAAACAGACTCGGACAGCTTCCTTCCTACATGAGGAAGCTGGCATTCTCACAGTGGCTGCCATTGTGGTCTAAGCCCAGGGGCAGTTGTCATGGTGAAACTGAAGGCTGGGGGAGGGGAGATGGAGGTCGTGGCCAGTACACTGACCTTGCTGAAACCCGTAAGCCCCTTACCCCGGAACCACAGAACACTGTCTCCTAAACCCGCTCAGCTGAGAACAACTTTTTTAACAACTTAAAAACAAAATTCACAGGAAAAATGACTATGCGCCTCAGTCTTAAAGTTTTTATTTATTCATTTAAGTAATCTCTAGCCCCAACATGGGGCTCGAACTCACAACCCCAAGACCAAGAGTCGCACGCTTCTCTGACTGAGCCAGTCAGGCACCCCCTCAGTTTTAAATTTACTGTAACTTTTAAAAAGTAATATATGTTTGTAAAGCCTGGATTATTATGACCTAAGAACGTTTTTGTAACTAAAAAACAAAAGGTGAGATGAAATAAGACATCGCCATGCTCAGGTACACAGGGAAATGCTGGTCACTGACAGTTTGGAGGTTTGTTTTGTTTTGTTTTTTAAGGAAGAAATGTCAAAGTAAACACAAGAATCAAAAACCTGGCTGGCTCAGTCAGTAGAGCATGTGACTCTTTATCTCGGGGTCATGAATTCAAGCCCCACGTCGGGGGTGGGTAGAGTTTACTTAAAAAAAATTTTTTTTTAATTAAAAAAAACCGACAGAGGTATTTCTGCCTCCGCTGTCCTCTGTGCTCCATGAGAGGAGAAACATAATAGATCCTCAATTAATATTTGCTTAAAGAATGAATAAATGAATGAGGGCCCAATATGTTCTAAGTACTATGCCAGAAACTGGGGCTCAAAAGATGACCAAGGACTTCACGTCAAGAAATCTAAGTATAGTGGAGAAGCAGGCATATAAACAAATAATTTCTATGTAGTATGAGAACCAATAGAAGTAATTTCAAGGTATAAAGATCACCCAGAACAGGTGGTAATTAATGGAGGAAATAATTAGGGGAAACTTTGCATGGGCCCATATTCTTCAGGAAGGCAATGACAGAGGAGGGCATTTTAGGCAGAGGAAACAGCATATACGAAGGGAAGAAGTGGGGTGCCTGGGTGGCTCAGTCGGTTAAGTGCCCGACTTCGGCTCAGGATATCATCTTGCAGTTCATGAGTTCAAGCCCCGTATCAGGCTCTGTGCTGACAGCTCAGAGCCTGGAGCCTGCTTCGGATTCTGTGTCTCCATCTCTCTGCCCCTCCCCTGCTTGCGCGCTCTCTCTCTCTCTCAAAAATAAACAAACATTGAAAAAAACAACAACAAAGGGAAGAAGTAGCAGTCTGAGCATAAAATGTATCGAGGTATGTTTTCCCCTGCAGCCATGGGAAACAAGGCAAATGTTAACAAAGTCTTGGGTGGGGGTCAGATGTAGGAAGCAAGAAACAATATGAAGGTCACCTTCAAGGGCTTTGGTGGGAAGCAAGAACTGTGCACAATGCAAAGGGTCTTCCATGGAGGACAGACTAGACGGTGTGAGCAACAGTAAGCAGAACAATGGAGCAAACTTCTTGTGCCAGTTTATGTGTAGGGCCTCAGTGCTGAAAACGTAGGAAAGTGGCAGTGGCAGAAGTCAGAGTTTTGATGGAATAAGGTGGCACATGGAATTGTGCGTGAAGTCTGCAGTGGGTAGGGAGATGCACCAGAGAGAAGGAAAAGAAACAAGAACCTTGGACTCTGGCAACAGTGAACTTGGTGAGAGAGGGACAGTTGGAGGTATCAAGTTCAAAGGGGTGGATGGAGAGCAAGAACCAGATTAGCATGGAAATGGGGACCAGGAAGATTCCCTGAGACCATATTATGCAGAGAAAGGAGACTGTTATTCAGACCTGTGGTCTGGTCCAAGCACAATGTGAGAGCTATTTTAAATGTTGCTGATTGAATTTGTCACCCCCACCCCGCCACCAACAAAAAAAGCTGGAAGGTTCTCACCACATATTTGAGGCTTGGAAAGCAAAACGTTTCTTAAAAACCATCCTAAGAGATCACTCTAGAAAGATCTGAAGAATGATATCAGAAACCTTTTAATTTGTTTTGGGAAAAAAAACAGTACAAAGCCAATTGTATACTTCTATACAGTGTTCTAATTCCAGACAATTCATTGACAATTTGTTGACAATTTCATTGTCAACAAATCTTTTTGTGGCCTTTGTAAATAAATCCTTCTGGTATTATCATTGTAATATAGACCTGGCCAAGATATGTTTAAGATCAAGGTTTGCAGAGCAGTCAAATCAAATAAACGGTCCCCTTGCAGATTCTTTTATAGGAGGTTTCTTATTTATTTTAAAGGGTTTCTGTTTTGTTTTTGAAGAGGGCAGATCTGGGTATGCCCCTAGCCATCTACATCACACCAAAATAACTTGCAGACAAGATGATCCCTTGGTTCCTTTGACTGCGAGATTACAAATGAACAGTCCTGCTTTTAGGTGGACATACTCCCGAGGAAGGAAAGCCACTGAGGACCAGGGTGAAGGTAACTCAATGGACACATCAACGTCTCACTGAAGAAAAGAGAAGCAGGAAAAGAAAATTCTCTGCGACGTCACCACGAGGATGAGGTACAGCGGTTCTGAGAGATGGGGTGAGGGTATCTGCCTTATTTCAGCATCACTAGGGCACACACCAGCAATGGTATTTCATTTCTGAAATTCCACTGCTTCTGGAATTCCAGCCAGGGTCTCTGCAGATCGCTGCATGCTCCCGGAGCCCACAGTGGTGATCAGGGAGGCACGCGGAACACCAAGCACCACGCTCATAGGTTGTTTAGCAGACCATTCACACGAGTAAAAAGCAATCATAAAATTCCTCAAAAACTATCTTGAGCTCTGACTTAATATGTTCAAACAGTTACTTTTCGGGGGGTCATATTTAATATTCTCAAAAAGTTAAAACTCAGCCGAGGCTCCACCTCGTTGATTCTTTGGCATTTTGAGAAGTCATGATTCAGACAGGAGAGACAGGCCCTCGTTTCACACCCGTCACCCAGACACAGCTGAGGCTGCTCCCTGGGTGAGGGCTCCGGGGCTCACTCTTTTCGGCTAGAACTGGGACGAGATGTCCCGCCCCGTGGAAAAGGGGCAATGCCATACTTTGGCACATCTGCCCTTTGAGAATGTTCCCCGAACGGTAACAGCTGCAGCTGGGCCCGCCAAGGGGATGTTTTAGTGACACAAAAAGCCTTTCATTACAGGCCTCAGTGCTATTTGTGATGTTTGGATTCATCTTTTGTTACTGTCCTTTTTTTTTTCTAATTTAATTTTTTGAAAATAATAATTTACTTTTGAGAGAGAGAGAGACAGAGTGTGAGAGGGGGAGGGGCAGAGAGAGAGGGAGACACAGAATTTGAAGCAGGCTCCAGGCTCTGAGCCGTCAGCCCAGAGCCCGACACGGGGCTCCAACTCACAGACTGCAAGATCATCACCTGAACTGAAGTCGGACGCTCAACCAACCGAGCCACCCAGGGGCCCCTATTGTTTACTGTTGTTCTTGAAGTTTGCTTCTCGTTTGGAGCACTAGTAAAAACTTGGGGATATCTTTTTCTTAGATCAAAGTTATTTTGTGTACGTGGACAGTGGTTTATAAGTACACTAAACCCAGCTTTGGCACACACAATCTTCCAGATGGGATGAGAACGCCTGAACTACTCAATACAAACCCACATTTTTAATAAGTGACACACAATGTCCTATATTTTAGTGTTATATCCTTCTGACTTCCAATCTTCCTCCTACTTTAAATGTGAAGATTTTCTTTAATCCTATTTCTTAATGAAAAAAAAAAAGAAACTATTAGGGAGATAAAAAGTTGAGCGTTTTTAAGTGCATGCTTCAGGGATATTGATTTATTCACTTTGTACCCCTTGGTGATACAAATGAAAAAGGATATCAAGCCAACTTAGAAGTTAGCAGGGTTTTTCCCTCTTAGGCTTCTGTGCAATTAATTAGGACAACAGGGAAGGCTTTCATGAAAGTAGTATCTTCAGGCTTACCTTCATGTTCTTTTATCTTAACATAACATGTTGGTTTCTAATTTCTTCTCCCCCCCCCCCCCCGCTTCAATCATGTAGGTTGGCAGCCAATCAAAAAGCAAAGAGAATTTCTAATATTAAGATTATAATGATTGTAATGTGATAAATCACATTCCTAATTTCAAAGTATAGCTTTAATTCAGGGGGAAAATGTCATTATAAAAGCTCCCCTCTTCAAACCACAGTTGGTATAATAATTGATTTCTCTAATTTTAATCGACCGATTAATACTATCGAGTTCTTGATGGGGTCTTAACAGTACTCTCCATGTTGTACTTCTTTTGAGCCTGACATAAATCAGGGTTCTAGCCCTCTATTTTTTTTCTAAACGTCCTCCATGCACAGTCAGGGGAAACGTACACAGAGTCAACAAGGATCCTGTTAACTAGTGGGAGAAATCAAGCCGACATATGTGAAAGCATCGTTACCAAGCTAGCATTCAGGACGGGAGGGGAGGCTGTGCTGTGCCCTTCCGTGCTGAGCACTGTGGCTCTCTCATTTCCCCAGATACTGGGAGCAGTGGTGACCCACAGGCTTCAGCCAAGTCTTTCTCACAATTGCCCTCAGCTGAAGACTGCCATGCCCCCAGGATCATGCTCCTTCCTGAAAACCTTCATCCAAAGACTGGTTGATTAACGAGAGGGTACTAGAGGCCTCCCACCCTTGCCTTGAGTCAGGATCATTCAGAAGGATCATCCCCACTTTAGAGCTCTCCTGTAAGACCACCCCAATGTGTTGTAACTCTGTTGGCCTTTCTCTGGCCAACTCTATGTCCTTCACTCCCCCATAGGGATTGACCCCCAGCACATTTCCCAATGTATTTCCTGCATGCAAATCTGTCTCAGAGTCTGATTTCTGAGGGGGGACCCAGCCATAGCAGCATCAAGCACTGATATGATGAAACCAGGAGGCTCAGGTTTGGGTCTTGCTCCTGCCATTATGAGGAGTCACCTCTCTGAGTCTCCTTTGAAAGGAAGGGTCACACTAGATCTCCAAATTAACGCAGCTTTCAAAGTCTGAGATTACTGTCACACAGTAAGCGCTCAATCTTGATTGTTCTAAAAATTGTGACAAATATCAATTGAAAATGCAGAACCAAAAATCAATAGCTAAGAATCACTTTCCTAATTCACTGGCTAATTTGTTTGGCAATACAAAATAGATTTCCCCCCAAATATCCATTTGACAACAGAAGATACTCTTGTCAATAATTTCTGCACTGAGTTTCCATCTCCTTTCTTCTCTCTGCCCAGGTTTGTAGGAGCAGAGGTAAGTCCATTCAAATACCTCATCTCCCTCTGGAACCAGATCAGCGATTGCAGAGAAGGTTGGTAGAATCTGTCTACATCCGTCATGTATTTCGGAAGCAAGCAATTTTGTGTTAGCATTCTTAAAGGGTGAATTTAAGGAATTATAAGGAAAAAGGGACTCCCTTAAAACGATTTAATAAAGATAATATGGAAAGAATTATAGCCAACTTATTACATTAAATATATGTGCCTAATTACGATACATGGGACCTAAAGTCCCAAGTCCTTCGTGTCTCGTTTTATCCTCTTAGATTGCTGTTTTGATGCAGATACTATTAAAGTCATTGAAGGGCATGTGCTCACATTACACCGTCCTTCTTGGTAGTGCCTTAGGAGAACTCCTTCCAAGGGAGGCACAGTATTAGTTCCTGCCACTAGCTCCAGAACATTCTTTACCTTAGGATAAAGTTGTTTTGTGGGTTTTTGTTGTTGTTGTTGTTTGTTTTGTTTTGTTTTTCCTACAAATTGACTTTGGCTCTCTATTTTCCCCTTCCTTTCTTGGTTTTGTACCTCCTGCTTTTTGGCCCTTCCCTCCCGTATACACTTTGTCCTGCATCTTGTAGTGTAATGGCCTTTTTTATGTCTGCATTTGACTGCTGTCACTGTTATTGGGCCAACTCTCTTCCTGGCTGCTGGCTTCGAGGCTTGCCTGCGTGCTGCCCAAGTCACTCTTCCAAGTGCCCATCTTGGCCTTCCTGGTGAGTGTGGTGTGGTGGGGAGATGAGGTAAGATGTGGTACATTGAAGTGTGGGGAGGTGTGGGAAGGTATTATGAGATGAAGTAAGGTGTGGTGGGGTGTGGGATGGTATATGCTGAGGTGTGGCAAGGTGTGGTAAGGTGTGTTTCTCTTTTTTCTGAACTGACTCCATGTACACAGTCAGAGGAACTATAACGTGCCCAGGAAAACTCATCATTGGCCAAAAAAGGCCTAGCTTTCTGGCAACACTGTCTGGTTACAGGTTGACCCTGGTAAGCAAGCATATTCTGCATATAACTTGTCTCCCTAACGTCGGGAAGTGGCCTGGATCACCTACCACCTGACATATGGACCATTAGTAGCACTTTGCTGTTCACCTACTGCTACCAAGGAGGTGTGTGCAGACTTTTCTTAAAAGCTTTTGGAGGAAATCTTTGGAAAAGTTATCCCTTGATAACTTTTATCCCTCATTATCCCTCGAAAAAAAAACATGAAAAGAAAGTAAAAAAGTGCTCAGGAAATGAAGTCAAGCTGTACCCATCTCCCCACCCTTATTTCTCCCCCAGAGCTCTTCATTGACAATGACCGCCTGCCTCACTCATTTTCCACTGCCTGTTTCCCAATCCAACACATTCATTAAGGTTTGTATGTAAAGAGAACAAAATTAGTTTTCAAGACGGTAGGTGATACATTTAATTTTTAGAAAGGTTTAGTTTTTTAGGTCAGTTTTAGATTCACAGCAAAATGGAAGGGGATGTACAGAGATTTCCCACATATCCCTTGTGCCCACACACGCATAGGCTCCCCCAGGTATCAACATCACTCACCAGAGTGGTACATGGGTTACAACTGATGAACCTACATTAACACATCATTATCACCCAAAGTCCATAGTTTACCTGAGGGTTCACTCTAGGCGCTGTATGTTATACATTCTATGGGTTTGGACAAATGTATCCAACATTACAGTATCATTCAGCATCTTTTCACTTGCCTAAAAATCCTCTGTGCTCTGCCGATTCATCCTTTTCCCTTCCCACCCTCCCCCAGCCCTTGGCAACCACTGATCATTTTACTGTCTCCATAGTTTTACCTTTTCCACAGTGTCAAATAGTTGGAATCATACAGAATGTAGCCTTTTCAGATTGGCTTCTTTCATTTCACTAAATGCACTTAAGATCCCTCCATGTTTTTTCATGGCTTGAGAGCTCATTTCTTTTTATTTATTTATTATTAATTTTTTTTAATGTTTATTTGCTTTTTGAGAGAGACAGAGGATGAGAGGGGGAAGGGCATAGAGAGAGGGAGATACAGGGTCTGAAGCAGGCTCCAGGCTCTGAGCTGTCAGCACAGAGCCTGACGTGAGGCTCAAACTCATGAGCCCTGAGATCATGACCTGAGCTGAAGTTGGACTCTCAGCCGACTGAGCCACCCAGGTGCCCCAGCTCGTTTCTTTTTAGCACTGAGTAATAGTCCATTGTCTAGATGTAACACAGTTTATTTATTCACTCACCTACTGAAGATCATCTTGGTTATTTCCAAGTTTGGGCAATTATAAATACAGCTGCTGTAAATAGTTACATTCAGGTTTTTAATGGACATAAATTTTGAACTCCTTTGGAGAAAATACCAACAAGCCAGACTGCTGGATTGTATGGTATGAGTATGTTTCTTTTTATAAGAAACTGCCCAACTGTCTTCCAAAGTAATTGTACCATTTTGCATTCCTGCCAGCAATGAATAAGAGCCCCTGTTGCTCTATATCTTAGTATTTTGGACTGTGGCCATTCTAATAGGTATGTAGTGGTGTCTTATTGTTTTAATCTGCATTACATTTAATTTTTAAATTGTCTCCTCCTAGTTTCTCTATAGATACGTTTTATTTTGTAATACAAAAATAATACTTTAAAAGGATCTTTAACATGATTGAATAAAAGGTGATGCTGGATAGTTGAAAGCCTAACTCAACAGTGGAACAGTAGATATTAAGTGTTTAATCATGAGACATCCATCAAAAACTTTGGCATCTGGACCTTAGGTTTTGTCTTCATTCCAAGGACCGTTGTTGACCTAGATAGTCTCCCTCTCAATAGAGTTGACCTACTAGCACTAGACTCACTGTTCAGATAAGGCTATCTACCTACTCAACCTTATGCTCAAATCTAGCTCTGCTCCTGTTGGCTATATGACCTTAGACAATTGTCTTCCCTGGAGACTTTAAAGTCTTATGGCTCCATAAAAAATTAAAAAAAAAAGCTTTTTGGCTCCATTGTCTAGATCAACCCAGTTGTAACTCCAGTCTGATCTTTGCCCCTGTGACCATTCAGCATATGTGGTGCAAATTAGCACAGCTATAAATTTATGATCTCCAACCACAGACAGATCTTCTATGATGCTGTGCAGTCATCCTATGGGTCTTTAAACTACCCCATTCCACCCTAAATTTCTAAATGGTGCTTCCAAACCTTTACTGCTCTCCTCATGACCCCTTCCCACAAACCATCATTAGATGTAACTCCCTCAATCTCTTACCCTCCTTCCACCCAACTAGAGACTTATCTTTATTTACACTGATCATCCCCTCCTTCCATCTCATTGGAGAGAGGGTGGTCCTCCACTTGCTCAAAACTACTTTGGATACCAATCTTTCTTATTTCCTTTGATGCTTCAGTCTTATCATTTATGCATTCTATACTGTATCCTCAATTCTTCTCGCTCCACTGCTCTCTTCCCTTAATCTATGAACATGCTCAAGCTTTTTATCTTTAAAGGGAAAAGAAGGCCTTCTCTCTTCTACACCAACACTTTCTCTTTTCATTCACAGGCAACCTTTTTCAAAGATCACTCCATGAAACTGTCACTGCTTCTTTACTACCCTCCCATTGACTACTTTACCTTTTCTTTACTTTACTTCCATCTGGCTTTCATTCCCACTTAAATAATGAAGCTCCCTCAGCAGAAGGCAGAGGTGAAATCCATATCACCCAATCCATTATGGAGTTCTTAGGCTTTGACATACATGCCGTCTCTGTGTCATTGACCACTGGCCACACCTTTTTCTTAAGTTCCCTCTTCTTTGGCACATGTGACATCACCCTCTGCTGGTTCCCCACCTACATCTGATGATTTCTTTTCAGTCTTCTCTTTCCAATCTTTCAAAAGCTTATATTCTCTAGGGCTCTGTCCTCACCTTTTCTCTTCACTTCATTCACACTTTTGTTTGGTGATCCCATCCAATGTATAGCTCCAACTTCACCCATAATCTGATGATTCTCTAAAAATTTGCCTAGATACCCCAGATATCCTAGAGCTCTACTGAGCCCTAGGACAGCAGCTCCCTTTTGCACATTTCTGCTTGGTGGTCACACAGATGTATCATATTCAACATGTCCTAATTCAAAGTCTTCCTCTCTCCCTTCCCCCAACCCGTACTTCCTGGGATCTCCTCTTGTTGGGTGATACAATGATCCATCCAACCACACAAGCCAGAAATCTGAGTATTATTCTCACCTCCTCATTCAAATCTTCTCTTTTATTCTGTTCTCAATTAGTGAAATTTGATCACATTTGTTTCCTAAATCTCTTGAATTTGTGTTTTTTTCTTGAGTCCCTCGGCTACCTGTCCATCTCCAACCTGGCCCTGTGCCCCTGACTACTGCCTTGTCTTTCTAATCTTTCCTTTGTAAGACTGCTAGCAGCTTTCTTTCCTTGTTAAGGTAACTTTCTAAGTAGCATATCAATCTTCAGGTTAGAGTCTTTAAGTGAGAGGAATATGGCCACAGGATAGTAAAGTTATACAAATTAATTTTTATAAACCTATTTTGATCTACAATTTTTATGTTAAATTTATAATTTAAAACATTTTTATTCAAGTATAGTTGATACAATGTTACATTACTTTCAGGTGTATTAAATTTATAATTTTAAAATATCAGGACGTTCGGTAGAGGAATGTTCAGAACTTCCACTCTGGATCCTCTTTCTCAGAATCAGGCAAGATAACATGGCATTCAAGAACTTGGTTTTTATGGCTCAAATCAAAACCACAAGAAGCAACAAGTATTGATGAGGTTGTGGAGAAAAAGGAACCCTCTCACACTGTTGGTGGGAATGCAAACTGGTGTAGCCACTGTGGAAAACAGCATGGAGTTTCCTCAGAAACTAAAAACAGGACTACCCAACGATCCAGCAATACTGGGTATTTACCCGCAAACTACAAAAACACTAAATTGAAAGGATATATGCACCCCTGTGTTTATTGCAGCACTATTTACAATAGCCAAATTATGGAAGCAGTCAAGTGTTCATCAATAGATGACTGGGTAAAGAAGATGTGGTGTGTGTATACGATGGAATATTACTCAGCCATAAAAAGAAATGAAATCTTCCCTTTAGCAATGACATGATGGAGCTAGAGAGTATAATACTAAGTGAAATAAGTCAGAGAAAGACAAATACCAAATGATTTCACTCATACTGGGAATTTCAGAAACAAAACAAACTAACAAAGGGGGAGAGAGAGAGAGAGAGAGAGAGAGAACAAAAAACAGACCCCGTAACTATAGAAAACAAACTGATGGTTACCAGAGAGGAGCTGGGTGGGGGGATGGGTGAAATAAGAGATGGGGATTGAAGAGTGCACTTGTGATGGGCACAGGGTGATGTATGCAGTTTACTATGTTGTACACCTGAAACTAATATAAACACTGTATGTTAACTATACCGGAATTAAAATTAAAAACTTAAAAAAAAAGAAATTAAAAAAAAAATTATTTTATTTTTGAGAGAGTACAAGTGGGGGAGGGGCAGAGACAGGGGGACAGAGGATCCCAAGCAGGATCTGCACTGACAGCAACAAGCCCAATGTGGGGCTTGAACTCACAAACTGCGAGACCACGACCTGCACCAAAGTCAGATGTTCAACCCACTGAACCAGGTGCCCCCCTCCACCCTGCAAAAGAACTTGGTATTTTAATAGTTTTCAGTTACCAAGTTGGTAAAATGCACACTATCTATGAAATTTAGTGCTCAAATCAAATAATAAAAATATGTTTATTTCATTTACACAAAATCTTGAAATTCTCCCCATAAAAAAAAAATCAGTCTGTCAGTACTTTTCTTAAGATGGTATCCAGTTCTCTCACTTCTCGATCTGATGTGAGAGAGCTGGTTTTGTAATTGGAATGCCTAGGAACTACTGAGTGGAGGGCATAGCCGCAGATTTTGTATTTATTTGTTTAGATTCTTTGTAGTTAAAAGGCATTTCTTTCTCATTGTTCTTCCCAATTCTTAGGTCTAGGGAGAGAAGGAAAGTGACAGAAGTACCTAAATCCAAGTTTATACTATGCTATATACTTATACCATATACATATATGTCATATATATGTATATGTATATACATAAATATATGACTTTTTTTTAAGGTAGGTTTCACACCCAACATGGAGCCCAATGTGGGCCTTGGTTGAACTCACAACCCTGAGATCAAGACCTGAGCTGAGATCAAGAGTTGAACACTTAACCGACTGAGCTACCCTGGCACTCCTGACCTTTTTTTCTAGGTCCAATAATGGTTTTATTTCTTAGGGACAAACATATATGGGAAAGAAACTCCAAAAGGAAGCATAAACATGAGCATGAACAGCAAAATGACACTAGGATGGAGGGCCAGATGGATGGCAAACTCCACAGTGGACCTCGTCATGCCCTGGTTTCTTGGAAAAACATTTGCCCTGCCCCCAAGTGCCCATTACAAAGGTGGAGGGTGGGGGCAGTGAGGCGGAATGCTTCCCTACTTTGTGCAAAGGAGATGAATGTACCTGTCTATTCCAAGAGGCCTCTCAGGGACACCAAAACTTCACCTTCATGAATGGAGGCCGATGTGAAGCGCCTGGGTGGCTCAGTCGGTTAAGCGTCTCACTTCAGCTCAGGTCATGATCTCACAGCTTATGAGTCCCATCCCTGCGTAGGGCTCTGTGCTGATGGCTCAGAGCCCGGAGCCTGCTTCAGATTCTGTGTCTCCCTCTCTCTCTGCCCCTCCCCCATTCACACTCTGTCTCTCTCTCAAAAATACATAAACGTTAAAGAAAAAAAGAATGGAGGTCAATAGATAAGAATGAGAGACGCTTGGGTGTTGCTTATATATATACACATATATACACACGTTTTTTTTTAATGTAGAAAGCTTCATGAATTTACATATCATCCTTGTGCAGAGACCGTGCTAATCTTCTCTGTATCACTCCAATTTTAGAATATGTGCTATATTTTTTCTTCCTCTTTTTCTTGAGATATAACTGATGTACAACACTACAGTATCAGTTTCAGATATACAATGTAATGACTCGATGTTTGTATATATTATGAAATGCTCACCACAATAAGTCTAGTTATCATCCGTTACTACACAGAGTTACAGGGGTTTTTTTTCTTGTGATAGAGCTTTCAAGATCTACTCTCTCAGCAACTTTCACATATACAATACAGTACCATTAACCATAGTCACCATGCCTCTATTTTTAATCAGCATAATTTTAACTGCATTTTGATATCTGATATGATCATTATCCCCTCTTTACCTTTTTCAAGACCATATTATCTTTCATTTTAACCCTACTCTTGCTTTTCAAAATGTCTATTTTTCTCGTGTGTTTATGCCAAGTAATTAAGTCTCAGGTTGCCAAAGAGAAAAAGGATCGAGGGAGAATGGACATTTAGACTTTCTTTTTTATCTTATTTTCTAAAAATAAGACTGAGAGGTACTTTGAAATTTTTGAAGGCCTAACTGTAGAGGTTGAGGCTGACTCTGGAAACCGAGACTTCCCAACTTTGAATTTCAGCTCTGCCACTCACAAGCTGGGTAGGCTTCGGTAAGTTTCTTAACCTCTCTGAGTCCTCAACAGTAACACATTGGGATAACAGTATAATACCTACTACAGTCCTGTTTTCAAGATTGAACAAATGAGTACATAAATCTTTTGGACAGTGCCTGGCAGGTAGGAAGTTCTTAGCAAATACGGACTCCTGCTAATGCCTCCCTAGAACAAATGCACCACGAGAAGAGAAACTTCTCTTTTAGCCACTACCCTATCACCGACATCTAGAAAACAGCAATAAATGTTTGCAATTCAATTCACTGAAGTTCAACAGATTTTTATGAAACTTATGACAGGCCTGACAGGCTCCAGAGATCCTGTGATGAGTTAAGAATTGGGCCCTGTCCTACAGAGTTGAAGATAGGGCGGTACTGTTCTCTCTCTACCGTTGCTTTGCATGTGCTGTTCCTCTGCCTGGAATACCATCCCTCCCCACCCCCTACCCCCCACAATACACACACACACTTCTTCCTCTGATTAATTCCTACATTATTCACATCCTTACAACTCTCAGCTCAGATACTACAGTTCCACAGAAAAGCTTTCCTGCCGACCCCCGAATGGGCGGGGCTCCTTTCGCAGCCCTGTGCAAACTTCTGTCATGTTCTTAGCAGGTGGCAATTTGTCTGTCTCCTCCCACTGACTCGACTGAGCAATCTGAGGTCAGGATGATGGATCACAGCTCTGGGGCCTTAGTGCCTAGCCCAGTGTCTGCTACATAATGTGTTCATAATATGTGGTAAAGAAATTAAAGATGATGAAAAAGCCTGGCAATTTTTACAAGAGGAGGGTTGTTTTGTTTTGTTTTTTGAACTGCTGTGACATAGCTTTAAGAAGAAAGACGTGTCCTCTACTGCAAATTATTTAAAAATGGCATAATAAACCAAACTTTATAAAATCTCCTTCTTACCCTTCCTGGGTACCAAATTGTTCTTGCAGGTTACATAAAAGGAAATATCTAAGTTAAATGGTGAGAAATGAAAAAAAAAAAAGTCACTGTTATCTCACTGAGGTAACCATGGAACCCGTAACACTAGTCCAGGGAGCCTGACAGGCAACTTCGGGACTAGAGTCATTTCCACACAGCAGCAGCAGCAAATTTACTCCTTCATAAATCTGTGGAGGAGAAAGATTAATTCCCCCACGTCAGAAGCATTTTATAGAATACATTTTAAAATGGTAAAGACATTGAACGTCTCTGGTTGTTAAGGGAAAACAAAAGATATTGGTCAAAGTAAGCAAGTGGTTTGGCTAATGTTGAGGGATTAGCTGCTCGGATAATCCCAACTGTGGTTTAGGGTTACCTGAGACACGGGTGTGCGGCTTTCTTTGGACTATGTTACCGTATCAACCGTATGCTCCGGCAGTACACAGGGAAGGGAAACTTGGGTAAGAATGAGCGAAAATGGTCTTACTGACATAAAAGGTTTCATATCGTCTTGCCTGTGCTTCCTTGCCTTCTGATGACCTTCGGTGTGCTCCTCCAAGGGTGTCTCCTCTCCCTCCCCCGTCACACCTGTAAGGCTCATCTCCAAAGAGCCAAGGATCCACTCGCTGTCTCCCCACTGAGTTTGGAAAACCTGTTAGATCTGGAGTCAGTGAGGCCATTACTATTGGAATGAAAATGGCCCAGAGAGTTGAACATGTGATCCTGAGTGGGGCTGTTAGTATTTCAGTAGACGAAATCTTAATCCAAGAAAATGAATTCCTGATTTTCAACGTTTCAGGCATCAACAAGCAAGTGGTGGGAGGGGTTTTCGGGTCTTGCCCACAGCTGTCTACTCCACCTACTTAGATGGCTGATGTGCCTTAAATCTTAGTTTCTGTTTAAAAAAAAAAAAAAGTCTCTTCCTTCTTCCATAAAAATTTCCCTAGGGCTGTGGCCCCTAAAAAAAATTACAATCGCATCTAATGCTTTAAGAAAAACCACAAGTATGAAAACCTCCAGGGTAATCTTTCATCCAAGTACGAAGTATTATCTGAAACTATCAAAAATCAATCTGGTTATAACCTCCCACCCACCCCCCAGATCAGAGCAGAGGGAAAAGCCTTTTGAACCTAACAGGCTTCTCCCAGCTGAAACCATTCTGCGAAAAAACACCCAGCGTTCCATCGCGTTCAGGCCAGACTTTTTCGGTTGTTGTTGAAGATTTGCTGCATTAGTTTCACGTTAGGCCTTCTCACCCCTTTTCCAAATGGTTTACAATCACCCCTCCCTCCCCAGGGGTTTTGGAATGACTCATCCACTTTTCTTTTTTCAAGTACACTATGAAATTAGGCTGCAGCCTGGAAGCAAACATTTGTTCTTACAAACATTTCTTTCCTGTCATCACTGTAACGGACACCAGAAATTCAGTAGGCAGGGCCCTGTCTCCCACAAGGCAGCAGCAGGGACAGCCGGGCCCACACTTCTGCTGTTGTGCACCATTCGGACAAATTTAAAAATCATTTTTTGGGATCGGGGAATTCAGGCTAAATTAGGAAAGGTCAACTTAAATTTTACATGAAAATTCTTAATTTCTTTTAATTTAGAAGCAGGATGTCATTCATATTGAGTAGAGAAGTTAAAAACAACTTCTTCCTCTGAATCTCCATCTTATTATGTAAGATGCCTTTAAAGGACATCCACACGTTAAAATAAACAGTGTTTCTCAAATTCTGGCTTCAAGAACTTCAAGATGCTTTCAGTCCAGTTTTAATTTCAGGAAACAGCGATTGTTGAATATAAAAATATGTAATTATAATAACAGCTACTATCTAGTGATGTATTATTATGAAAATCAGATCTTTGCCAAAATATGTAAGTGAGATGACATACGTAAAAGCCCCTAGCACCATTCATGAAATCATTCATTCACCCCATGGAGAGTGCCATCACCATGCTGAGGATTAGGATACAGCAATAAAGAAAACACACAAAACCCCTGATGTGGCTCTTACACTGGCGGGGGGAGGGGGGTACGGGGAGAGGGGAAGATAGATTATAAACAAAATAAAGCGGTAAGTAGAGAAATGCCATAGAGAAATCAGGGCAGGAAAGGAGACTACACAGTGGTGGGAATGGGGGAAAAGTTACAGTATTAAACAGGAGGGTCAGGGAAGGTGGCATTTGAGGAAGGTCTTAAAGGAGATGTGACTTTGAAGAAGAGGATTCCAGGTGGAGGAAACCACAAGTGCAAAGGCCCTGAGGCAGGAGTACCTGGCATAGTTAAGGAGCAGCAAAGAGTCCACTGAGTAAGTAAGGGAGAGGAGGTTAAGTCGGAGAGACACGGTGCGAAGTGGGGGTGAACAGATCACATAAGGTCTTACAGGGCAGTGTGAACGCTTTGGCCTTTCAAATGAGGTGGGAAGCCATTGGAGGATTCTGAACAGAGCAATGACATGATCTAACTTAGTCTCTGAAAAATGATTTGGTTGTGGTGTTGCAAATAGAGTTACAAAAGGCAAGGATAGAAGCAGAAAGAACAGGATACATACCGGGTACTCATAAATACTTGTTTATGACAAATTGCATTTTTACATGATGTTTCCTCTTTTTGTATGAATTTATTCCTCCTTTAAAAATTTTACTTATTTATTCCTCTATTCTCCATGTATTTGGGGCTGTACTATATTCAAATCTGAAAGCAACACAAAGAAATTGCATTTCTTTGAAACATTGAAGGCATTTAAGAATTTTCACTGAATCAAATTGTTCTCATTGGACTTTTTTTGTTTTTCCTTAATCTGGGCAAAGAGTTAAAAATAGCTTATTCTCTGTGAGCAGAAACAACTACAAATCAACAGGGGTAGAGAGGAGTAGCCTTAATACCAACGGCTAACAGTTTTTGAGTGTTCTGCATATGCTAGGCACCATGTCTGGGGTTCAAAATGAATTAGCTCACCTAACCTTCTCCATGACTTGCTGAACCAGGTATTGTTATTTCCATTTTTCCAGGAGGAGAGAAGTGAAATAACCATGGGAGATCACACGGTTGGCAAATGGCCAGCCTGGAGTGGAAATGAGGCTAGGGGGCTCAAAACCTGTGCAGGCGACCGCCACATTGTTACTATTATCTTCAGCCATCCACAGAAATGCCCATTCCAAGGATTGAGGAGAGAGGAGAGACCACAGGAGACTCAGTCAAGTAACGCTGTGGAGTAATTCCATCCACTTGATTTTACTGTGGTCTATCTGAAGGAATGATGTGACTGGAATGAAAAGACAAAAATTTAAAAAAAGTAGAGACCAAAGGATAGTATATATGAGGGTTCACCCAACACTGTGCAAGGGGATAGAGAATCGCATTTGCGGGCGGGAGTGTCCTGGTCCCCAGCAGTGAGTATACTCTTTTGCACAATGAACAGCATGTTGGGTTTTTCTGCAGGACATATAAAGCACTCCTCTGGTTGCCTTGTGCTGGTTAATGAACAAATGGCATTTCTGTTTATAAATCAGCCTTTTGTGAGTTTGGTTTGCTTGCATCAGCTCCTCCCCCTCCCCTAATGCCTCCCATCCCCCCACCTCGTAGGCTCCACTCTTCCTCCCCCAACCCCTCTGCTGGCCACAGCTTGATCAATCCTGGGGCTGCATTACAGCCGCTGGGTTCAAGGTGCCTGCCCGCACCAAACAGCCGGCTCACCCTCTTCACACACCCTGGGTCCAATGACTGTTCGGTTGTTTACGACACAATACAAATTTATTTGGGGAAAGGCTTTTAAGTTATTTTTGTACCATGATTTCGATTTATTTAAGCTTCTCTCATCTAACTGAAGAAGCTTAGTACATTTCGGTACAGAAATTTGGTTTGTCATTTTGTACCCTTGATTGGTTGCATCTCAGGAATGTGTGGTTCCTATCTTATTTGCCATCAGAGGTCGGGGAAGCTGAGGTGGAAGACATTTATATCTAATGCAGTTAATGTGGCAGGGATTCCAGATTTATCTCTTGCTGTAACTTGGTGAGAAAAGGAACTTGGAGTTTAAATAAACTGTTAACTGACAATATCGGAAAAACACCAAACGGTTTTCTCAGCTTCTTCTCTCTCTTTTGGTGACCAGACTCTTCATCAAGTCTTTGCCTCCCATCTGACTCCTTAGGACTGCTCAGCATATTGTTTTTCTCATGTAAACATTTGGTATATTTTGTATTTATTCCATATATTTTGCGTGTGTGTGTGTGTGTGTGTGTGTGTGTGTGTATTTCTTTTATAAAAAAAAATCCTGCTTCCTCCTCTCTAATAGAATTGCTTGCAGGGAAAAGAACATGCTGGCCAGAGGATAAGAATGAAAAAGGGATTTTATTCTACAGTAAGTACTACTTTGTACCTTTTGAAATCTGAACAGTGTTTGTGAATTATCCATTCGAATTCATGAACTGATTTACTTTTAAAATAAAACTACAGTATTTAAAAGACATTCATTCTCTTCTACATAGAGTCAAAAACACCATATTTTCATTTATGAAGAAGGCCTTATTTTTTAATGGAAAATAAATTGCTCTGGATAAATACTGTAGGAAAATATTCCTCAAAAATGACTGTTAAAGGCACTCCCCTCCAGTAAATATTAAACCATATGCAAGTAGAAATTATAACAATATATTCTTAAACATAATTTTAAAGAAGTTTTACAGGGCCATGTTTCCTCAGTTTATATCAGTAGCAGCAAAATACAGATATAGCAGCAGATACTGAAAGGCATTTATTACTGAATAAGGACAAAGTATCATACTTACTGGTGGCAAAATTCTAGAAACACTCCTATTAATGAGAAGAATAATACAAAGATGATGTGATCACCACTATTTTTTTTTAATATGAAATTTATTGTCAAATTGGTTTCCATACAACACCCAGTGCTCATCCCAACAGGTGCCCTCCTCAAGGCACATCACCCACTTTCCTCTCCCTCCCACCCCCCCCCCCCCATCAACCCTCAGTTTATTCTCAGTTTTTAAGAGTCTCTTATGGTTTGGCTCCCTCCCTCTCTCTCTTTTTTTTTTCTCTTCCCCTCCCCAATGGTCTTCTATTAAGTTTCTCAGGATCCACATAAGAGGATCACCACTATTTTTGTAATATCTGAGAAGACAAAATAATAAGTACATAATATTGTCAAAGAGAAGGCAAACTTATCATTTATACATAATATTATCTACTTGAAAAAAATAGAAGAATGCATTAAATCTATTAGAAGTAATGTCAGGTGACTGGTTACAAAACATTTAAAAGTCAATAGGCTAGGTGCTGGGACAACTGAATATCCATCTACAAAATAATGAAGGTGGACCCCTACCTCACACCATACACAAAATTAACTGAAAATGGATCATAGATCTGAAAACAACAGCTAAAACTATAAAACTCTTAGAAGAAAAGTAGGAGTAAATCTCTGTGATCTTGGGTTAGGTAATGAATGGTTTCTAAGATGTAATACCCAAAGCACAAATGACAAAATAAGAAATAGATAAATGGGACTTCGTCAAACTTTAAAACTTTGTTGCTTCAGAGGATACCACCACAAATGGGGAAAAATGACAAACAGAATGGAAAAAAAATATTCACCAATTATATATCTGATTTATCTCATATATCTGATGTTCAGAATATATAAAGAACTCTAGTAACTCAATAATAAAAAGATAAGCAACCCAATTTAAAAATGGCCAACAGACTTAAGCAGACTTTTGTCCAAAGCCAACACACAATTGGTCAAAAAGCACACAAAAAGAAGTCTGTTGTGCTTCTGCCACAATTGGATGTACTGCAATTGAAGGCAGGCACTAACCACCCAGAGTGAGTGCAGACCCCATAGGGTAAAGGGCACAAGCCTCACAAGACTGCCTGTATGACTTTACCTGCACCTCGGAGGTTCCAGGCCATCTACACTTCTGCTTAATTAGCTATTATTACTCAGGTGTTTCCATGACTCCCTTAGATTTGATAGTTCACTGGAATGACTCACAGAACTCAGGAAACTATACTTATGATTACAGTTTTATTATAAAAAATAGATTAGAAACAGCTAATGAAGAGACACAGAAGGGCAAGGGAGGGGAAAAGGGGAGTGACTGCTGATAGGCATGGATTTCTTTTTGGGGTGACAAACATATTCTAAAGTGGACAGTGGTAATACTTGCAAAACCCAGTGAATATTCTAAAATGCCCTGGAGTGTACACATTAAAAGGATGAATTTTAGAGTATTTGAATAATATGGCAATAAAGCTGTAATTTAAAATGAGTCAATAGGCTGGGTTAAAGTCAAAGAATATAATGAAAAATAGCCTCTTTAACAATAACAACATTAAGAATGAACTTAACATGAAATACGCTAGGCTAAGAGAAGAATCTACAAATCCTGATCGAGGGTCATAATCAAAGACCTAAATAAATGCAAGGATTAACTCTGTTTTTGGATATTTTAATATTGTAAAGAGTAATTTCTTCCTGAACTCACATATAAATTTGGTTTCCCAATGGAAACTCCAAAAGGATTTGGGGTGGCGGGGGGGTGGGGAGAGGAAGAGGAAATGTGACAAAATAAGCATAAAAAACATATGAAGGAATATATTTGAATATAGTATAAAAATATATGAAAGAAATATGTCAATGTAGGTTCCTCAACTGTAACCAATGTACAACCAGTGGGGGAGGCTGATACTGGGGGCAGGGGGGCTGTGCATGTGTGGGAGCAGGGAATATATAGGAAATCTCTGTACCTTCCTCTTAATTTTGCTGTGAACCTAGAACTGCTGTAGAAAATAAAGTTAAAAAATATATATAGAAAAATATATATGTGAGAATGGACATTTTAAAAAAGAAGAGTAGTTAAACATTAAAGATGACAAACACAAGGAGATAAGGGTCATATCAGATGTCAAAATACATTATAAAATGATACTGATTAAAAGTACAATACAGGCATGGGACTTACAGACAGAACACGCAGTCAGAATAAAAAGTCTAGAAGCAGATTTAAATTAAAAAATTTATCATATATTAATACAATTATATATTAATATAATTAATAATAGCACTTCAATCAAAGAGAGAAAGGATGTATTATTTCATAAATGTTGGTACAATTGCCTAAACAATAGGAAAAAAGAGAGATTCCTACCTCATTGCTGTAATCAAATTTGGTAGGTTAAAGATAGATATATATATTGTGTGTGTGTGTGTGTATACACATTGTATTGTATATATATTGTATATATATATATAATGTGTATGTGCATATATATATGTGCACATTATATGTGTGTTATGTATATACACGTATATATATTCCTTTATATATTTAAAATATATGTGTTATATATACATATATATGTATATATATGTTTCCATATTTTGGCTATTGCCAATAAGGCTGCAACAAATAGAGAGATGCATGTATCTTTTAGCATTAGTGTTTTTGTATTCTTTGGGAAAATACCCAGTAGTGGCACTGGATAACATGGTAATTCTATTTTTAACTTTTTGAGGAACCTCTATACTGTTTTCCACAATGGCTGCACCAGTTTGGATTGCCACCAACAGTACACCAGGGTTCCCTTTTCTCCATTTCCTTGTCAACACTTGTTTCTTGTGTTTTTGATTTTAGTCATTCTAACAGGTATGAGATGATGTCTCATTGTGGTTTTGATTTGCATTTCCCTGATGATCAGTGACGTTGAGCATCTTTTCATGTGTCGGTTGGCCATCTTTATGTTTTCTCTGGAGAAATGTCTGCTCATGTATAGATAGGCTCTTAAAATTCAGTAAGAGGAAATAATAGAATTCAGTATTTTACATTCAGAGGACATGAACAGGTAGTTCACAAAAGAAGCAACTATATGGCCAATAAACACTTTTTTAAAATTCAGTCTCACTAGAAATCTAAGAAATGCAACTAAAAACAAGAGATTATGAGATTAACAAAGATGAAAAAGAATGATATTCAGGGTGACAAAGGTGTAGGGAAAGGACATTTTCAACCACTCTTTGTGGGAATATAAATTAAAACATTTTTGCAATACGTGTTTTTAAAAATCTTAAAAATGTGCCCACTCCTTGATCCAGAGATCCCACTTCTAAGTATTTGCCCTGGAGAAATAACCAGTTATTAGTACAAGGATTTATTTACAAGCAAGTCCATTGATACGCTATTTATAAAAGTTAAAAAAAGGAAACAATGTAAATGTTTAATAGTAAGGTTATATTTATGATATATTCCACAATATAAAATATTATGCATCTATTAAATAATATTTTAAAGGTTTATTTATTGATATGGACACTATTATACATCAGTAAGCTAAATTATAAAATGGCATGAATGTATCTTGTAAAAATTGTAAATGCTATCTATATGTACTATTTTGGCAAAGGTCTGGATGTCAATCAACTACCAAGGTTTATTCTGCTGGCCAGATTATGGATAATTTTTCTTTTTCATTTACCCCACTTTTCATTTTTCTATAATTACATAATAAAAAGATTCTTAAAAAATTTAATGTTTACTTATTTTTGAGAGAGAGAGACAGAGTGTAAGCAGGGAGGGGTAGAGAGAGAAGGAGACACAGAATCCCAAGGAGGCTCCAGGCTCTGAGCTATTAGCACAGAGCCTGACATGGGGCTCAAGCCCATGGACCACGAGATCATGACCTGAGCCAAACTCGGTCACCCAACCGAATGAGCCACTGAGGCACCCCCATAATAACAAGATGTTTAATACAGAATGACAAAATTCAAACATTGAGGGGGGAATAAATGGAGAAATTACCATTAAAAAATACAAGAGAATCCTGAAGACAAATTCTCTTTGTGACTAAATCTCTGAATGTAAATGAGGCTACTTTGGTACCATGAAAAAAATCCTCCGGACTTCTCCAAATGCTGAGATATGGCGGAGTGACAAGAGGGGAAAGGAGAGCTGGAATATTCTTTGTGAAATCCTGCCGGCACAGTGCTATATTTTAAAAATCGGACTAATGGTCATAAAGGATCTTGAGAACTGAATGAAGGCTTAATAAATTAAAATGACAGAAGTGAATTAGCAGAAAAATCTACGACCTGGGAATTTTTATGTGCATGATAAATCAGCTCAGCATCTGAGTCCTGTTTTTTAGATGGAGCCACATAACCCCTGCTGGGGAATTCTCCAGGACAGCTGCCGGACTGGCTATTTCATTTTGTTACTTACTCTTCATTTTTTCCGAGAATACTAGGACCGAAATTTGGCTTACTGTTGTTATGCTTCTTTAAGAAACACAAATAAATTCTAGCATAATGCGATCAAAACTTGGTTCTCTCTCATTGTAATGCATTCTGAAATCAGTTATAATGCACCAAGAGACTACTCCCTGTGGTAGACAAAAACATGTGGTGCCAAACAGACCTACGAGAGGTTTTTCTCTTCCGCAAATGTGGGGATGATATATGCCAAGTGCAGAAAGCAAGCCTGGGGAGTGTCCAATAGTTTGTGCCATACTCCACCACGTTTGCCTTTTACGCTGTGCCTTGACCTACACCAAATGTAGAGAAATCTGGATGATGTGAATATGTTATTATTTGAATATGTTGTTAATGAGACCTACTCGTGTTTTTGGTTGGATCCCCCAGGAAATAGAAGCTGAGACCGAGATTTGTGTGCAGCAAGTGTGTTGGGGAATATTACCTGTCAGGGGGTGAGGGAAGCAAGGCAGAGAGAGGCTCACTGGCCCTCGTGGGAAGTTCAGGAAGGGGGGTGGGGGCTCATCCAAGTTGTCCCATATTGAGGCAAGAGGACTGACTCTTTGTACTCTCTCCTCAGTGTGCCATCCCTCGCCTACCAAGGAGAGGGGTCTTAAACGAGAGGGAGGCGGCTTCCTTCTGGCAAGTCCCTGGGAGGACTCAGTTAGTTGTAAGCTATCAGCAGCCAACACTTCAGGCACCTGGAGGTATGAGGGTTTGCAAACTGAAGGGGATTCTGGGCTGAGAGCTAGAGAGGGAATGTTTGTGTCCCGTCCCTCCTACCCCCAAATTCATATGTTAAAATTATAATCCCCAACATGTCAGCATTTGGAGATGGGACATTGAGACATTTGGGAGGTAATTAGGGTTAGATTAGGTCATGAGGGTGGAGCCTCCATGATGGGATTAGTGCCCTTAAAAGAAGAGAGATATACAAGGTATCTCTCTCTCTCTCTGCCCTGTAGGTACCAAGGAAGGACCATGTGAAGACAGAGCCACGAAGAGAGTTCTTACCAGAACCTGACCTTGCTGACACCCTGAGCTGAGACTTTTAACCTCCAGAACCGTGAGAACTAAATGTTTGTTGTTTAAGCCACGTGGTAATTTATTTTGGCATCCTGAACTTTCTGAGACACTGGGCATTGCAGCAAGCACAGCTCGTAACACCCTGACTTACATTAACGTTGGAGCATTTCCCAAAGTCTGTCCTACTCAGGGCTAACACACAAAAGACAAATTAATAGTTGAAGGTAGAATTCTTCAGAAAGCAGTTCTTTTTCTTACCCAAAAATATTTACTACCTCCTCAAGAGGTAAAGTAGGAAAAATTGTTACTCTCTACCTCCTGCCCCATTATCAGTCCAGGTTATGTAGTAAGTCATTCTGTTAACAAAGATGTGAACTTAGTGTCTAAGAGAAAAAGTTTGTATTTGTTTCCCAAATTACATTTGTTTGCACTTTGTTCAGGACACTGGGAAAGGCCACTTCGAGAAGGCCGCTTACATTTCATATGGAATAGTGAAAAATCTTTGATTTGAACTTTATCTTGAATAAAGAAGTAAAAATTATGAAACTATATTTCTTTTACTTTATATTTAACAAAATGTAGGCTATCGTGGTAACTACAGGCTGACTTTAGGAACCAAGAACAAATCAGATGATTGACTCCGAATTTTTAACCTAGTTTTTTTTCCCAATAAAATTCCAAAGAAGCACAAATGACATTCTTTCCTGTCTACTTGATTTGTGTAGCACAAAAATGAAGATGGACATTTGTTTGAGGGTTTTACTGATTTTGTCGGGGTCTCTCACTCTTTTAATTTGAACTCAGGGGAGCTGAACTCATCTTTGGAAGAATCTGCTGACTTCATCCTTCTAGGTATTCCTTTTTGGTCGTGGACCTTTCCATTTAACATGGTCTCAACACGTCCAAAAGAGAACTCTTGATTCTGGCTCTTCCTTGGCCTCCCTCCCCCAACTCCATCTTGTCTCCTCTAGCTGCTCTAGACAACTATCTAGGAATTATCCTTGATTCCTTTTTTCTTCTTTCACATGCTATACCCAATCCATCAACAAATTCATCAGCTCTGTACCCTCAAGCCAACTGCTTCTCACCTCCTCCGCGGCTACCTTCCGGTCTAGCCACCATCAGCCCTTGCCTGAACTACATCAGTAGCTTTCTAAATGGACCCCCAGCTCCTACTCTTCTGTCCCTACAACCACTCTCCACAGAGCAGCCAGAGTGATTTTTAAATGTACATTTATTTTTATGAGGTACTACATTTCCATGGTTCCAAATTCGACATACTACAAAAAAACATATGCCCACAGAAGTCTTGTATCCATTCCTGCATTTCTCACCCCGACCCTCTAATGATAATCATTTCCATTGGTGTCTTTTTCTTTTCTTTTTTTTAATCCTTCTTGGGTTTTTTAGGCAAATGCAAACATATGCAAAAATATCTCCTAACTTATTACACAAAAGGTAGCCTACCAGAGACATTGTTCTATACCGTTCTATATCTTGCTTTCTTTCACTTATCAACACATCCTACAACTCTTTCCATATCAGTACATAGAGACCTTCCTTATCTGTTTCCACAGCAGCAGGCCATCCCACCATTGTTAAACCAGGCCCCCTCTGCTGCACATCACAACTGGGTCCTTTTTTTGGCTCCTACAAGTAATGCAATAATAAAAACCTCACACACGTGTCATTTCATACATGTGGTGATGCACCCATGGGATGGAATCACAGGAATACAACTGCAAGGTCATATATTTTACAGTATTTGCCAGTGTCAAAATGAAAATTTTAGACATAAATCTGATTGTCACTTCCCTTGCTTAAAGGCCCCCCAAAATTCCCAGTACTGATGAAAATGAAAACCACTGACAGCCACAAGTCCCTCCCTAATCTGTCCTTTGTCTGCTTCATCAATATCACCCACATCTTTCCCTCTCTTGCACTACGGACTAAGCACACGGGCCTTCTTTCATTAATCTCAAAAAATTCTATAGCTTTTGCAAGATGTGCAATTTCTCTTTGTAGTTGATTTGCATTATATTTGTACTATATTGTCAAATATGTATAAAAATGCAGTCATCAGCTGGAGACCTGACAAAGGAGCTGATCCCAAAGGGGAGAATCAATGCTCATGTTTAATGGAGCTGGATATTTGAGTGGGTTTCATAAGCCGTCATTTGATAAGTAAACATTTCTAGGTTATGATGACTCTTACTCTCCTACTCAACTTCAAACCTCAGGAATTCAGATCATGAATACTGAGATAATGAGGATGCTCTATCCTTCTGTAGCTGTGTGACTGTGGTCCCAGACACGTAAAGCCTAAACTCATAGAGAAACGCAACATGGCTGGGAAAGAGGACTGGGCTGGATGTTACAAGCGCTGCGTTTTGCTGCAGATTCTGCTGCAAAGCTGTCAGGTCCTCAGCAAGCCACTCCACCCTTCCCTGCCTCATTTTACTTGTACAAGAAGGAAGAAAATGGAATTAATTCATCATCATTATTGTCACCCTTTTCACTCCCTAGGGATTCTTTTCATTAGCCCCACCCCCTCATTTTCATAATGTATTGAGAAATTTTGTCTACTAAAAATTATGTTAGCAATGTAATTATGTTGCCATGTTCGTAGTTCATTGTTAACATGTTCATATTCATTGTTAACTTATCAAGGATATATAGAGTTTTCAATTCTGCTTGGCATTAAGTAATCAACTGACATTAGTTGAGTTGATATAATACTTTCCAAAGCAAAGAAACTTTATATTTTAATTTGCCTCAATGGCTTTACCTTGTTTAATCCCTAAGAATTAAGAGGCTGCAGGTTGGGAATCTCTGGTCCCTAATGACAATAAGTTTCCTTACAAGTCAGGGGTCAATGTTAAATATATGATCATTGATTGCAGAGATTTTTTTTTTTAAACGTTTATTTATTTTTGAGACAGAGAGAGACAGAGCATGAATGGGGGAGGGCCAGAGAGAGAGGGAGACACAGAATCTGATACAGGCTCCAGGCTCTGAGCTGTCAGCACAGAGCCCGATGCCGGGCTCGAACTCACAGACCATGAGATCATGACCTGAGTCGAAGTCAGATGCTTAACCAACTGAACCACCCAGGTGCCCCACGTGCAGAGATGTTTTTAGATGGTACCTCACAGAGCCCTGGGGTTCAGCAGAGTGGCTCAGAAAAGAAACAAGGGTGGAGAAGGACAAGGTGAAGCAAGGGGTCTAAAGGTCTCCGAACCTATTTTATTTGGAGTAGCCCCACTTTTTTCTGTTACATATTGGGTTCTAAGACTTTGTTTGAAGAATGGGTTTTAACTATTAAAAACAGTTTGAGAAATATGACAATCAAACTTTATTGCATACATGAGGATAATGAAGCCTAGAAAATGTAAATAAAATTTGCCCAAGGTTACAGAGCTAATTAATGGCAAAATATTCATTCAGTCAGTCCACAAATATTTATTGAACACAGTGGAAATAAAAATTATAAACATGAAATTTTGATTCAGTCTTGGTCTAAAAGCAATCTGTGGATCACCATGGTGTTTGATCAGAAGCATCAGGATGAGGGGTGCCTGGGTGGCTCAGTCAGTTGAGCGTACAACTCTTGATTTCAGCTCAGGTCACGATCTCACGGTTTCATGAGTTCGAGCCCTACATCGGGCTATGCACTGATAGAGTGGAGTCTGCTTGGGATATTTTTCTCTCCCTCTCTCTCTGCCCTTCTCTCTCTCTCTCTCTCTCTCTCTCTCTCTCTCTCTCAGAATAAACAGACATTAAAAAAAAGAAGCATCAGGATGAAAGAATCTTATTTTCATAAACTGACAGAATTGACATTACTGTATGTTATAACTATGTATATTACTGCATGTTACTACTGTTCAGTAAGACAAGGAAGAAAGGGCAGGAAAGTATCTGCATTCTGGCAACCAAAGGACTACAGTGAAGAAAGAGCCCTCTTAGGAGACAGGCCAGGCAGGGTAAAGGTCTTACTTCACTTTGTATCCACAGTTTATATCAAAGAGCCCCTGTGCCTGATTGTCACGTTACTGCTCTTTGGTGTTTATACAAGACGAGCCGAGAGCCCTGCCTCCTCAAGAGTATCTGTGAGGTTTTTGTTTTAGTTCCCAGATGAAGCATGTGATTACCACTAAACTTGGAAAAACCTGAGGCTATGGGAAATGTGTTCATTTAATCTATACGATACATTTGTAAAAGTCAATTGGTTGACTTTGTCCAACTTAAACTAATTCACTGGCTTTCTGATAACTTACCTGTGCCTGGGTACTGGATATGTTCTAGCTTTCTCCTTGCAGAGTATTTGAAATAAAGGGTGTCTTCAGTAGATTAGGATACAAATATAACACAAAGCCTCATTCTTAGCGCTCAAGAGCCAGGCACTCTTCTAGACATTGAGGACAGAGCAATGAATACGTGAGAAAAGTCTCCTGCTTCTGTGGACCAGCATGGGTTCTCATGATTATTTCAGGCCCAACACTGTTACTGCTACACTGTGCAAAGTTGAAGATTCATTCTACTGTCTTGCAAATACTTGCCATAACAGAGTGGCTTAGATCGCTTCCACATTATTTATTCATTTATTTAACAAATATTTATTGAGTAGCTTCTGTTACCAGACTCTGTGCTAAGTGCTGGGCATCCTGAAATGAATTAGTTCTCAAGGTGCTCACGGACCTATGGGAGCATAGACTTGTAAACAAATCTCAAACCAGCATAATCACAACAGTGGAAGAGGAACAAGGTATAGATGAACCACACCGCATCAGTGGATTGACTCCCTCTGGCATGATTTCCAAACTCAGATTTCAAAGGTTAACAGAAGCTCCCCGGGCAAATCAAGGATGGTAAGAATGGGAATGGCATACGGAAAGAGGCAGAGACCAGAGCACGTGCATATCCTGAGAACCATGTGCTATTTGGAACCAAAGGAGTCTGAAGTACAAGGTAGACAGGTGGCAGGAAATTGAGAGCATCTTTATCTAATGGTTTCTGTTTCCTCTGTGAGTTAAGAGAGACAGCATTTTTTGAGAATAAAGAAGGCAGAGACTGGTTAGGAAGTTTGAAAGGAAATTTATTTATTTATTTAAAATTTTTTGTGTTTATTTATTTATTGAGAGAGAGAGATGGAAAGAAAGAAATCTCAAGCAGGTTCTGGGCTGACAGCGCAGAGCCTGACATGGGGCTCGAAATCATGAGCTGTGAAATCACAACCTATGCCGAAACCAAGAGTAGGATGCTTAACCGACTGAGCCCCCCAGGCGCTCCTTGAAAGGAGGTTTAAAAGAGCTGCTGAATTGTTCATAAAATAGAAAGGATTGGGGGAGAAACCCTAAAGGCCAGGAAAAAATGTAGGCACTGATATGTACTGATATGAGAAGACCTGTAAGATATATCATTTAGTGACTAAAAGGTAAGATGCAGAACAATGTGTGCTAATTTAACTTTTCTGTAACACATAGTAGGAAATTGAAAAATATTTCCTTCTGTGCATAAAATATCTTGGGAAGAAAGCATGAGAAAGCAATAATTGTGGTTGCCCACAGGGAGAGAAGCCAGATGGCCAGGGTGCAAGGTGATGGGACACACTTTGCACTGTATACTTTTGAATTTTGAACCACAGAATGTATTATTTATTTAAAAATTAAATTAAAAGTGAAATCACTTGGGGCGCCTGGGTGGCTCAGTCGGTTAAGCATCCGACTTCGGCTCAGGTCATGATCTCACAGTTCGTGAGTTCGAACCCCGCAATGGGCCTCTGTGCTGACAGCTCGGAGCCTGGAGCCTGCTTCAGATTCTGTGTCTCCCCCTTTCTCTTGTCCCTCCCGTGCTTGTGCACGCTCTCTCTCTCAAAAATAAATAAACATTAAAAAAAAAAAGTGAAATCTCTTAAAATGTCTTTAGGAGATAAAGAAGAATAATTTCTGAGGGCAATGGAAGATAAAACTAAATTTTGGCCTCATGGCTATGTTTCTCTGGAAACCTGTGCTTAAGCTAACTTGGGGAACTGCAAATGGAAATAATCATTTTCATTAGCGTTCCTATTCAGGAAAGATGAGTTGGGTAAGTCACAGGTATCAGGGCTTCAAAGTACAGAAAAACCTGACCAAGGTTGCTGGGCTGGCCTCTTACACTCAGGGTCTCCAACCACAGCTTCTTCAGCATACGAGTAACACTGCTTTGGTTACATCAAAGCAACACCTAAAAAGGATTCCAAGTCCTTTGTCCTGCTGGTTAGGGTAAAACCCAATGGGTACAAAGTGAGTTAACACAGAACTCTGCCCTTCAGGACCTGGGAAGTTAAAAGGACTTGTATTTGTTACTTAATACATAAACACATAATGAGCAAAACTGACTTTTGTCTGTGGATTGTCGAATCACGTTGTCTTAGACACATACCCTTTTATCTCTAACCAAATTATAAAGGAACGTTCTGGCTGTTCAACAATGAGCCTGTGAAGTACTGGCTGCATCCAGACAATGTCAGGCAATGGCGATACAAGGAGGGCCAAACCACAGTCCGTGGGGTCTGGGGCCACCCAAGGGAGTGAAGGAGAGAGACACAAAGTGCACTTTAGGGGCATCTGGGTGGCTCAGTCAGTTAAGCAACCTACTCTTGGTTTCCGCTTGGGTCATGATCACGTGGTTTGTGGGCTCAAGCCCTGCATCTGGCTCTGTACTGACAGCGTGGGAGCCTGCTCGGGATTCTCTGTCTCCTCTCTCTCTCTCTCTCTGCCCCTCCCCTGCTCGCGTGCTCTCCCTCTCTCTTTCGAAGATAAATAAACTTAAAAAATGATGGAAAAGAATTTCGTTTTTTTAAAAAAGAGCACTTCAGAATAAAATGTAACATTGCCTGGAAGGAATTAGGGAAGGGCTTCACTGAGGGTAAGAGATGCAACCCAAGTCCTAAATGAGTTGAAGTTGAAGGAGGATGAGAAGGACATTTCAGGCAAAGAGACTAGAGTGTGAGAGGCAGCAGAGCTCAGAATAACACGATGTGTTCTTGGGACACCAAGCAGCGTGATTTGAGTATGGCGTCAGATGCTTCTTGGGGAGTGGCAAGCTTCAGGGCTGGAAAGGCAGGTTTGAACAGGGTTATGAAGTGCCTTACGGGCCAGGCTGACAAGTTTAGACTTTGTCATGTGAGTAAACTACCTTGTTCTCAGTCGACATGCTGAGAGGTCAGTATTTCGCCATTAACGCCTAGCCATCCTTCTGTTGGCTTCTAGATTCTTGTTCGAGGTAGAATAAGGATGTGGAAGACAGGTTTGTAAACTTAGTGTTACCTTCCCCATTCTTCCTTTTTATTCTTCTCCCACAACTAACCAAGTATCCAAGTCTGTCACTATTCTGTCATTTTCTTTGTTGTTTCTCAGATCAATGATTCAATAAGTGTTTACCCATGACAAGTACTGGGCTAAAGGCCTTATATACATCGTCTTATTCAATCCTCAAAATAGTCCTATGAGGTCATGTTCTAGTCAGGGTTCTTGAGAGCAAATGGCAGGTAACTTAAACAGAAGAGGAATTAACTGGAAAGGTGTTGGGCAACTCACACAGCCCATAGGAAGGTAGAGGACTGGGTTCAGGGCAGAGCCAAGGGAAGAAGCAGAGCACGAAACTGAGATCCTACCTCAGTAACAATTTCTGAGGACGTGTTCCACCATGTCTTTGGATTCTTCTTCTTTTCTTAAAGTAAGCTCCATGCCCACTGTGAGGCTTGAACTCACAACCCTGAGATCAAGAGTCACATGCTTTAGGGGCGCCTGGGTGGCTCAGTCGGTTGAGCGTCCAACTTCAGCTCAGGTCGTGATCTCATGGCTCATGAGTTCGAGCCCCGCGTCGGGCTCTGTGCTGACAGCTCGAAGCCTGGAGCCTGCTTCCGATTCTGTGTCTCCCTCTCTCTCTGCCCCTTCCCTGCTCATGCTCTGTCTCTCTCTCTCTCTCTCAAAAATAAATAAACATTAAAAAAAAAATTAAAAAAAAAAGTCACATGCTCTAATGACTGAGCCAGCCAGGTACCACACTTCTGGATTCTAATCTCAGCAGGGAGAGCTCAAAGATTCTCACACCGACTGCAGTGTCTTTGCATCACTATTCCGCAGTACAGACAGACAGGCGGGTGGGCACCAACTGGTCCTACTCAGAGCACGTGCCGATCGATGCCCTAGATGCAAGGGCCTGGTGGGAGAAGCAGGTTCCCCTGCGTGTCTTCCCCCTACATTGGGATTCACTCAGATTTGCTTAGGAAGGACGTTCAAATACTGGACAGCAAAAACAACAAGCACCCGCAAGTGCATTTTCCAGATAAAGGAACAGACCCAGAGCAGGTAGGTTAGTTACCCAAGTAACACAGCCAGTCAGTGGAGCCAGGATCGGTGCCCAAATCAGTTTTGTCTGCAAGGCCCACGCTATTATGCAACCTACTGCATCGCCTTCTCTAAGCCATTCCAACTCTATTTCACAGCCCACACGGCAGTCCAGGCGCCCATCACCTCGTTTGCATTACCGCCTCCTACCTGGTCTCCCTGATTTGTGCTTTCCCATCTCAGTTCATTCTCTACAGAGTTGCTAAGACAATATTTTTTGAGTGCCAACTACATCATGTCAGCCTCTTGTTCGAAAACCTGTGACTCACCCCTTCAAGAGCCTTTCCTGACTAATATCATTCCATACTGATCACTCCCTCAGTAATCAGTCAAATAATGTTGCCGCAGTGCTATCACAGATGTATAATTTATACTACACTATCATATACTTATTCATGGTCTCTAGCTGTTACATTTATATGTGACTTCACTTAGGTCATAGAGCCTCTCTTCTGCTGCTTTTATGACTCTAATGACAGATACTGGCATCTACTACAGCAAATGTCTTTTCATTTTTGAATCCCAGGGTCCTCCAGAATACTTGCATTACTATAATCAATGTTATTATTTGCAGACCACTTATCATTTGTGAATTCACTATTAGCTTCCCTGAAATTTTGCAAGGCCTTCTTACGTTTCTCAGTGACACGTGTTTGTGCCCTACCAAAAGTAAGTGTGTTAAAAACAATTGCTGATAAGGACGATCATTCCACTTCCTTTTTTGGAAATGTTCAATTCTTTGCTCCACCCCTTAGAGATACTAGGAGTTGAGGAAAGGTAAAAGATGGTATTCTTTTTTTGGAGCTGTAAGGTGAAAGGAAATACTATTTAGAGCAAGCTTTCCCTTTTTTGGTTAGGAATAATAAAATTATCACAGCATGGAACATAACATGGAAGTAGGTAATCTGGTTGGCCAGGTTTCCAGCTTGAGGTTCATATAGGAAAGCCTGTTGTCTGGTGCCTGAACTGCCTTCATAGTTGGAGGGTGCTTTTGGAAACTAGTAAGACTTGGACACTCAAGGACCTCTAGATTGCCTCTCAACCAGGACCAAGAAGGCCAAGAACCAGAGTGACTCAGGCATTTCATCTTCTGTTTCTTTTGCTCCTGGCTCCATTTACTTTTTTTGAGGATCTGTCTCTTTCTTGAGGTTAGACATCAGAGGAGGTCACACCTCCACACAGAGCACATAAGTAGGTCATCAACAGGTGGTGATCAATCTCTAGTAGAATTAACAAAACTCAGAATTTATTTAAAGGGTACTCATATATGCTCTGGTCATTTTATAAATGTCAAAAGTAAGGATTACAAAAAAGAGGGTTTCTGTACTCAAGAACTTAACTGTCTATTGGGGGGAGATAAATCTATCAAACAAATAATCCATGAACAACGAGTAAGGCAATAAATTTAGTTTGCACTGGGTATAAGAATGGTACACAGAAGGACTTAATCCACTGTTTGGGAAGAGGGAGCCTGAAAGATCTTACAGAGGGTGAAATGCTTGGTCTGGAGTTGAGAGCAGAGTAGGAGTTTGCCAGACAGATCAAATGGGGAAAGAATATCTCAGAAAGAGAAAAGAGAGCTATACCATGGGATGAAAGGCCTAGAGAGTCATAAGTAATTTGGATTCTGAAGATGCTTATTCTGCATCCGTTCTCTCCTTCCCTCCACATTTCCCAGCCACGGGTGGAATATAATTGACCTTATTCCCAGCTCCAAGGATGGATCTTGATCGGCCTTAGGCAGTCAGTGGAATCTATTCTTTTGTTGCAGCTGGTTCTCAGAGAAGTGTGTCATCCAAGCCTAAGCAAATCAGCCATGGCATTCCTCAGAGATGTTAGGTCAGGGCTGGATATGTCCAAACAGAAAGAAGTCCAGGATTTTGGTTTGATGGTTAGGAGAAAAGATGCATTCACATGGAAGAAAAAGCATGTCAACCCGAGAGCTACTGGTTTCTATTTTGCTACCTCAAGGAGAGCCAACCAGCGGATGAGGATGTCGCATAGAGTGAGGGGGATGCCACAGAAATGGAGCCAATGAGCTGACCCACCTCTGACCAGGTAAGTGGAAGCTGGTATTCCCTTCATGGTTTAAAAGATCAAGTAGAATTTCATGTTACTCACAACTAAAAGCATTTTACCTGATGCAGTGTCACTGGAGGTGAGGTTGAGGGGGTAGGAAGTGGGAAATGGATTGTAGAGGTAGGCATGAGCCAGATGATGAGTCTAGTTTCAATTCTAGAGACACAGAAAGCTCTTAGAGGGTGTAGGCTATGCTAGGAAGTAAAATGAGTTTTAGAAAGATTGCTCTAGCAGCAATGAGAAGGATGGCTTGGAGAGAGCAAGGCGGGGGCAGTGAGGCCAGTGGCAGAACAGCACCACATTGTCACGGTGTTCATCATTCCTCTCAGGGGTGCAGCTTTTAGCTCCGTTTTGCACCAACCTCAAAAGAGAATCAGCTTTTTGAAAATACTTAATCTGTGAACAGACGATAAAGGATATAGATTCTTTAGGATTTCATATCCTGGAAATAAAAATGTATGTTTGAGAAGCCCACAGAACACTTCAAGGGATTTAACATAGTGATCAAAGTTTGGGTTATACTGTTAGAGCTATCATTAATATCTTGGCCTCTTTCTGTTTCTTTTCAGGACTTTGAATTTGTTCCATCCTCCCTCTTTACTCATTTTATTTATTTGTCAATACGGTCTTTTTCCCTATTGCTTGAGGTTTTTTTTGGTTTCTCCCTTCCACTGAAACAGAAAGGCAGTTCAAGAGAAAGGCTAATGTTGATTTGGTTAGCACAAAAGCCCTTTCCCCATGGTATCTTATCTGATTCCAACTAATTTTACTCAAGAGGAGGCACCTTTGGTAACAAACCCTTGTCCCGATCTCTCTGGCCTCCAGTATTAGCTGCCACGTAAATTGTGTTGATAGGAAAAACATGCTTCTAGGATCCATTTTACCAGAAGCTGTTCTGCAAAGACATTAAGATTCAATTAATCTTTCTACTTACTTGTCATTACTGAGCTCCCTCTTCATGCTTTGCACTGGGCTTGATACCAGGGGGTAGTTCAACAGAAGAGGAAAGCTGTCTCCGCTTAAAAAGGGCTTATGGTATAGATTCTGAGGATGGGGAAATGCTTTTCCTAAAACCATGTCAATGAGGCCTAATATACTACAGGTGGCTCGTCTGGAAGATGGCTGCATTGTGTTGATCCTTGAAGTGTATGAGAAACTTTTAAAAGTATCATCAGATAGCCAAAGAGTGTCAGATACAATTCTGCCAGGACTCCAGTGACAACATTAGAATTTTGGTCATTAACCATGCCCTTCCATCAAGGTCTTTGAGATACAGATGATCTCATTCTTTGTTTACAGAATCATTTATTTCCCTCGTGTATATAATTTTAGGTGGAAAATGGAACCCAAAACAGGCACATGTAGAAAAAAATGTGGTATCCCCCCAAAGTTTCCACAAAATACAAAATGTCCATTCCTCAGTAAAGTACCTGTAGTTATGTATGGGAGTTAGAGACGGATTCCTTCCACATGGATTAATCATTTTGCCTAGATGGCAATATATTTCACCCCTCCTCCCATCTCATTATTTTGTATGGGTAACATTCATTCCTCACAGGTCCCATTTAATTCCTTCATACATTCTATTTAACATTATTTGTGAAAAAGATTTAGAGCAGAACCAACTACATCAGCAGAACCTGAGCATAGTCCTGACCTTTACTTTAAAACCAAAAGCTTCTCACACCAACTCCTCTACCTGTTCACTGTGCTCAGAGCCAGTGGCCCTCCAATAATGAAATCAAGACACGGGTCAAATTGAGCTCTGTCCTTAAATTCACAAGAGTCATATTTAGTACCTAGCTTATTCCCTGGAACACAGCAGGCACCAATTTTCTAGAAGAAAGAATGAGGGAAGATAGTGTCTATGGAATTGTGAGCAGGTCTGAGTTTCCTGAAGCTGAACCAAGGATTCTAATAGATTTAAGACATTTGAATGGTAAACTGAGGAATTTATGTTTTCATTTATGCCTGCATCCAACAAACATTTTTTTGAGAGCTACTTTGTTCTAGGAATAGTATACCCACTTCTTCTTGACAAAATGTACTTGAGATTCCTCTGCTCTTGGTTTGCTTAGGGGCAGATCATCAGTCACAGTCCCTGCCTCTCACTTCAGCTCAATTCAGGGCTTAGGGTATGGGTGGGTCTGCAGTGGCATGAATATTATTAATAAAGACAAAGCAAAGAAGGAACAGAAACATAAACCCCCTTCCTCCTTCTCTTTTTTCTGCCACTATTTCACCTTGTCACCATTTCCCTAAGGCTGGTTTCTATTCTTACTTCATCCTACCCTGCCTTCCTAGTTCCTCTTCAGAAAATTCCAGAATTCATTTCCTCTGAAATATAGATGAACCTAACTGGTGGGAATTCATAATGGCACAGCCACTTTAGAAGACAGATTGGCAGTTTCTTACAGAAATAAACATACTCTTCCCCATACAATCCAACAAATGGGCTCTTTGGTATTTACCCAAAGGAATTGGAAACTTATGTCCACACAAAAACCTGAACACAGATATTTATAGCAGTTTTATCTAAAATTGCGGCAAAGTGGGAATATCCAAGATGGCCTTCAGCAGGTGAATGGATAAACAAAATAATGATACCTACAGACAATGGAATATTACTCAGCACTACAAACAAATGAGCTATCAATCCATGAAAGGGCATGGGCGACACTTAAAAGCATGTTACTAAATGAAAGAAGCCAATCTGAAAAGTCTACACCCTGTGTAATCCCAACTATATGACATTCTGGAAAAGGCAAAACTATGGGGACAATAAAAAGATCGGCAATTGCCAGGGGCCTGGGAGAGAGGGACAAATAGGCAGAACACAGAGGATTTTTAGGGCAGTGTAATTATTCTATATGGTATTATTATCATGGATACATGTCATTATACATTTGTCTAAACACATAGAACTCACAACTCAGAGAGTGAACCCTAGGGAAAACAATGGACTTTGGGTGGTAAAGATGTATCAGCGCAGGTTCACTGATTGTTACAAATGTACCAGTCTGGTGGGAGCTGTGGATCATGGGGAAAACTATCCATGTGTGGGGGCAGGGGGCATATAGGAACTCCTTGTACTTTCCAGTCAATTTTACTGTGAACCTAAGACTGCTCTTAAAAAAAAAAAAAGTCTATTTAAAAAATATGTAGATACAGATATAGATACCTAGATGAACCTTAATACCTTTGTATACATGAAAACCTACTGTTAGCTCAAGCCTGCCCAGACCAGAGAGGAGTGAGAGGAAGATTAAGGGGAAAGCTTTGCAAAAGCCTCGTGCTTGATTCTGGCACAGGTGAGTAGGGCAAAAAGTCACAGGCAGTGAGTGTTCTGTTACTCAATGGACCACACATACAAAAAGGCATTAGTCTGATCAGAAACAACAGATGTTACCAGTGGAAGAACAAGCAGCCTGGCTAGTCTCTCATGCTGGGGAAGAAAAGGGAGGGGGAGATGTGCCCCATAGTTGGAGGCCCAGCCCTCTGTACCACTCATCACTTTTCCTGCACCCTTCCGTTGGATTCCTAGATCTGGGCTTCCCAGACTAGACTAGAAACAAGGATCACCTGCTTTAGAATCACCTGAAACTTTATAAAAATTCATATTCTCAGACCAAGCTCCTAGAAAACCAAATCCAGTTGTTCAGGGATAGGGTCCAGGGCTCTGCATTTTCAAAAAGCTCCCAAGGCATTCTGATGGGCAGCCGGGCTTCAGTGCCACAGAACCTTGTTGCTGAGGAGACCCTTGTACCTGCTACCAGGAAGAGAAGGAGAAATTGCATACTAAGCCTTTCTCTTGGATACCAATTACTCACCTGTTGGCTTTACCATATTGGTATTACCATCTGCCTGTTTTGTGTATTCTCCCAAGGATCATCCCATCCCAGGAATTAGGGTAAGGTCCAGATTCCAGTCTTTCCATTACACTCTAATGGAAAAGAGTTAAATTCAGACTTGCCTGTCTTTCTTTCTACTCATTCATTTGACAAATACTTACAGCATTCCTCCTAATGGGCCAGCTATGATTCTAGGGGCTGGGAATACAACGATGAACAGGCAGGTAAGGTCCTTTCTCTCCTGGTGCTTCTCTTCTAGAAGATGGAGAACTAAGAAATAAATAAGAAACAAAGATTATTTGGGGCAGAAGTGAGGACTGCAAAACAAAACAGCATGATATGACAGTGAGTGTTATAAGGAGGTGGGGTATGTTAGAGGTGGGAGGGTAAGACTCTTTAGACTGAAGCCTCAGTGGTGAGAAGCAAGTATCCCACTGCAAAGGCCACCATCAGGAAGAAGGTTGGTGTTTCTGGGATTTTCTAAGCCAGGGCTTAGAGAGTATCGAACAGGAGGAGAGGTGAGGTTGGAGAAGCATTATCCCAAATGCAATGGTAAGCCACTGACAGACTTGAAGCAGAGGAGTAATGTGATCTGGCTTATGTTTTAAAACATAATCCTCTGGTCACTGTGATAAAAATAGATTAGATAGATAAAAAGAGTTTGGGGTGGGTGAGGGAAGGGTTCAAGAGAAGAAGCAGGGAAAGCAGGTAGGTTACTGTGATAGTAGAGGCCAGAGCATATGGTGACTCGGACTGGGGTAGAGGTGACATTAGTGGGAAAATTCAAGACCTACTCTGGAGGCGGAGCTGATGAGTTTATGGTTTGGAAAGGAGTTGTGAGGAAAAGAGAAGAATCAAGGATGACTCTTAGGAACTCAGTTTTTAACCATTGGGTGAATGGTGTGGTAGATTTGAAGATACTGTTTGGGAATGCTTGAAACACCTATTAAATGGTTAATTGACAAAGTGGAGTGGCATTAGATATATGAGTTTGGAGTTGAGGAGCATAAGAATAGTATTTAAAACCCTTGTGGTAGGCTGAATAATGGTCTCCCAAATATGTCCATGTCCTAATACCTGGAACCCTGAAGGACCTATTGTGCATGAAGTCACTTAAAATATGTCTTTTGTAGCTCTCACATAACACCCAAGGTAGGTATTATTATCTTCCACTTAATAGATTGGGAACCTGAGGCTCAGAGAAGGGGAATGCTTTGTTCCAGGTTCCCAAACTGGAAAATACCTGTCTCACTTTCTAGTGCCTTACAGAATTTCTGCAAAGATGGGAGGTGGTAAAGAGTTGCACTGTGTGCTTTGAGACAGGTCCTTGGCTGCCAAAAACCTGCATAAGAAATGCAGTTCTACGAGGCCTGTCATTTCTTTGCCCGGTTCTGCCATATTATTTTTCTAACCTCCAGAGCCCTTGCTAGCCCAGTCACACCACATGACCACTCTTCAGCTAGTTTGTTAACTCTGGGAGGGCTTAGTAGGGTCGTCAAATAATGAACGACCCCACATGCCAGGCCCTGCGCCAGGCACCTAACATTCATTCAATAATCACAGTAACTCTCTCCATTGTCTCTGGAGCAAGCCAGAAAGGCTGAATTACTGGCGAATGGAAAGAAGACAGGGCCAGGAGTAGGGGAGGGAGACTGGGTTCAAGTCCGGGGGTGTGGTGGGGGCATAGCCCTAACTGGGAGCTAAGTTAACCTTGGGCTAGTAACTTAGTCATTTAAGAAAAGCCAGTTAGATGATACTGCAGATGATCTCTAAACCCCCTCAAAAATGCGTATACGAAAGATTCTCTTCTTTCCCCACCCTCGGGCTCTACTATTATAGGAAACAATCTTAACCACCTGCTCAGCCCTGGGATGCTCTTCAATTTCCTCCTTAGAGATCAGTCCGGGCCGCGACTCAGTTAATTGCCTGGGACGGTGCCGGGCTCCCCAGTTCAGGAGCGCTGAGAAGTGGGCAATAGGTTATTCCAGAAGGGAGACGAGGCTCCGAAAAACTACAACTCCCAGGAGCCCTTGGGGTGCCACTCGGCAGCCTGGGCCTGGTGCATGCTGGGAGCAGTAAATGGCCTCCCGTCGCGGCAGGCTCATTGTTATGGAAGCTCAGAACAGGTAACCCTTACGCACGCCCAGTCACGTCCCAACTAGTTCAGCTTCTTTCCTTTCTGCAAGCTTCTTCTCTTTCCGGCCTCGTCCAGGCCCACTTTCCCCCGCTCCACTCCGCCCCCTTTTTATAAATTTTGGAGGGGGCGGGGCCTCTGGCAAGCGCGTTCCCGGGGGGTTTACACGCGCGTTCACGGGAGATTAGAAAGGGAGGGGACTACAGATTGGAGGTGGAAGGTGGCGAGTCTAGGAGACCGCAGGTAATGGAAGGCGCATGCGTTCCAGGGGCGGTGCTGCGAGGCTTCGGGAATTCAGTAGGGGCGGGGCGGAAATGGGCTGGTGGGCTGGCGCACGCGTATTGGGCCGCCAACGTCCCGCCTCCTTTTTTAGGTTTCCTCACCTCCTCCACCACCCTTCCGGAAGTGCCGCCGCCCTCGCGCCCACCAGCGGCCACCCCCTGCGGCAGGCCCCGCCCCCTACCGGCTCCGCCCCCCAGCTCTCCGCCCCCTCCTCCGGTGGTGGCGCCGGCTTGCAACCCGGGTCGTGGTGGTTTCGGTGCCCGAAGCCGGGAGCGCGGAGTCGTTCCCGGAGCGCGGCCAGGCTATGATCGCGGGTCCCCGGCGTCCCGCTCCGGCCAACCAGAGTCCCTGTCTCAGCTTGTGCCCGTGCCTGAGCGGTCTCCTCAGCCCAGCTCCGCGGTGCGGTTGGCGGCGGCGGCGCCCGACGCGCCCCCTCCTCCGATGGCGGCGGAGATCCAGCCCAAGCCGCTGACCCGCAAACCCATCCTGCTGCAGCGGGTCGAGGGGTCCCAGGAGGTGGTGAATATGGCCGTGATCGTGCCCAAGGAGGAGGGCGTCATCAGCGTCTCGGAGGACAGGTACGGACCGCCGCCCCTGGGCCGCTAGGAGGGGCGGGACGGGCCGGCGGTCCCGGAGCCCGCGTCCCGGGCTGTGCCTTCACATCGGCAGTATGTAGACATACTCCCCCAAGTTTTTATTATAATGGGCATCCTGGTGATGCTGGTGTCCAGCTGCGCGCCGCCGCCGCTGCGTGGCTCTGGGAAGCGGAGACCAGACAGCGGCTTGCGCTCTGGCCTTGCCCGGGGCTGGTGGCGCAGGCCGGGCCAGGGTGGCCCTTGGACTAACGGTGCGCCGGCCACTGGACCTTGGTCCAGCCCTAAGGACAGAAGGGGGAGAGGGAGGAGCCGCCCAGCCCTGCAGGAGTGTGCGTGGGGAGGATGCTCCGAGAGCCTTTGCTAGATAACTAAGGGTTTTTGAGTACTCTGATACAGTTCTTACGGGCTCCAGACTGAAAAAGTAAATGCCACTCCCTTCTCCCGAACAGTCCCACTGAATCCAGATCTCCCATACATCTTACACTGAACTCAATGAATATTGCAAGTTGTGAAAAGAGTATAACTTTGGGCTTCTGAACGAAAGGAGAGGTGCCTTTTCTTCTTTGGTCTCCTTATTTCTTCGAGCTCAAGGGGAAGCGCCTAGAACTAACTTGCAAGGGACCCCTGCTGCAAATAGCTCTTGAGTTCCTTCCCTTTGCCCGCTTCCTTTCTTTTTGCCTAATTTTGCTTAATTTGCAGAAGTGGAGCCAGTTGTTCTGCCTTTAATATTTTCTCTTGTTTTTCAGACAATAGCATTTTCGCTTTAACTTAATTCATTTAATATGCCGAAATCAGGCTGATGGAGCTGATTTCCACAGGAATGCTGCCCGACTATAGTAATTATGCTATTTATCTGGAAGTATTGCTTCGATAATACCAACTAGCATTCTAAAAAATGTAACACTATAGAGGCATATGACAAGGGGTTTTTCCTTAAAACGGTAGTTAGGTTAATTTTTTTTTTTTTTTAGATTTTCTTATGTTGAGGTAGAGAATTATTTTCTTGGTGACCAGTACAAGTACAGTTGGAGGCAGGGGTAAAGCAACAGTATTGGTTACTGTCTTTATAGTCATTTCAGCACTTTGCATACAGTATGGTCTCAAAAATATTTGCCTGATAGATCTATTCATATGATAGGTTCCTCAATATAACTAGGATGAGTATATTAATGACACGTACTTGTCTACATCATACTCCATACAAAAGGTGTTCCATTCATTTCCTATGGGGATCTACTGGGAAAAATTGTAAACATACACCAAGGCGAGCAGTCTGCATTGAACAGAATAAATACATTCTGAAGTGGAGTACGTGGATTAAAAGCCTTTTGACATTCACAAAGAAGTTTATGAGGGTTTAATTTTTGGATAGAGGCAAAATTCTATTAAGGAGATTGCTTCTGGACCTAGAAATTTTTTGTTGCAGAATTGTTTTTAAAGGAATATATTTGACATCACTTTCCAGTTTATGACGGCTATGGATGAAGAACTGCTCAACCTAATTGCTGTAGGAAATTCATGAATAAGTTTGTTGAATCAAGTAAAAGAAGGAAAAAAGTTGGTTAAACCTAAGTTCCTTTGGTATTAGTTTTTTTTTTTAAATTTTTTTAACATTTTTATTTATTTTTGAGACAGAGAGAGACAGAGCATGAGCAGGGGAGGGGAAGAGAGAGAGGGAGACACAGAATCTGAAATAGGCTCCAGGCTCTGAGCTGTCAGCACAGAGCCCGACGCAGGGCTCGAACTCACAGACCGTGAGATCATGACCTGAGCCGAAGTCGGACGCTCAACCGACTGAGCCACCCAGGCGCCGCTATTCCTTTGATATTAGTTTTTAAACTTTTTGCTTTGATTGATAGTTTGGCAGTGGAGGTAAGTTTTCAGTTTTTGATTTTGTTACTGTTTTTAAGAGTTCAGAGGGATCTTGGAGGTTATTTGCTCTAACAGCTTCATTTTATGGATGGGAAGATTTAGGCCAGAGAATTTACCTGCCCAACCTGGTGAGCAGGCCTAGTCCTCAGGCTTCTGCTTCCCATGCTAGTGTGTTATCTTGAAGGGGACAGGGTTAGTGGGATGCATTTCAAGGTATTTAGAGGAGCTAAAGTAGCATATATGAGAGAAACTGAAAGATAAATTTCATTTCAGGATAGGTCAAAAGAAATGTGATGTGTAGCTATATAGTAGTTTAATTTTTATGTTTTAGTTTATAGGGTACATCATAGGAATTATTATTATAGGGTTACTGCTAAATAAATAAGGCCCACCCGTAAGTCCAGAATTATTCTTTCTTTTATTTAAAAAAAATTTTTTTTTTTTTAACATTTATTTATTTTTGAGACGGAGAGAGACAGAGCATGAACAGGGGAGGGGCAGAGAGAGAGGGAGACACAGAATCTGAAGCAGGCTCCAGGCTCTGAGCTGTCAGCACAGAGCCCGACGCGGGGCTCGAACTCACAGACTGTGAGATCATGACCTGAGTCGAAGTCGGACGCTTAACCGACTGAGCCACCCAGGCGCCCCAGTCCAGAATTATTCTTTACGTGTGTTTTATTAATATTCAGATTGACAAACCTGTGTTTCTGTACTCATGGGTGACAATAACTTTGTTATTTAGAGCTCAGTTTTGACTATTGTTTTCATTAGAAGAGAATTGATCTGTATTCTTTCCAGAATCCACTGTCAGTGCCATTTGACATAATGCCGAAGTTATGAAGATAGAATATTGATTTTCATCAAAACCTACAAAGCCATTTCCTTTAGCTATTCTGCTTTAGCTAGAAACTAATAGTTTTCATTCCTGAACTGTAAGGTTAAACCACAAATAATGTCGTGTCCTGAATGGCAGTGTCCTGGAAATTTTTTGAAACCTGGTTTCCCTTTTTGACCTATGACTCCAGATAGCCCTTATCTAACCTTTGAAAACACTTAACATTTTCTATTTTAAACAGTATCGTAGATACTTATGGTCCCTTCATCTTCTCCATAGTTTCCCTAAGGTGCTATGTGTGTCTTACTCGTTGTAGTATCTTTACAGCCTAGCAAATTGCCTGATCCATGGAAGGCCCCCAGACATTTGCTGTGTGTCAGTGACTGATAACATTTTGATTGTTGTTCCTGAGAGTATAGCGTCTTAAGTCTTGTTGGCACTTAGTTGATATTTATCGAATGACTTTTATGACAACCTATGAAAGCCCTGTGTGGACGAATGGAAAAGGATTGCACTGGATGGATGGTCTTTAGGATACCTTAAAACTCTGGAAGTCCACATGTTGCTTCATTCATTCCATCAACAAACATTTAAGTTTCTGTTGTGTTCCAAACACACGTGCAGACTCCGTTGGGTGAAATGGCAAGATCGTTTGCAGATACAATTCAGTGGGGGGTAAGTTTTAGAAGATAATAAAACAAAACCACAGCCTCTAAGATTTAGTACTGAAAGGAGAATTTTCAGATGGGAAAGAGTGGCTGGACTCCACAGCCCTTATTGTCCCTGCATTTTACTTTCTTTTGGAGGATTCTTTCACTTGCATTCATTACCATGTTCATGCTACTGCTGCTGTCAGTAGTGGGCTGATAGTATTCTAATCTTCAGGCCAAATCTGCAGGTTTTTTGATAAAAACCCTCACCCTCCGTTCATGTTAGCACAGTTAGAACAGTCTGGAACTTTCCTGGATACCAAGGAAGGAATATAAGAAATATATAAACAATCTGATTTTCAAGTTTAGATTTCTGGGGCTGTCATAACATAGGACCTGTTCTTGGAACTCACTGGCCGTTTCTGGGTCTATCTTTGCTTTGAGAATAGCCGGATTCTATCTCTGGGGGACTTAGCTACCTTTGGTACTTTGGGTTCCTCGTGAGTCAGCTGCTTTCTGAACTATCTTTTCTGAGTAGATGCCATTTTAACATTCCTTGCTTAGGAGCTTCCTACAAGGCATCTTAGCTCCATGTTGGTTAACACTCATGTAGCCTGCAGCTTACCAGGGACTCCCTTGTCTGGTCACACAGCCTCTTCTTCAATGATGAAGGCCAGGAGAGACCTCTCTCCGGGTGGGACCCAGCCCCATCTAGACTTTTATGTTCGTATGTTTCTTTATATGCGTATTTTAACACAAGTCAACAATTTTGGCATTCATATAGAGAGTTTTAGTAACTCTAGGTAGTTGCTATTGGGCTGTTATAGGAAGCTGTTCTTTCCCTAGGAGTCTGTACCTTTGCGGTGGGTTAGGGACGGGGGAGGGGGGTCCCGTTTTTATCTCCGTATTAGGAAATGTGCCGAAGATAGGTACAGTGTCCTCTGTGTTTGCCACAGAATCTCCTCTGCTCGTGGTGGTTAGAAAAAAGGAGTGCTCCTGCGGATGGGTCTTGTAGGATGAGTAGGAGTTCATGTGAAAAAGTGAGGGTAGAGGAAAGAGCATTGTAGGTAGAGGGGGAAAAGAAAACTCCCATTCACTGAGAAGCACTCGAATGGACTGGTTAAGAGTGTAGATTCAGGAGCCAGTCAGCTTGAATTCAGAACTTAGCTCTGAGTGATTTGAGGAATCTGGAAAATTGGTTTCTCCAAAGGAGTCACTGTGAGTGGAGCTTTCTAAAACCTCTGGGGGCAAGAATTTGAAATTATTTTCTGGATAAAAAGATCTGAGGGTGTGGTGGTGGCGTGTTGGAGAGGACGCTCTGTGGGGAGGGGACACTGTAGGGGATGAGGGTAATGAGGGGACTGTGGGGGGAACTACCACGTGATATTCTAACTTTATTCAGGACTAATTTATGCAGCACAGTTAGCAGTGTTCTCTATAATCCTTAAGGGTAGACAGAACCCCCCCAATGGTGAAGGAGTCAGATTTTTAGGACATCTGGTCCCTAGTGCCTAGCATAATGCAGTGTGTGTTCATTGAAGGAATTAGAAATGACTGACGGATCACCAGTTTGGAATGAAATGAGCCTGAAGAGGTGGTGAGTTTCCGGAGCAAAGATACTTGAGTTGAGCTTGAGAGAAATTTAGTAGTTTGCTTTCAGCCAGAACAGTGTAGCAGGGGATGGGGATTGGGAGGGACTGGGACAAGAGATGGGTTGGATTTTGTTTTTTTTTTTTAATCTCTAAGACTTTTTTTTTTTTTTTTAACTCTGAACTACTCGATTCTAAGTGGTCATGACTAGTTGACTATTTGTTGAAAAGATATATTAAAATTTCATTTCATTTTATAAATCCTCATGCTGTTGGTTGATGTATCATTGGTTTTTACCATTCTGAAATCGCGCTGTCTCAGATTTCTGGTTGAAACCATTGTTTCACTAATACAGCTTGGCTCAGTTCAGCTGAGCTCCTAGTAGAGTTTTATGTACCATGTACTTCATAACACTTGCATAAAAAAATAGCTTTGAAAATGCAAATCAAAGTTTTCCCGCAGTGTAAGCATAGTTCTGAAGGTTGAGGAGTTCTTAAGAGTGAAGGTGTGAGGTCATTAAAGTCGACAAAATTAGAACCCATCTACACTAATTTTTGAGTGTGTCATGTCTCTATTTAATGGCATAAAATTAATAAACTTTCAACTCTGCACTTGAGACTCCTCACTTGGCAGTAATAATTGCTGGTTTCAAGGTCCCAAAATGGGAATTTAACCCATGTGATTGTTGAAAATCAGACCTTTATGCCGAATTCAGAGCATGAGGCAGTCTTTTTGCCAGCAGATCTGTCTGGAAACAGGCTGCCTCTGTGTCTTGAAAGGTCAGCATACAGATTGACTTTTTAAGAAAAGATCACTATTGGGAAGGCTTGTTTAAGGAGGCTTAGCTCTCCAGTGACCCCAGAGCTCCTGATGGTTCTGAATTTCCTACTTAATTTATGCAGTTCAACCCGATTTTGTCCAGGATCTCAAAGGTCTTAATCAGGGTACATTCATCTGGATATTGCAGGGCAGTGGAAAATTCTCACGCTCCTAAAATGAGGGATTCTTGGATTGTGAAATCCTGACCAACTAACTGTCTTATACGTCAAGTGTGACTAAACTTACTTTGAAAAAGAAAAACAGGTAAAAATCATAGGATGTTAGTAGCTGGAAGAGGCTGAAAAAGGAAATACTACTTTTACTTGCATAGCATCTTTCCCTGGCTCTGTTTTCACTTTGAATTTGGCTTTGAGAGGGAAACATTTTCTATTTGTTTTTGAGAATCACCTTGATGTCATGAAAAAGTTAACAGTTTTGGAGAAGTTAAAACACAGTGGCATTTAGAAATCAGTAAATGAATTGTGATTTAAGACTATTTCAAGTAGTGATCTGTTGATATCTATAGCAATAAACTAAATTATATACAGTATATACTTACCTGAAAAGAAAATGGCTATCAAGCCAAGGTTTTCTTCTTAACTATGGTTTCAGAATAGAAGGACTTCAAAAGCAGGTAATGCTTGTTTATTTTTCTTTCTTTTTTTTTTTTTTTTTTTTTACATTTTATTTATTTTTGAGAGAGAGACAGAGTACAAGTGGGGGAGGGGCAGAGAGAGAGAGAGAGACAGAGAGAGAGAGAGAGAGAGAGAGAGGCAGAATTCGAATAAGGCTCCAGGCTGTGAGCTGTCAGCCCAGAGCCTGATGTGGAGCTCGAACTCACAAACTGAGAGATCATGACCTGACCCAAAGTCGGACGCTTAACTGACAGAGCCACCCAGGAGCCCCTATTTTTATTTCAATAGGTCTTCCAAGGAGATGCCACAATTAACCTAAACAATTTCCTGACACAGAAAAAATAACTTTGCTTGTGCAACTCCATTACCTTTTTTTTTTTATTTTTTTTTCAACATTTTTTATTTATTTTTGGGACAGAGAGAGACAGAGCATGAATGGGGGAGGGGCAGAGAGAGAGGGAGACACAGAATCGGAAACAGGTTCCAGGCTCTGAGCCATCAGCCCGGAGCCTGACGCGGGGCTCAAACTCACGGACCGCGAGATCGTGACCTGGCTGAAGTTGGACGCTTAACCGACTGCGCCACCCAGGCGCCCCATTTTTTTTTTTTTTTTTGAAAGGACAGGGGATCGCCTCAGCCAAATGCTGCATTTAGTCATTAGTGAAAATTAAGTCAGAGGTATAAGAAACCAGCAAATAAGACCAGAAAAGAAAACAAAGTCATCTGCTTGTCTCTTGGCAGGGTGTTCTGCTTTGTGCTCTCATGTGTCTTTAATTTAAGGATTCTTGGAAAAGAACTGGGACTGGGAGCCTGATCTCAGCTGTACCCAGCATTGACCTTGGGCATTTCCCAGGACATTTCATCACTCCAACTCTGGCAAAGGAGCATCATTCCATCTGGCAAAGGAGCATGTAGGAGTTCCTAGCTCTGACACTGACTATGTGATGTGCCCATGTAGTGACTAGACAAGCATAAAGTGTCTGCAGCCACATCACCCTAAAACCTTGAGTGGAGGAAGGTGCGCAGAGGGGGAAAATGTGGCACGAGACATCTGTAAAACGGTGCTTTCTGGAGCCTTTGGAGGGCTGCGGTTGTTTATTCCTGGATGAAATATTAGTATTGGTGCCTGATACTTAAACTGGATTCACTACATTCCTACTTCTGGATGAATCTTTTAGTTTCAAATACTGAAGAGTTTAGCTCTGGGCAGTTTGCTGATCCCCATATCAGGGACTGAGTTGTCTAGAGTAATGCTTTTGAAACTTTTTTGGCCACGTGTCATAGTAAGAAAAACATTTAGCATTGTTATCCAAGACTCTAAATACGCATACACACATGTCACCGAAACAAGAGTATAAAATGGCATCCTTTTTAAAAAATTTTTTTTATTGTTTATTTATTTTTGACAGAGAGAGCACAGCCAGTAGGGGAGAGAGAGGGAGACACAGAATCAGAAGCAGGCTCTAGGCTCTGAGCTGTCATCACAGAGCCCGATGCAGGGCTCGAACTCATGAGCTGAGCTTTGAGATCATGACCTGAACTGAAGTCGGAGGCTTAACCAACTGAGCCACCCAGCTGCCCCTCTTTGCTTCTTTTAATACTAGTTCTACACTTTCAATTATTGTAGCGAATGAGTTGTTCTTGATGGCCAATAGCCTGAGTCTCTCTGGCCAGGTCAGTGAATTAATAGGACAGGCATCTTTTTTTGGCTTCAGATGATTGGCTCTTTCCCACACTTTAGGATTTCAGAGTTTCAGTTTCCACATCTGTAAATTGGCTCCTTCTGAAATTGTTGGGAGGTGTACATGAGCTGACATTCCCACAGCACTTGGTGTTGTACTGGGAGCATAGATGGTGCTGAGTAAAAGGCAGTTGTATTTTTTATGATTCCACCGTGCCTCTAGTAGGGAAGCTTTTCCTGCTGCTATGGTTCCATTAAGGCTTGCCTACTTTAAGAGTCACCTTGGAGACACAAAGGCAGGGCTATTGAATTTTTCTTTGTGTACTTTCATATATTCAGAGCCCTCGTCTTTCTTTTCTAGATGTAGAAGGGTAACGTTACTCTCATTTTTTTACTGCCACTGCCCAAACTTGCCCCCTCGAAAATCAGTGATCAGGAGATCTATGTGGCTGCTGGCTGCTGTGCTCCTCCACAGGCTTCTTCCTTTTTCCATTTGTCATCTTGTCCTGAAACAGTGTGTCCATTGTCTCCATTGGTCTCCTGGAGGGCAAGGGCTGTGTCTTCCACATAGTGCATGGGGAGTATTTGGAAGTAGGGATGTAATGCTAACTGAGCTGCCTTCAACTGAAAGCCTGGGCCTTATAAGCCCGCAGCTAGTGGGTTGAGTTCACCCTCAGGCAGATGTTGACCTGGTGCAATGTTTCTGGAAGTTTGAATCAGTAGCCAAGTTTTATAAATCTGGATTCCACATAAAATTCCAGATTGCTGGCTTCTCTTGACAAATGGGAAGATGTAGCTGTGCCAAGCCTCGAATTCTCCTCTTACGGGTCCCTTGCTCTGCCCACTTCTGGTTAGGGTCAGCCGGGCAAGGCCACGAGAGGGATGCCCACGCTGCCCACTGATGGGGAGACGGCACACGAGACGCAGCTTTGCTGTCTTCCTCTAAATCTGTAAGGTGACACTTGCCCTCTTGTGGAGTCAGTAGTTTGAGCTTTTGGGGTATTCAGAAGAAGAGGTAGAAGAAATGGAAAGATACCCAGAAAGCCCATATTTCTAGAAAGTTAGGTGGGGGTAGAGGGAGGATGCACATACGTTAAACATGAAGACGCCCTTTTGAAGGGATCCTGATGTTATACACAGCAAATATATAAAATAAAGTAGGTATTGGTGAATCAGGCGTGGCATTTATCCCTCCCTATCCCCTCTCTGGAGGCTTCCTAACAGTGTTGGCGCTTGGGGCTCAAGTCCGGACAAGCTGGGTTGGACTCTCAGTTCTGCCACCTACTGGTTGTGTGATGATCCTTGGCAGCTGTAAAATGGGAATTAAAAGAACACCTACCCTGTGGGATACTTCTGAGGGTTCAGTGGTGTGGTGTTCTAAAGTGCCCCATCTAGCCATTCCTCAAGAATGTTAGGGTTTGCCTTCCTTCCTCCAGGCTGCTTTTCTAATCCTTCAGTAACTGTCTTGTGCCTCTAACTCTTCCTCGTCCCTTCTTTGTCTTTGAATCAATCCTTCTTTCCCTTTAGTGTTCATTCCATTCTTTCCTTATATGCCCGTGCTTCTGCAAAGAGGGCTCAAGCATCATGACACTAGTTCGGGAACCCTCTTTGATCCTCTTCTGAAATTGATGTTTTCATAGTTTTGCATACCGTATGTGAAAATACTTCATATACTGTCAGGTCCTATACAAATGTGAAGGACTGTGGCCGTAAATACAAAACATGAATGTATATTTTTGAGTTTAAATACATTTAAATTCTAATGTAAAAAACCAGTAAAATTACATTACTGCTTTTTATTTTGCAGATCTGGATTAATATTTTTCTGGAGTCAGTTACCCTCAGTAGAAAAAAGCTTCCCATGCTGTTAGGATTATAGTAACCTGTTTTAGTGCTCACTGGCATGTCTGGCCTTTGGAAAATACCAGCTGGTTGATATTTTAGAGGTTGATCTAGTTTGCGGGAGAAGGGATGTTGGGAATGGCTAACTTATTATATTCTGATTTTTGGATCTATATCTATATTTAAAATTTTTTTGAATGTTTATTCTTGAGAGAGAGACAGAGAGACAGAGCATGAGCGGGAGAGGGGCAGAGAGAGAGGGAGACAGAATCTGAAGCAGGCTCCAGGCTCCGAGCTTTCAGCACAGAGCCCGACGTGGGGCTCAAACCCATGAACCATGAGATCATGACCTGATCTGAAGTTGGACACTTAACCAACTGAGCCACCCAGGTACCACTTGAATTTATATTTGAATGGCTTCATAAGTTCTCTTTATATTCCAAAGCTTAGATGGTTAAGCAGTTTTGAAGAATGAATACTTTTTCTCCATAAGGTAAAATTAAATTAGAGGGGTTAGTTATGTTTAATCAGAATGGTTAGCTGAATTAGCATGCTGGTTGGGTGGATTAAATTGGTTCAGAATTTGGTTACAGTTCGTATCAGATGTGCACAATGTAGATCTTTGAGCTTTATCTGAACAGAGTAGGAAAAAAGCTGAGAAAAGAGAGTTCACTCAGTCTGAAAAGGTTCAGAGTAGTATAAGGGAGAGGAAGAGGCCCAGGCAAGGAGTCTCCAGAGGGATGTGTGGGTTGTCTATCAGTATATATGTAATGTCTGTGGGTTGCCCTGTTTCTCTGGGTATGATCTTTTCCCCACCCCTCTGGTTTTACTTTTTGTTAGTTTTCGTTTCAAAAGTGTACTACCTTGCTCTCTTTTTTTTTTTTTTTTTTTCCATTCCCCTGCCCCTCACACATGCCTGGCCTCCCCCATTATGAACATCACTCACCAGAATGTTACATTTTTACCAAGGATGAACTTATACCAACACATCATTATCATCCAAAGTCCATAGTTTACCTAGGTTTCCCTATTGGTGTTATGTACTCTCTGGACAGATGTATAATGACATATCCGTCATTATAATACCAAATACTGTCTTTTTACTGACCTAAAAATACTCTATGCTCTGCCTGTTCGTCCTGTCTACCCCTTGCCCCCAATCACTGATCTTTGTATTGTCTCCATAGTTTTGCTTTTTCCGGATTGACTTCTTTCACTTAGTAATAATGCATTTTAGTTTTCTTTTCATGTCTTCCTGGCTCATTCCTTTTTAGCACCATTGTCTGGATATACCAGTTTATCCATTCACCCACTAAAGGACATTTTGGTTGCCTCCAGGCTTTGGTAGTTATCAGTAAAGCTTCTATAAACATCCGTGTGCTGGTTTTTGTGGATAAATACCAAGCAGCACAGTGGGTGTTGTGGCACATGCACGTTTGGTTTTATGAGAAACTGCCAGACTGGCTTCCCAAGTGTCTGTACCATTTTGCATTTTCACTAGCAGTGAATGAGAATACCCTTACCAGCATGTGGTGGTGTTAGTGGTCTGGATTTTGGCCATTGTGGTAGGCGTGTAGTGATATCTCATTGTTACTTTCATGAGCATTTCTCTGATGACGTGACGTGAAGTGTATTTTCATATGCTTATTTGCCATCTGTAGATACTTGTTGGTGAGGTGTCTGTTAAGGTCTTTTGCCCATTGTTTAAATTGAATTGTTTGTTTTCTTACTGTTGAGTTTAAAGAGTTATTTGTATATTTTGGACAAATAGTCCTTTATTGATGTGTCTTTTGTAAATATTTTCTCCTGGTCTGTGGCTTGTCTTCTAATTCTCTTGATGTTGTCTTTCACTGAGTGGAAGTTTTAGGTTTAAAGAAGTAAATCTTCTCAATTATTCCTATCATGGATTGTGTGTTTGGTGTTGTACCTAAAAAGGTGATCACTATACCAAAGGTCATCTAGATTTTCTCTTATGTCATCTTCTGGGAGTGTACTGTAAGTTCCTGACATTTTGATTGTGGAAGCATTCAGTTCAAAAGACAGTCATTTTGAGTAAACATGTTGCCACTTGTATGATGCAGCTACTAGTAAAACAACCAGGTAAGGAACTAGGCCATTCCCACACATGAAGGTCCTTCTTTCAAAAAGCCCCAGGTAACCTGGGTAAGTGACCGCTTGAGTGACCCCACTTCTCGCTTTCAGTGCCTTAATTCTTGGTCTCATGGTTTTTTTGTTTTGTTTTTTTTTTTTGAGAGAGAGAGAGAGAGAGAGAGAGTGAGCGTGAGTGGGGGAGAGGCAGAGAGAGGAGGAGACAGAGGGTTGGAAGTGGGTTCCACACTGACAGCAGGGAGCCCGATGTGGAGCTCGAACTCATGAACTGTGAGATCGTGACCTGAGCTGAAGTCGGCTGCTCAACAGCCTGAGCCACTCACGTGCCCCTTGCTCTCATGTTTTAACTTAGCCGGTAAAGAATGAACCCATGAAGCCCTAGATATCACTCTTGGACAAAGGCAGAGCCTGGGTCCGATCTCTCTCTCTCTTTCTCTACCTGTGACCTCACTGTGGCCCTCTGGAATGCCGTGTACCCTCCAGAATTTGTGAGTAATAAATCTTTTTCCTCAAAGTTCCGTAATGGTTTATCGCAGAAATGTAGTTTCTAATTGTAATAAGAACTCAAGAGCTGGCCCGCAGGCCATGAGTAGGTGCCCTATTGGGGGAAGTGTCTGTGGAGCTCACCATGAGTGATACGTACGCTGCAGGCCTTCTTAACGGAGTCTCAGGACTGTCAGAACAGAGTTTTCTAGTTTTGCATTTTACATTTGGGTCTATGATCCATTTTGAGCTAACTTTTGTGAATCTACTCTCTAGATTCATTCTTTTGCATGTATGTGGATGCCAGTCTTCTGAGCACCATTGTTGAAGAGGCTATCTTTGCTCCCTTATATTGCCTTTGCTCCTTTGTCAAAGATCAGTTGATGGTATTTGTGGGGTGTCTGTGTCTGGGTTCTGTATTCTGTTACATTGATCAATTTATCTGTTCTTTTACCCATACCACACCACTTTGATTACTGTAGCTTTATAGTAAGTCCTGAAGTCTGATAGCATCAATCCTCTAACTTGGTTCTTGTCTTCCAGTATTGTGTTCACTACCCTGGGCCCTTTGCCTCTCCATCTAAACTTTAGAATCGGTTTGTCAATATCCATAAAATAACTTACTGGGATTTGGATTGCATTGAAAATATATATCAAGTTGGGAATATTGATACTATTGAGTCTTCCTATCCATGAATGTGGGATGTCACCTCATTTATTTAGTTATTCTTTGATTTCATTCATCAGAATTTGGTAGTTTTCCTCATATAGTTCTTGAATATATTTTGCTAGATTTATACCTAAGTATTTCATTTTTGACAGTACTAGTGTAAATGGTACTGTGTTTTTAATTTCAGGTTCCACTTGTTCATTTCTGGTATATAATAAAGCATTTGACTGTTGTATATTAACCTTGTGTCCTGCTGCCTTGCTATACTACTTTACTCTTTAATAATTTAAAATTCTTAAATGAATCTTTAAGAGGTGCATACATCTGGAGGGATAGATCAGTATCAGTACTGAACTCAGAAGGTCTATACATGCTCTTTAAGTTGTTGATTTGTTGATAAGTGAACAAAAAATTAGTTTCTTGAGATTATTTTGAGTAGCTTCCAGTGATCCATTGGAACTAGGATGGTCCTTTTGTGTCTTTGACTATAACTGACATTTTTATGTTTTGAAATAGGGGTGTGTTTATGCCTTACCACTAAGTAATTATTGGGAAATTCCATTCTTGAGCCTGAAGGACTGAACTTGAGCTTGAAAACTTGAAGCATTGGACAGTTTTTACATAGCACAAATACTAAGTTTGTCCTTTCGAATATGCTGTCGTAGTCAGGATTTTCAGGGCCCAGCATTGCTTATTTCTACTTTTACAAAACTTTTACTTACAAAAATTGATCTCTTTTCTGCTTTTCTTGCCTACTAGTCCATGCCCATATTATGTGGAAAAGTGAGGCTAAAGCTGGTGATGAATCCTGGATGGATTTGTAGAGAGATTGGGATCAAAATGGCATTTAGTTATTTGAAATGTAATTTAGCTAGGAGATTGCCACAATTTGAGAATTTAATAATCATCGTAGAAACAAGGTTTTAAGGTTAAAAAAGAAAAGGTTGCTTATTTGGTAGTTCATTTCCTGTGGGTACTAATTAATCCATACCATAACTGAAGTTCTGAATATTTGAACAAAAAATAGCAGGTAAAAATAGCTAGATGCTGGCAGTTACATTTAAAAAACAATTAAACTTGTTTTTAAGGTGATAGTACACGCAATTGTGAAATTCAGAAGGCTAGCCTGAGAAAAATGAAACTCCTTCCCACTTGTGGGTCTTATGATTTTGTGAAAGGAAAGCTGATAGGATTTGCACATGCTCTCTCTGACACGTGCCCTGATATGGATCTCTTTGGGCATTTCTGCTTTCGCAGCTGTAAACTTCACTCGTAGAACTACTCTGGCGATTAGCAGTGTTTGCATGTGGCTTCCCCTCCTCCTCCGCCTGATCTGATAGCTGTATTCCCTCAGCACACTCTTTGTGTATTTGTTAAAACACCTCCTAACATGCATTAAAATTATTTATCTATTTATCTTCTGCTCTGGGATCCTCAGCACCGTGTTGTTTTTCAAGGCCTCTGCTCAGAACTTAGAACACAGTAGGCAGAATTGGAGCAGTAGACGTTTCTGTTGTGTGTCGGTTCACGGTGAGGGAGGGAACCACTCTGGAAACCAGTCGTCTTCTGGTGATAGATAATGGTACAGTCTCTTTGGTTGCTTTGGTAATGTGAACAGAAACCAGCTCTGGAGTTTCCCGGCAGAAGGCTCAAGTATCTTGCAGAATCTGAGGACAGGGAGGCATTTGGACTCCAGGAATAGAACTAAAGACTGGAGCTTATGGAGAACCAGGAAGTCTTTTCTCCCTGTTGCTCCTGAGTTTCTCATTGTCTGCTCCATTCTTCTCTCTTGCTTACACTGGCTGTCTCTATTTCTTACTTAGTCACATGGCAGAATATGGCTGCCATCTGCTCCCGCAGCATACACGTTCTAGTGTCGGTAAGCAAGGAGAGAGGGATTGAGGTCAGGCCGCCAGTTCCGGTTCCAGGGTTCCTTGGGGAGGGACTTACTGGTCCAGCCATGGTAGACTGTTCCCTTTGGGACTGTGACCACACGTGGGCTCCTGTTGCAGGTTATGGCCATCACTGCTTCAGCCTGTGGAGGGAGGAGGGGAAAGGGCAAGCATCAGATAAGAGATGGAAAGCACGCAATCCAGCAAGTGCCCGCTGCTGGAGCAGTGTGGGCGTAAGGTGAGATCATGCCCTTGTAGCTTGGTGTGGTGTTGGTAGTTGCTCTAGTAGCAGCAGAATAAGGAACACCGACGTGCTTTTCTCATGATCTTCATTGCCTGACTTTCTTTGAAATCTGCTCATATAGCACCTGGCACCGTTTTCTCCTCATTGCTTCCTTTGCTGATTCGACATGTTGACTGCTATTTTCTTGTAGTGGATATGAGGTGGAGAATGGGTAGGTACTCACTATGAATGTTTGCTGAGCAAAAGCCATTATTATAGTGACAAATTTTAGCGCCAGTGAGCAGACCCCATATGGTAACCATATTTTCTAAACGCCAAATTGAAACACATGCTAAAGGAAAGTGTTTTTTCCCCCCTGATGGATGAACTTACATACATATTTCATTATATTTTTAACAAACTGAAATTTGAAAAATGACATTAAGCACATATGGGCACAGTATGTATTCCATTTCAGGGAGAAGGCTGGAAAGCCTCAAGAATATTAATAGTAGTTAGTAATAGCTGACATTCATTGAGTCCGTGCCATGTGCCAGGCACTGTGTTAAGCCCTGTATGTGCCTTTTCTTGTTTAGTCCTCAAGGTGATTTTATGAAGCTGGTATTTTACTCTCATTTGAGAGAGGAGGGAACAGTTGCTGCCAGGAAGAGGCAGGGTGAGGATGTGTCCTTGCATCGTGGAACTCTCCAACCCTTCCGTTTAGCCTCAGTGTGCTACGCCACCTCTCAGAGGCCTCAGTAGGAGGGTAGAGGGACCAGCCTCCATGGAGATCACAAAAGGCTGAATTTGGTTTTTCAGAGGAAAAGCTAGCAAGTCAACTAGTCAACACATGATAGCACAAATTAAGAAGAAAAGAGGGTAGATGTCCTTTTACATCCTTATGATGCCCTTCTTTACTTCTCTGAGTGTTGGTATTCCAAAATATGCCAAAATTGTAGGTGTGAAAGAAATCACCCAATTAAAAAATGGACGAAGGACCTGAAGAGATGTTATTCCAAGGAAGATGTGTGAATGGCTCACAGGTGCATGAAAAGTTGCCCAACATCACTAATCATCAGGGAAATGCAGATCAAAAATGTATTGAGATATTACCGTATGCCTGTTAGAATGGCCATCATCAAAAAGACAAAAGATAATGAATGCTTGGCAAGAATAAGGAGAAAATGAAACCCTTGTGCTCCGTTGGTAGAACTGTAAATTGGTGCAGCCACTGTGGAAAACAGGATGGAGGTTTCCTCAAAAAACTAAAAATTGTACTACCATATAATTTACCAATTCCACTTCCGGGAACATATCCAAAGCAAACAAAAATACTATGTTGAAAAGGTACCTGCACCCCCATATTCATCACAGCATTATTTACAATAGCCAAGTTACAGAAACAACCTAAGTGTTCACCAATGGATGAATAGATAAAGAAGGTGTTTGTATACAGTAGAATATTACTCAGCCATGAAAAAGGACATCTGCCGTTTGTGACAACACGGATGGACTTTGATGGCATCGTGCTAAGTGAGTAAGTCAGAGAAAGAAAATACTGTATGGTATCACTTACATGTAGAATCCAGAAAAAAAAAAAATTGAACTCATAGAAAAAGGGATCAGGTTTCTGGTTATCAGAGGCACGGGTTAGGGAGAGGGGAAATTGGAGGAAGGTGGTCAAAAGGTCTAAACTTGCAGTTATAAGACAAATAAGTCCTAGGGATATAATGCACAGCACGATGACTGTAATAGACTGGTTACAGTGACTGGTATATGTGAAAGTTGTTAAAAGAGGAAATCCTAAGAGTTCTCATCACAAGGAAAAAAAAAACTTTTTTTTTTTTTTTTTGGTATCTATGTAAGATGTTGGATGTTAACTAAACTTACTGTGTTAATCTTTTCACACTAAAAAAAAAAAAAAAAAAAAACACTTGTTGACCCCAAACAAACAACATTATAGATACGACTTTGACTTCTGTCAAAGGGCTACACATTTATTGATGGACAGCAGGGTCTGTGAATGAGGAAGGCCTTTTAGGCTGCATGGGGCCTTTATCAGTTAGGCCTAACCCAGTACAGGCTTATTTTTCTCATATAACAAAACATCTGGAGGTAGGTGGTCCTTATGCCTTCTTGCTCTGCCATCTCCAGTATGTGGCTTTCTTCCCTATAGTGGCCTCATGGCTCAAGATGGCTCTTTGGCTTTCAACTTGGCATCTGCTCATAACTCTATCACAAGACCACTTAACTGCAAGGGAGGATGGGGTGTTTGTTTTCAATACTTTAATAAAATTGGATATGAGGAGATGATTGCTCATAGGAGGCCCTTGGCTAGGGGAGCTATCCTATACTGCTTTGACTAATGTTGGCTTTAAGCTTGGGAATAGCTTGGTCTCCAGATAGGTTCCATTTGAATTTTGTAGCCTGCAAAGCTGATTTGAACTCTTCCCCTCCCCCCAACTCTGTCCTTCCTGCTAATATTACAGGACTGCCTTTGCCTCTTGGGATAGATTCCCAGATTGGCCTGAATGCTGTAATCTAAATCTTTATATGTGGGGACCTGTGTGTGTGTGTGTATGTGTTTCTCTTCTTTCTTTCTTTCTTTCTTTCTTTCTTTCTTTCTTTCTTTCTTTCTTTCTTTCTTTCTTTCTTTCCTTCCTTCCTTCCTTCCTTCCTTCCTTCCTTCCTTCCTTCCTTCCTTCCTTTCTCTTTCTTTTTAAAAGATCTTTTATTTGTAAGTAATCTCTATCCAACATGAGGCTTGAACTCACAACCTCGAGATCAAGAGTCGCATGCTCTACCGACGTAGCCAGCCAGGTGTGGGGACCTGTGTTTCTTAAGCGAATGAATATAGGCCTGGGACTTTGATGATTAATGTATGAGTGCTTTGGCCATGGACCACCGTGAAGTTCGTCAATTAATCTGAAATATTAGAAAGTTTGCCAATTCTTGACAGCCTCTTAGAACCATTTGAAACCATCCATTTGCTCTTCTCATTTAGATGCCAGATACCAAACTGCTGGCAGAATTTGTAAATGCTGAACCACTGTATGTTTTCTAAATGTGTAGTAAGTATGTTTTCTGTTAATATTTATATTCAGAATATCTGGTGCAGGAGTACCCTTGTGGGGGTTTAATTGTAGGTGTGGTGAGGTAGTGATGTCTTCGGCTCCCAGGGCTGCCCGGGAGGGCCTGGGGTAGTTGGACTACCTGGGCTGTGTGCTTCTGGCTGGGAAAACCTTTAGGTGTCAGGGTGCCATAAGGGGTTGGGAAGCACCTCTCTCGGGACACTCATGGCTTTTATGTTGGGCTTATTACAACAACCAAGTCATCAAACCTGCCCACGTTTTCTCACTGACATTCTGAGCAAGATATCGAAGGATGTTTTCTTTACATTGTAATATAAATAATTTCCCCACAGTTTAAATTATGGAATCGTTCGTGGGCTATGGTCAAGCAACGTCTTATGGTATAAAGAGGGTGAGAGAAGGACTTACAGGGCCTAACTTGAAATTATGCTTTTCTCACTTAGTCTTCATTTGTCTCAGGGTCAGCTTCTTAATTTATAAAACAGGGAGAATAATGCTGCCTTCTTCATAAGACCGTGGTGAGAATTAAATGAAGTAATGGGGATGAAAATACTTTTGTAAAGCTCCGTGAGGGGCCACCAAGTCCCATGGCCATAGGCACAAGGCATGTAACATAAATGAGGGAAGCAGCATGCTTTGAGAATAATTAGTTGTAAGTAGGTCGGGCCTCTGTGTCAGTGATACAAGAGGGTGTGGCGGGGGTTGTGAGGAGTGCTTGCCTCCTGAAAGAGGACGGTACCTTCTCAGATCCAGCAAATGTTTGCCATGTGGGAATTCAGGCCCCGTGTCTCCAGATCCTTGGATTCTTCAGGAAGTACTGCAAACCCAGATTTTTTTTGTGACATCTTTAATTTTTTAAAAAAATTAATTTTTTTATTTTGAAAGAGTGGGAAAGAGAGAATCCCAAGCAGGCTCCTCGCTGAGTGGAGCTTGACGTGGGGCTCGATCCCACAAACTGCGAGATCGTGACCTGAGCTGAAGTCAAGAGTTGGACACTTAACCGACTGAGCCACCCAGGTGCCCTGCCATCTTTCAGTTTCTAAAGTTCATGCAGGGGTGCTGAGCGAGGATCCTGCTTGGGATTCTCTCTCTGTCCCTCTCTCCATGCCCTTCACTTGTTCACGGAACACATGGCACACACACACTCTCTCTCAAAATTAAATAAATAAATAAATAATAAAGTTAGTGAGAAAACTGTTTTTACAAACTCTACAGAGCAAGCAAAATATTGACCTGGGCTGGAGTCTGCCCTTTGTGTTCTAAATACTAATGTCTTTGGAAAATAATGCACACCAATTTATAATATGTATTGACGAGGTTTCCAGTTAGAAAAGGCAGCTATATTAGGGTTGCCTCCTTCCTGTTGTCATTTTGTCCTCTCAGGTTTCTGTTTCACATCCTCCAGTGAAAGTTTCTTCCCTGAGTATGTTGAAGAACATATCCCTATAATGAAACAATCCCTCTATCAAACAAAAATTCACATGGAGGGACTCTTTTAGTAGCTAGGAATCACGTAAGTCTTGACTTTTAGCTATGAAACAGAGATACACCCAAAACCTAAGGAAAGGGGAGTCTATTATGAGCTGGCAGAAAACTTCCTGGAACGCAGGGGTGGAGGAAATGTGGCTGAGCCTTATGAACGTCAAGGTTTGGGAACAGGAGAGACTTGAGGACCCTTTAGGGCTGTGCTTTCCAATATGGTAGGCACTATCCACATGTGACTATTTAAATTTAAATTTAAATTAATTAAAATGAAAACTTTCTTCGTGGCACTAGCTGCATTTCAGATCCTCAGAAACCACATGTGGCAGATTATTGAATGTTTCTGTCCTCACAGAAACTTCTGTCGAACAGTTTGGGAGAGAAACAGGGCCATGAAGTGGGAGGTCTAGTTAAAGGTTAAACTAAATGACGCTGGTGCCTGAGCTGAAGCACTGGCAGTGGGCACACTGAAGGACCGCAGGCTTACTGGGGAAGGTTACGCTTGGGGAGGCAGCACTGTGTAGGGGTTAGAGCGAGGACTGGTGTCACATTTGAGTCTGCTCTCCCATTTCTTAGCTGTATGGTCGCAGATAAGTTACTTAAGGCTCAGTTTCCTAGGCTAAAAAATGGGGGTTGTTGAAGCCTTGGGAATGGATGCAAGAACCCAGGGAAAATGGGTAGAATGAAAAGGGAGGATGATGAGCAGTGTGATCAGAGAAGCTGCTGGGGAGGCTTGCAGTGAGGCCTGTTAGTCGGGGAAGATCTCAGAAAGAGATGGACGCTAACCAAGTTTCTTTTTTTTTTTTTTTCAACGTTTATTTATTTTTGGGACAGAGAGAGACAGAGCATGAACGGGGGAGGGGCAGAGAGAGAGGGAGACACAGAATCGGAACCAGGCTCCAGGCTCTGAGCCATCAGCCCAGAGCCTGACGTGGGGCTCGAACTCACGGACCGCGCGATCGTGACCTGGCTGAAGTCGGACGCTTAACCGACTGCGCCACCCAGGCGCCCCTAGATGATAACCAAGTTTCTAAAGGAGAGTGGATTCTGGATTTGGGGTTGGCTGTTGTCCATCCACATAAGGATAGCACATTGGTTGGGAGTATGGGCACTGGAGTCAGATGTGGGTTCACTGTCACCATATACTAGCTCTGCTAGTGTGTAATTAACGTACAGGCTCTCTATTACCTGGACCTCTGTTTTCATACGTGCTAATTGGGCATGGTAATAGAATTTAGAATTTATTTCAAAGGGTTTTATTAAGGGATATAATTCATATACAGACTTAGTAAAGAGTCTGAAATGCAGTAAACATTCAGTAGATGTTAGTTTTGTTATTTAAGGATCCATCCTTGAAAAGTGAAAGTTCAGTGTTGAATAACGAGAATCACGGTGGATGTGCATTGTACAGACATGGAGAGTTTTCACCAAATATGTGTTATTAAAGCTAAAGGGCACCGAGTCGGAAATTTAGAATGACAAGGAAATAATTGTGGTGTAAATGAAAAAGCGTTACTTTTGTGTATACTGTGGGACTCATTACCCAGAGCCTGCTAGAGAAATATACTTCACAAAGTTCAGAATGGTTGAAGGCATGGATGGTGACCCCATACTGGACAATTAAGAGGATGCTGGGATATTTGGTGCATCTGAGAGAGCAAACATGAGGTGCAGGAGACATTTTAAATGTTTTCTTTGGGGACTAATAATTACATGTCTTACAAGGGACCGGGAAGAGGGCTTTTTCAACATTTTATCACGGTAAGTCGCTTCCAAATGGATGCCTTTTTTTCCTCGTTGCTACTCTGTGAGCTTGCTGTTGTCTTTCCTCCTTTTAACTTTCCTCCTCCTAAACTTTTAAACCTTTACTCTTCTCTTCCCACTTCCAATCAAAAAGCACAAAGCAGAGACAGGAAAAGATGGTATTGGGTGGTAAAGAAAGCCAGATAGACCTGTCTGGATGAAATCCCAGCTCCTCCATTGACTAGCCTATTCTCTCAGAGGGGTGGAAGTCATTTTTAAAATGTGTCATGTTTGTGAGGATGGAAGGACGGAAGGAGTCGTTCGTAAAGCTCTTGGCACACGGTAGGAGTTTTTGGATGTGAGAAAACGCATTAATTCAGCTGATACCTCCAGTTCAAAGTTCAGGTTTTTGAATTTTAGTTTTTAGTTTTTTGGTGGGGTGTTTGTGTCCTTACCCTTAAGCACAGCGTCTGGCACTCAGTAACTGTGCAGTAAATCAATAATCCAAGAATTTATATAACTGTTTGTATCTGTGAAGAAATTGCCTGGGGGTAAAGCTGTTCTTTCTGTGCTCGTTTACCTTCAGGGATGCACCCAGATCAGGTATTATTAAAACTAGTTATTTGGGAAACAGCCACTCCATTAATGGTGGCTATTGTAATAATCCAGCAACTGGATTTTAAAGCGGAAAAATTCACCTTTGATTATAGCACTGTTGTTTTTGGGTTTTTTGTTTGTTAACGAAATATATCGTGTTTATATCTGTGGGATATGAACCAAGAAGGCCACAGTGTGCTTACAAATGCAGTATTGTAGTGGGAAGTGACTTGAACCTTTTTTGTATTTGGAATCATTTTGATTAAAAACTAACAAGTGTAGGGGCGCCTGGGTGGCGCAGTCGGTTAAACGTCCGACTTCAGCCAGGTCACGATCTCGCGGTCCGTGAGTTTGAGCCCCGCGTCGGGCTCGGGGCTGATGGCTCAGAGCCTGGAGCCTGTTTCCGATTCTGTGTCTCCCTCTCTCTCTGCCCCTCGCCCGGTCATGCTCTGTCTCTCTCTGTCCCAAAAATAAATAAACGTTGAAAAAAAAAATTAAAAAAAAAAAAAAAAGAACTAACAAGTGTAATAAATGCTAGAACTCCCATGGTGCCACTGTATTTTCAGTTTTTAAATAACATTATATACTTTATAGGATAAAATGAAGAGATATTTGCTGGCGTTGTCACTTTTAATTTATGATTCACAGTACCTACCTGCATGGCAAAGTAATAATTTTTCACCATTTAATTCTAGAGGTTGTTAGTTTCTTTCCCATTGAACAGGCCAGATCATTTATCTTGCTCTAATACTCTGCTGCAGAAAGCAGTATCCCTATAGTGCCAGCGTTTACTTATTCAGTGACTTCAACTATATGAGATGTAGCTGAAAACCAGAAAATAAGCGAAAGTAACCTTTAGGCAGTCAAAATGGGGCGTAAGAACTCCGCTTACTAATTTGTACACTTTCCTCCTAGAAATACCCCTTAGACACCTACTTAAATAACTGATATCATACTGAAGTAAACTTACTGCAGCGTCATACTTCATTGTCTTGAAGTTACAGTTTTTTTCACCTTTCAGTATTTCTGACGTCAGGATTAGTGGCTTTCAGCAACAGTCAGTCATTCCTTGCCTAGGATTTGAGGAGATGGCTGGTGGCTGGTCGACCGGCCTGGACTTGTTCACATGGCAGAAAGGCAGCATCAGGAGACAGCGCCAGTCCCAGTGTGCAAGCCCTTTCCCAGCTTCTGAGTCACAGTTGCCAATGTCCCATCAGCCAGAGCAAGTTACGAGGCCTCGCCCAGAGTCAGGAGTGTAGAAATACTCCGCCTCTTGCCGAGAGGAGCAGTCAAGTCGCTTTGCAAAAGGGTGGACGTGCTGGGATGGGAAGGATTTCTGAGGGTATTTTGGCAAACTATCTACCATGATGTGGCAATGAATATCATAACTTAGTGTTTTCATTCTTTCTTAGTCGTACATAAAATTCTGTGTTTTATGATCAGTGGCATCTTAGAGCTGATGAAATATGGTGTGTGTATTGGGTTATTGGATTTTTAATTAAAAATACATATTTAATGTAAGAATTTAAAATAATACAGAAGAGTAAGAGTTAAAGTGCTTCCCCACTCCCCTTCCCCCACATCTCAGGCCCTGGAAGCATCCTCCAAGAACAATTTGGCGCATACTTGTTGTAGTAGGCTCCACAGTGGCCCCCAAGCAGGGGGACTTACATGGTAAAAGGGACTTTGCAGATGTGATTAAGTTAATGATCTTGAGATGGGGAGATTATCCTGGCTTATTGGGGTGGGCCCAGTGTAATCATAAGGATCTTTAAAAGAGGGAGGCGGGGTGCCTGGGTGGTTCAGTTGGTTAAGCATCTGGCTCTTGGTCTCAGCTCAGGTCATGATCTCGAGGTTTCATGGGTTTAAGCCCACGTCGGGCTCCGTGCTGCTGGTGTGGAGCCTGCTTGGGATTCTCTGTCTCCCTCTCTGCCCCCCACCCACTCATGCTGTCTCTTGTCTGTCTCAAAATAAATAAACTTTAAAAGAGGGAGATGGGAGGATGAGAGTCAGAGGAGAAGCACTGTGGAGATGAGGCACAGATCGATTGGTGAGATGTGGCCAGGAGTCAAGGAATGGCAGCTTCTAGAAGCTGGAAGAGGCAAGGAACAGATTCTCCCTTGGGACCTCCGGAAGGACTCCACTTTGCCGAAACCATGATTTTAGCTCGCTAATTAAAACTCATTTTGGTCTTCCAACCTCCAGAACCGTAGGAGAATATATTTGTGTTGTTTTAAGGCATTTAAGTTTGAAGTCATTTGTTACAGCTATAAATGGAAATAATATATTTCTTTATTTAAATTTCTTACTTTTAAGGAAAAACATGGTTATTGGCTAGGAATTCAAATAGAATCAAACAGTATAAGGTAAAATCCCCTATTTTTGATCAACCCTTCCCATATCATATGGGGTATTCCTGTGAATAGTTTCCTCTGCACTTCTTCAGAAATAGTCATATTCACTCTCATTTTTGTACAAATAAGATCATATCAGACATGCATGTTTTGTTCTGCAACTTGCTTATTTAATTAAATGTATTCTCGGATATGTTCTTACCAGAATAAAGTGATTTATTTCATTCAGTACCATAATTTATTTTACATACACTTTTGGGGAACATTTAGGTTGTGTCCAGGTTTTTTTGGATGTTGTTTTCTCCTGTTTCTCTGTCTTTTCCTCTGCTACAAACAATGCCGAACAAAGTAGCTTCTGCAAATATCTTTGGCTGTCGTCTACAAATATAATTGCAAGCTTCTGCAAATATCTTTGGCTGTCGTCTACAAATATAATTGCAAGCAACTGAATTACTACCTGAATGAATGTTGCCACGTGTGTGCATGCTGGAGTGGGGGTGGGGAACTGTGTCTACCCTTTCAATCCTTTGCCTATAATACTTTATTTTAACTCTTTTTTAAAGTTGTGTATTACGAAATCTACAGAAAAGCACATAAAGCATAAATGTATAGCTAAGTGCACTATTAAAAAGAAACCCATGTCAAGACATTTAGTGCTGTTGGCCCCTCAGAAGGACCTTGTGTGTCCTTTGCCGATCATAACCCTCAAGAGGTAAACGGTGTTCTGACTTTGATTTGCTGCTAATAGTTTGGACGGAACTCTAACAAACTTGGTCAGCTGGTCCTCAAAATATTAGGAATGTGAAAAGAGCTACTTAGGATGTTTGTAGTAATAAATCAAGAATTGATAGTTGACCTTAGAAAACTTACAGGAAGTGGAAATCTGAACTAAAAACAAAGTGAGAGTTTGGGACATTTAGTGATAGAACAAGAAACAGGAGACCTAAGACTGTAGGTCCTGGGATATCTATAATTAAGGCATTAAAAAAAACCACGTGGGGTGTCTGGGTGGCTCAATCGATTAAGCATCCAACTTTGGCTCAGGTCATGATCTCATGGTTCCTGAGTTTGAGCCCTGTGTCGGGCTCTGTGCTGACAGCTCAGAGCCTGGAGCCTGCCTCAGAGTCTGTCTCCCTCTCTCTCTGTCTCTGTTCGTGCTCTGTCTCTCAAAAATAAGTAAAACATTTTAAAAAAACAAGCAAAAGAAACCATGTTAGTTTATGTTTAAGAACATAGGAAAATAGGAAGAATATCATGAAAGTGATGAAACGAAAAAGTGGTATTTGAAAAGACATCTGTCTGTTACCTTGGAAATTCACTCAGAGAGACTGCCTCAGTGTGCTCAGATGTCAAGTATATGCATCCATTATATGGTGCGTTAGGCAACCCCATCTTCATCTTTAAAAGCTAAATTGATTCTAAGGGAAGTTGATTTAGAGCAAGCCCTGAAGGTCTGGTTCATAGTGTATTCTCTTGCAGACTCCCCAAAGGAGTCCTTTCTGATCAGAGCTGATTAGTCAAAGATGGAATTGAATCCTAGGCACATGTAGTTCTTGTCTTTTTTTGACTTACACCCAAGCCCAGAGGGTGGCACCAAAAATGGCAAATACGTATTTCTCCTGTAAGAAAGATTTGACTAGTTTGTGAGGTGGGGGCGGCAGATGTGCAGGTAGAAAGGGAGCATCCCTTACCTCAAGCAGGTGGAAGCTGTGAATGTCCTCTGAGTTGGATTCAAAGTTGTATCATGTTTTCCAGGTTGCACCCAGACATATCTGGCTTTCTTTAGCCTAATAGCCAAGTATCTGATTCTCTCCATTGGGAATTTGTATGGATACAAAGTTTCAGGGAGTTGGGAAGTAGGAAAAAAAGCAAAGTTTAAGGAAGAGTAATAAATTTGTCATTTGGTTGTTGCTACTTTGTGTGTTGCACATACTAATGGGAACGGGGGAGTGGCTCCATTAACAGTATTGCTTTCATGGTGCCCTCTACTTGGAAACAGAAATAGGAAATCCTGTATCTTTCTCAATAAAAAGAGAAAATTTGGTACAGCCTTGAGTGAATATCTCTAAAGAGTTAAGTAAAGTGGATCTTTAAAAAGCCCTGCTGAACACTTATTTCTTTGGGAAATATAGCCCCCCGCCCTCAAATAAATGTGCGGAAGTAGTATATATTTATTGTATGAAATTCCTGGAGAAAATTCTTTTAATTAGAACACAGGTGATGAATATTTGCTTAAGAACACAAATTTCATTCCCATTTCTTTTTTTTAAGTTTATTTATTTTTGAGAGAGAGAAAGAGGGAGAGAGAATCCCAAGCAGGCTCCACGCTATCAGTGCAGGGCCCATCCTGGGCCTCAATTCCACGAACCATGAGATCATGACTTGAGCCAAAATCACATGTCAGACGCTTAAGTAACTGAGCCACCCAGGTGCCCCTATTTCCATTTCTAATTTGTGTGATTCCTTGGTGTCATAGAACTCTATTTTTGCAGATATGAAAAATAAGGCAACTAAGCCCTCTTTGCATCCAGTAATGTCACTTATCTTGCTTGGTAAGGATTGGTGTGAATATAACATTTACTTATAACATTCCTGTATAATGTCAAAAACAAAGTATAATGTACAGTGTAAAACGTATAAAGTATAATGTCAAATTTACTTTTAATGGGCATCATGGAAAACATGTAGATTGTTCTCAGGATTCTCTGATTATTTGTATTTTGTGTGGATTTGATTGTTTTTAGACTATAGACGTTGATGCTATTTTAGCTCAGCCCTTTGCAAATATCATTTTCAGAACTGATAGCTGAAACATGGTTTTGCTTTTTGGCATTCATCCAGAATTGGGAGAAGAAAGCAACATCCTTTCTCCTATTGGTGGGCACCTGTCAATTTTTTTTTTTTTCCAGATTCATGATTTTATTTTGGGGTGGTGTAGGAAATTAGAATTAACCAAAATCAAATTTATTATAATTAATTTAAAATCACATGTATTCTGATAACTTGACTTCAACATATGTTGGTGATTAAGAATGTTTCTCTTCAAAAGTAGTTATGCAGTTAAGTGTGGTTATATAGGCACCAACAAGGCAGGGATTTGACCTTGTTCTCTACAGTATCCCCAGTGTTTGGAATAATACGTGCTAGTAGATGCTCAGAAAATATTTGTTGAATATAGGATGGAAGTATGTATTGCCTGTAAAACCCATTGCTGGTGCTTGATATTTACCAATCTGCATATATATGAAAAACGCATATATTCATAGTAGCTCAAAACCTCACATTTTATTATTATTGTTTGAATGGTGGTCATTATAGTTTGCTATGCTGAGATTTTTTTTAAAAGGATATCCTTTATTTTCAGTGAATCTATTTCTTCATAAAGATTTTGGGGAACAAAAAAAAAGATCTGGGGGAACTATGTTTCCTCAGTACACAACATTCTTCTTGAGTAAATAATAATCTCCTACATCTGTGTAAAGCATTTTATACTTTACAGATTTTTCACATTTTATCGTTTGAATGTTGCTACAGTACTATGAAGTAAGGGGGTTCCTGACTCTGCTGATTATCTGCCCAGTTGTCTATTTTTTCTGGCTGGTTGAACCCCAACTTTGTTCAGGTGTCCACCCCTACGTCACATAACTCAGGATTAAATTCCAGTTAGTCTAAGCCTGTTACAGTAAGTTCATTCCTTTTGCTAGGGACCAGTTTAGGAATACGCATGTGACCCAGTTCAGGCTAGTGATATAAGAGGTAAGGGCATGTGTGGGAAAAGTTCCCTTCCTTTTTGAAAGGGGTGCGCAAGAAAGAGACAACGCCTGCTTTTCTGCTGCTTTTTGCCGTGATTGGACTTGATCACCCGGAGCTGCTACAACAGTCTTGTGACAATAAGGAAAAAAGGGACCCTAGAAATAAGCTGGATGCTGGCTCTGTAGTGGGAGAAAAAGATGGAAAGAACCAGCTCTCCAGCTCCCGTAGTGCTGCCTTCTTGTTACCAGAGAATAAGTTTTCCTTATTCCTAGGAATAAGGAGCTCTAAAATTATCATCGCTACAGGGTGAACTCACTATTGAAGTCAGGAGAATTAAAACACGTATTCTGATCCTTACTTGTTCCCCAGTGTAGTTTCTCTATAAACATCCCTGTCTCTCTTCTTGGGAGGGAACTGGATTACCAATTATTTGTGTTTGAAATATGTTCTAGACAGTTCCTCCTAATTATTTGGTGATTAATTACCTGTAACAAATACGGCTTTGGAATTCTTAGGTTACCTACTTTTGTTAACTTGGCTGACATAAATGAAAACTTTACAGATTAACGGTAATTTTTAAAATATTTATTCTGTTTTGAGAGAGAGACGGTGCTTGCATGGGGGAGGGGCAGAGAGAGAGGGACAGACAGAATCCCAAGCAGACTCCCTGCTCAGCGTGGAGCCCGACAGTGGGGCTCAATTTGAGGTCATGACCTGAGCCGAAATCAAGAGCTGGATGCTTAACTGACCCAGGTGCCCTTTCACAATTAAAGTCACTCTTAAAATTGTTTTTTGAATATACATTTCAAGAAGTTTGTTGAACTCTGCCTAAGTTTGTGGATGTATATCTCAAACATTTGTTAAATGTTGAGAGATGATAAGGCTCACTTATAAAAGAATTAAGATGGTAACTGACCAACCGGTTGAACTGAATGGGAGAAGGGGCTATATGTCTGACTTCAGAAGCTGACATTTGCTAATATGAAAGCTTATGGTTGATCGTGTACATGATTTTCTTTGCACTACCATTCTTTGTTGACTTTCTCTCTACATTCTACCCCTTTTTCTTTTCATCTTCTTCCCTCCTCCCCCTTATAATAGACTGTGAAGAGACTGTGACCAGTAGTAGGTGGTACATTGCTTCTTATTACAGAGGCAGACCAGGACAGTGGTCCTGGACAGTGAGTAAGGGAGTTTATTCATAGTTGAAGACTTTAATTAAAAATACTGAATGCTGGGGGCACCTGGGTGGCTCAGCCAGTTAGGTGTCCGACTTCGGCTTAGGTCATGATCTCACGGTTCGTGGGTTCAAGCCCTGTGTCAGGCCATGTGCTGACAGCTCAGAGCCTGGAGCTTGCTTTAGATTCTGTGTCTTCCTCTCTCTCTGCTCCTTCCCCACTCACACTCTGTCTCTCTCTCTCTCTCTAAAATAAATAAACATTAAAAAAAAAATTTAAAACAAATATTGAATGTCATGAAAAAGATACCTGCTGGGGGAGGGTTGGGCATTTTTTAGAAGACAGTTATTCTTGGTGGAAGCAATGGTGGCTGATAAGAGGAAGTGGCAAAGATGACTGAGCCTAGCGCCCAGTCATCTGAGATGATTACTGTTTATGGCCCCCACCTCTTCTTTGCCCAGTTGAAGTGACTGCTGTACTGGAGAGGACCGCTGTTGGGGGTGGAATCTGCCTTCCCTCGGCCCCTTTTCTCCTTCTTCAGGCTTGGAGGGCTGGCTAGCTGAAGTGAGAGGGCTAAAATCGGACCAGCATTTCAAGACTGTACTTCCCGGTAACAGAGTGTTTAAACAATTCCCTCAGTTCTTTTTCTCCCTGATCCAGGGGAATCCAGTGGTGGGGCTTTCACTGGGTACCTACTGGAATATTTTCTTAATTCTTAATTTCATTTAAAACTGAAAGCGATCCGGGGCACCTGGGTGGCTCTGTTGGTTGAGCAGCTGACTTCGGCTCAGGTCATGATCTCACAGTTCATCATGAGTTCAAGCCCCACATCGGGCTTGCTGCTGTCAGCCTGTCAGCACGGAACTCACTGCAGATCTTCTGTCTCCCCTCTCTGCCTTTTCCCCACTTGCACACTCCCTTTCAAAAATAAATAAGCATTAAAAAAAAAATCTTGAAAACAAAAATAAAAGTGAGCCCAAATTCTTGGGAATTGATTAACGGCAAAAAAAAAAAAAAAAAAAAAAAAACCAAAAAAACCAAAACAAAACAAACAAAAAAACCACCCCATTCCGTCTTGTGTAATTATTAAAAAGCCCTCCAATGGTGTGATTTTTTTTTTTTCTTTAAAATATCTTTTATCCCAGAGATTTTACTTCACAACTGAAATGAGCTGTGCGGTGTCCTGATAAGGGTGATTTAATGCCAGGATTAACACAGGTGACACCATATGTTGCTGATTACTGACTTCTCCTTAGGGGGCACTTGGATTTCCATTTGAAGTGCTTAATGATTTGATTTCTCCTCTTTAAACTAATGTGTCTGTGAATGGAGAACTTGCCCTTCAAACCAGCATAACTTCTGTTCAAGGGACCATCTCAAGCCACGAAAATGGAAAGAATATTTAAAAATCTGTGCGAAGATGTTGGGTGAACCACGACATATAGTTTAGATATTATATTCTGCTGCAATTAATGGAAAACCTGACTCATTAATGTCTCACACGAGTAAAGGGGTTATTTTCCTCTTCTAATGAGAAGTACAGAGGTGGGCATTCCAGGATTGGCCAAAACCATCAAAGACCTTACTGATCTTGTCACTTTGAAATCTCAAGATGGCTGCCCTCCAGCCAGCATTGCATCTGCCTTCCAGGCAGGAAGAAGGGGGAGGGCAGATGGCAAAAGGCAGAACCGGCTGCTCCTGTTCTCTTCCAAGGAGCTTCCTGGAAGCTCAGTCCGGTGACGTCCGCTTACATCTCCTTAACCAGAACTGTGTCATACTACCACCCCTCGCCATACACAAGGCTGGGAAACATGGTTGTTTTGGCAGGGCGTGCGGTCACCCTGAACACAGCTAGAGTTCTGATGGAACGTATTTTGGAAAGAATCGTGTGTCTGTTGTCTCTGAACTCAGGGAACTCGGGAGGACAAAATAAAGGAATATTTATTGAAAAATTGCATACTGGATGCTGTGCTGGTTGCTTTGGGGGCATTCTCTTATTTAATCCTTAGCATTCAGAGAGACACATCATATACACATTTATATTAAAGAATAAAGTAAGTTCAGGGTGGATTTGAAGAGCCAAAAAAACGGGCTTAATTGTATTCTTTGTGGAAATGTTCTCACAGTCAACCTATTAAGCTTGGAATGAATTTAAAGGACTTTTTCTTGAAACCCAGATATTATAATGGGAAATTTTGACAAATTTAAACATATTAATTTTAAAAAATCTATGTGTTGGACCCCAGCATTCATAAATGAAGACTTGTAGAAAATATTTCCAACATAGATTTAAGTTCTTAATATTTGTAATAGATAAAAAAGCCTCTACAAATAAATAATAAAAACATAACCCTATTAAAAAAACATGGCTAGGCACACATTTCTCTGCGGAAAATGTACAGGTAGTGAAAACAAGCTGGAAAAAAATAATAAAAGCAATACAAATTAAGCATTGAAGCACCATTTTAAAAAATCTCAGCTGGATAGATGTTTCCAAAACTTGATAATATCCAGTTTTGTAAGATCTAGGGAGAAAAGGCACTTTCATATACTATTGGTATGAATTGATACCATCGTTTTTTTGTTTTTTTTTTAAGTAGACTCTGTGCCCAGCATGGGGCTTGAAATCGTGACCCTGAGATCAAGAGTCACGTGCTCTACCAACTGAGCCAGCTGGGTGCCCCAGTACCATCATTTTGGAGGGCAGTTTGGCAATACCTGTCAAAATGCAAAATGTTCATACCCTTTGACTCAGCAGGTGCATTTCTTGGGATAAATTTTACAGAAATATTAGTATGATTTTACAAGGATGTTTATTGTAGCCTTGCCATTAAGTAAAAATGTTTAATCAGCCAAACGTCCATCAGTAGGGATGTGGTGAAATAGATTATGTTATAGCTACACAATGCAATTGTTAACTGGAAAGCTGTCTGTGAACTATTAAGTTGTCAAGTTGCAAACTAATATGTATATTATTTTTGTGACATCTCTCCCTTTTAAAAAGTGGATCTATGCATATGAAAGAATTGGGGTAAGAGATGTGATGATTTTTCACTTTTTATACATAGATATTATTTGAATTTTATGCAAGGGCAAATTATGTGTGTGTGTGTGTGTGTGTGTGTGTGTGTGTGTGTGTGTGTTTTGCAAGGATGAATTGCTTTTTTAAAAAATTGCTAATGACTGGGGTGCCTGGGTGGTTCAGTTGGTTGTATCGCGACTTCAGCTCAGGTCACTATCTCACGGTTCATGAGTTTGAGCCCCGCATCAGGCTCTGTGCTGACCCCTCAGAGCCTGGAGCCTGCTTCAGACTCTGTGTCTCCCTCTCTCTCTGCCCCTCCTCTGCTTGTACTCTCTCTTTCTCTCTCTCAAAAGTAAATAAACATTAAAAACAATTAAGGGGCACCTGGGTGGCTCAGTTGGTTAAGTGTCCGACTTCAGCTCAGATCGTGATCTCATGGTTCCTGAGTTTGAGCCCTGCATCAGGCTCTGTGCTGACAGCTCAGAGCCTGGAGCCTGCTTCAGATTCTGGGTCTCCCTCTCTCTATCCCAACCCTGCTTGCACTCTGTCTCTAAAATATAAATAAACTTTAACAAATAAAAAAAATTGCTAACAACTTTTTTAAAAGCAGAATTTAAAAAAAGAATATATACATTTCTGATTCTGTAAAAATGCTAAAATGCAAATAATGATTTTTATGACTTGTTTTCTGGGAGTGATGGAGGAACAAATAATGTGTAAGAAGAAAACCACCTAGATTAACAGTCCAAATGACCGACGATTGGGAAAGAAAGGCTGTTTTTTCAACCACTTGTCTGAGTCAGGATAGGCTAGATTATAATGTAATAACAGACAGCCTCCACATTTTGGAGGTTTACATCACCAAGGTTTATTTCTCTCTCCTGGTTCATAACTCTTGAGAGTCGTGTGTGGGCTGTGCTAAGAGAGCTGGTGGCCAGGAGAGGCCGCACCAACTTGGGGATCGCCGCTCACCGTGGCGGAAAGGGGCTCGGTGGAGCCTGCACTGGCTCTCAAAGACTTCTTGGGGCGCCAGAGTGGCTCCATCGGTTGAGCGTCTGACTCGACTTCAGCTCAGATTATGATGCTAGGGTTGTGGAATGGAGCCCCACGCTGGCTCTCTCTCTCTCTCTCTCTCTCAAAAAAAAAGACTTCTTCCCAGAAGTGACACACGTCATTTCCACTTATACTTTTGTTAGTTAAAGCAAGCCCCATGGTCGTGCCTGAATTTAAGGAGGCTAGGAGGCGTCAAGGTGTCATTCTACCATGTGCTTGGAAGGAGGAGAATCCCTAGTATTTGTAAGCACTGTAATGGATATCGTAGCACTTTAACGGAGCACTGTGAGATGAGCTTCTTGAACAGTGCCTGGCACATAGTGAACAGTGTTACAAGCGTTTTCATTTTTACAGTGAGAATAATTTCTGCTCAACTAGATGAATTTCTTAAGAAATCTGTATGAAATGATTTTCATATTTATTGAATCAGCAGGCGTTCGTCAGGTTCACGTCACTGTATTATACCTGTAGAAGTGGAAGAGATTTGTCTGTATGTAGCTCTTTTTAAGGTAAGATTTTACAAAAATGTTTCTTACGTATTTTGAAAATCCCCTCACCCCCAATTGTTTATTCTAACTATATCTATAAAGAAAGGGTTTATTAGAAAGGAAATTCCTGCAGGGCTTTTGGTATATTTTTATAAAATATACCAAAATAATGAGGTTTTAATCTATTTAATAAAAAATTCCTATTTATGGTAGCTATCAGGGGTGTATTTTAAAATGTTTTTTAGACGTTTTTATTTATTTTTGAGAGAGAGAGAAAGAGTGTGAGCAGGGGAGGGGCAGAGAGGGAGACACAGAATCTGAGGCAGGCTCCAGGCTCCAAGCTGTCAGCATAGAGCCTGCCATGGGGCTCGAACCCATGTACCGTGAGATTACGACCTGAGCCAAAGTCGGATGCTTAACCGACTGAGCCACCCAGGCACCCCAACGGGTGTATTTACAGCAGTAACTCTTAGCTATGTTTGTTTGGGTTTGGCTGACATGAAAGGTATGTTCCATCAACAGAAAGGAGTCTTTTTGGCAGTCCTCTGTGCACACAAAGTCCAAGTGCAGAGTTCTTTCTTTATTGTGATACCCGTCGTGTAGTATAGAGCAAAGTTGCTCTCTTCTTCCTCCCTCTGATCTTTCTTTCCTTTCCCCTTAATTCCCTCAATCATTTAAAAAAATTTTTTTAACGTTTATTCTTTTTTTTTTGAGAGAGACAGAGTGAGAGTAGGGGAGAGGCAGACAGAGAGGGAGACACAGAATCCAAAGCAGGCTCCAGGCTCCGAGCTGTCAGCACAGAGCCCTACACGGGGCTCGAAGTCAGGAACCATGAGTTCAACCAACTGAGCCACCCAGGTGCCCCATTCCCTTGGATGATTTTATTTTCACTTCCCAGAAGGACTCAGCTCTTTTCCATCCTGTCATCTCATACATGAGCAGATGTTTCACATCCATAAGTTCTTTGGGATGGAGCAAGGCAGACAAATCTTTCTCCCAGGATCTTGGGGGAGGGAAGTAGAAAAATCTCTCCTGTCACTTTAAATAAAATGGTGGGTTGAATCTCCAGAAATTTCAAAAAATGTGTCCATAGCCTGATTTATTTGAGAAGTAGGCTGATATTCCAGGCCTTAAATTTCCAAGCTAACGTGTGTGATTTATTGGTTTTATTTTTCTTACTTCTCTAGCTGGTAGATAGAAAACGCTCTTAAGGGGCGCCTGGGTGGCTCAGTCGGTTGGGCGTCCGACTTCGGCTCATGTCATGATCTCACGGTCCGTGAGTTCAAGCCCCATGTCGGGCTCTGTGCTGACTGCTCAGAGCCTGGAGCCTGCTTCAGATTCTGTGTCTCCCTCTCTCTGTGACCCTCCCCCGTTCATGCTCTGTCTCTCTCTGTCTCAAAAATAAATAAACTTTAAAAAAAATTAAAAAAAAAAAAAGAAAATGCTCTTAAGTCTTTGCACTACTTAAAGAAGCTTGATTAGAAAAGACGAAGCTGCTCATGCTTGTCTATTTACCGTGAATTTCACCTGCCCTATAGTCATTCATCAGCCTTGGCCTGGCTGTGGAAATCAAACTCCTCTGAAGAGAATGGTCAGACCTTGGCTGGTGTCGAAATACACCTTATTGCCAAAATTTGGGCTGCCTCTCAAGTACGAGCGATAAGCACTCTACACGTTTCACAGAAGTTTGTCTTGCTCTCCTTGGGTCACCTGGGTAGTGCTGCGTTTTGACAGCACTTCCTTAAGAGCGTCAGTAAAGAGAGTACAGGAGAGATGGTCGACGTTTTCCCGCACGCCATGTGTTAGCATGTGCTAGGACACGTGTTACCTCGTTACTAGAAGTTTGCTTTAGGCTAATGGACGGCCCGTCTCTGACTCTAGTACTGGTGATAGTGATGGTAAACTAGGAGTTGACAGGATGCTGCTTTAATAGCAAATCCATCTCGGCTGCCAGCTTCTGAGCTTCTTGAGGGCGGGGACTGTATCTCGTTCTACTGTGTATCACTGTGGGATTCCACAGTGTGTGTCATTAATGTTAGTTGTATGAATGCCTGTGGAGGTGGATGGAGGGTTTAATGGGCGGACTCCGTCCAGATGTACCAGCTGGTCTCTAACCGGGAGAACTTTGTGATTTACAATTAATGATTGGATCTCGAAATTATCAGTGGACGTGTGAAGGGTCTCTTGTGGTAGAATGCGTGCAGCCTGTTTACCTTGTATAAAGGGAACGTGCCTGCTGCTCTGGCTCATGACGTGCCCCAAACCTTCAACTGTTAGCAGACGGCGTCAGCCCGTGACCAATCCCCGTTCTCACAGAATGTTGCTGGAATTCCCCTGAACACAGAACATCACAGTTGTAGAAGATGGGAGGCTTGCCAGAGCCAAAGCATGGAGGCTTGGGGTGCCGCCTCCCTGCCTGTCGCCATTGTGAACGCCGGAAGAGGGTGCGTTGAGGAGGGAGTGAGCAGCGCCACAAACCTTTGGTCAGGCAGCGGTCACAGGATTGCTGGGGCTTATCTACCTCTGGTAAGGCTAGAGAAGTGAACAAAATATGTGATGCCTTTTGCTTCTCTAAAAAATGTACCATAAGGGTGAGCTGCAGAGCTCCGAGTATGAAAAAAATCGTGCCTCATTTTCTTTCTTTGGCTTTCTTTTCTTTCTCAACTGTGTTGGGCCTTCTTCTGCCTTTCCCAACAGGCAAATAAAGAAGAACTCCAAAAGGTGTTCTTCCACAACTAAGTAATGGGACTGAGGTCCCTCCAGTGAGTCTGGGGACTGTTTTCCTCGCTCTGCCTCGTGTTGTGGGCAGTCAGAAGTAAGGGCGAGAAGAAACAGTGGTGACTTACGGGACCCACAGGCAGAGAGAATGATTCCTTATTTTTGAATCATTTGGGCTGACCTTCCTCACAAGCCCCTTCCCAGTATGGAAGTCGATGGGGGAAGCAGCTTAAATATGGCTTAATCCAGTGAAATTAGTCTGATGCAACAACTTTAAGTAGTCTTTAGGTAGATGCTCACTTTTACCCATGTCAAGTGCTCTGATTCTTGGATTTCCTTTTCCTCCACGGACCTCGCCAAGGTGGCATCTGGGTGAAGGGGAGGGGTGGGCTGGGGAGTGGATGGGATCTGTAAACCCACCTGGTAACCCTCCGGGTCCCTCGTGGCTCTGCCGTGGAGCAGCTGCCTGGACTGGAGATGGCTGAGCGAGGGCGTCCCTCCCTGGAGCCGGCTGCCGAAAGCTCTTGCTGCTGGAACTCCTGTTTTGCTTGTCATGCTCGGTCATGCCTGGTCGTGCTCCTGGCAGGCTCCGCTTCACTTTGGCTCTTACCGGCATGCTTCCCCTCTGGGCCTCTGCCATATCCTTCAGCCAGCTCTTGGCCTAGTGATCTGGTCCCCTACAGTCTTTGTAGAGGCGTCACGTCGCCCCTCACCGGGCACTCCCGTGACCCTCTGTCCAGCCCACCCCATCTGCAACTGCTCATTTCTGTCTCACCTTATTCAGGCAGGATTTTCTGGGGCTCGTGGAAACAGAAAAGTCAGGGCTGCAGAGGTAAATGATAAACTCCAGCCGTTGCTCTGTCTGACTTTGCTGTAGCACAGTTTACTTGGATGTGACTGACCAGACCAAATCGACGTGGTGTGGCCCACGAGGCAGTCTGTGCCCAGAATCCTAAACTGGAAGCATGGCAGAGGCCTTCCTTCTTTCACCCTGTGAGCACACCTTTCAAGAACGGGGGATGGGACACACTTACCTCCCCCACTTCTTCTCCTGACTCTGGCTTTCCTCTTTTCCCACTTCCCTCTGGACCAGGCCCTGCCCCCTTTTCCTCATCCTGTTGGGTTAGAACTTCCCTTCCCTCGTGTTAGAACTTTCCTCGTGTATAAAACGTGATGATCAAGTCCTGTTGGCTTCCCTGTGTTACTAAAGTTGAAGTGATTTAGAAAAAAATGTTTTCTCTGGGTAGAGCATGCGATTCCTGCTGCAAAATCATGTCTCTCTCCTCTCATCCCATCCTCCCTTCTTACATTTCTGCCGGAACAGAAGCACATAAGCCTTGCCCAGGCGAACAGATACCTTTGATAGCTTGTGGGGTGGTCATGTTCAATGCAAGTATACTACTAGCTCAAAAATACTCTCTTCATTACATCTGTAAGAATTAAGGGACCTTGTTCACCTGGGAAACAGCAGACTTTAAAGCAATTAAGACTATACTGAATTGAAGATATCTTTTGGCCTTCACGTCTTAGAGTTACAAAGAACAGAGTGGCAGCCATCTCAACTCTGAGTGAGTTTTAAAGTATGCAATGTGATGGCTGGCCAGATCGGTCCTTTTGGGTTTCCTCGGGCCCAAGTGACAGTTGCCGTCTGGAGAAATACAGAGATTAGATTGGTTCCGAAGTGGTCAAGTGGTACCAGTGACTTAAAAATTTGGGTGCAGGTTAAAAACACCGAACAGAACTTCAGTATTATGATGTTGATAAAACTGTCCCGGTTAGTCATGTAGTGGGATTTTCTGTTTTTAAATCAACAAAAACCACACTCTATCCTTTTTTTCTCAATTTTGTTTTTATCTTTTTGTTCAGTTTAAGTTGATGTAGAACATTGTGTGTGTGTGTGTGTGTGTGTGTGTGAGAGAGAGAGAGAGACAGAGAGACAGAGAGACAGAGAGAGAGAACATTGTATATGTGTGTGGGGCGGGGGAGAAAGAGGAAGAGGGTTGGAGGGAGGGAAGGATGGGTTGTTTAGCTTCACGTTAAATACTGCGTTTTATGTTTATGAAATTCTACTGAAAATGGAGGTCCTTATTTCCCTCTTCACAAAGGTACAGGATTAACTCAGAATATGTTTGTGCTGTGATTCACAGCAGGAGGCCATATGCTGACAGTGCAGAGCTTCGCATCCCCAAAGATAATATTTGAATTTTAAAAGAGTGTTTAAGTGGAGCACTTGACTTTCTTGTCTTTGTTTTGAGACCCTTTTTGTTTTTTTATTATTGTTCTTTATTCCAGGCTTGTGAATCTGTCCAAATATTTATAAGCCCACACACATTTTCTTGCAGCCACTGCCTCCTGTGGCGGCTCACTGGTGGGTAAATGACTGTTCTTTTGTGCAGCAACACACATTTACAACGTTCTGTAGACCACTGGCACTTTCTCTAGCTACATTATGTGTCTCACATACGTAAGGAATAATTTGCAGGTTTCAAATTCTGAACCTGGTAGAGGGCCGACTCCCTCTGTAAAATGAACATTAACCAAGAAGGGATTTTAGAATGACATCTTTATTCATTTGCTCAGTTATTAAACATTTACTCACTGTCTTCCTGGCACTCTGCTGGAGTTTTGTTCTCCAAAGGCTCACAGTTCCATCAGGGAGGCAGGTAAGTAAAGAGTTACCGTAGAGAAGTTAAAGTAGACAAGGCTGATCAGATAATTTATGGTCTAAACCAAGACCCTTTTAAAAGTAAAGGTAAATTTGAAAATGGTTAAGATGGTAAGTTTCATGTTAGGTGTTTTTTTCTTCCTACAATTAAAAAAAAGAAGTGAAAGTAGGTGTTGTTACCGCCTAGGCCAGAATGACAGACATAAACCAGGGCAGTACTGGCTAAAACAGATAGTGGGCAACCTACCAAGCCCTCTATTAGGAAGATGAAAGGGAGGCTGGAGGAGGAGCAGGGAGAATGACAGAAAAGCCTTGCCTTCCTCATCTCTAAAATGGGCATGGTCATAGCACCTAATTCATAGGAGTTAGCAGGATTCATTGAGTTGATTCAAGCTCCTGGAATCCTGCCTAAGAGTGCAATGGTTTTTTAAATCTCTTTGAGATAGGGAAATGGAAGGGACCCCATGAAAGAAAAAGCTGGGTTTTTTCCCTTTACTTCTTTCCCTGCTTCTCTTCTTCCTAGGACCTGCACCCCCACTTTACACACACCATCATGTGTGTCCACCGTGTAAAGGAGTTGATTTCTTTGGAGTCTTTCCAGAACAATAGAGAACATCTAAGGAGTGTCCAAGAGAGGTCGTCTCATGAATGCTTTTTAAGACCACTGACTCCAGACACCTTGACAGCAAGACCTCTGGCTCCAGGGCATAAGTGACTTATGGAACACACCTGAGCCCCCGTCCCTGTTTGGCCAGTTCCTGGATGCCTGAGAGATACGTGCACCAGAGCACCGCCCTCAATAAAAACCCCAGACCCCAAGCAGAGACTCGTGCCCTTTTTCCTTTCCGAATGTCCCACAGGCTCCGTCTGTATCTGCTCTGTCTTCAGTAAACCCTGCTCTCACTTCCTTTCGGCTCACATTTGATTTTCATCCCGTGCAAAGCCAAGGATCTTCTTGGTTGGTCCTGGGGAACCTGCTCTGGGTCCTCGGACCTCGCCTGCTTGCATCAACTTCACCCATTTTTAGTAGTCACCTGTGATTTGCCTTTGTTGTAGAAGTTGATATATTTGTGTGTGTGTGTGTTTACACAGTACAGACCTCTCAACAGATGTCAGCATGTAGGAATGCATATCCTGTCAACATTTGGAAACGACCTTATTTCCAGCTTTTTCTCATTCCCTCTAGAAATTCTGGATATTTTGTGGTTCCTGTCCTCTCAATCAATCTCATGTTTGTCTTTTCCACAATGGACAGTCATTACAGGCAGCTCTTTTTTAAGGGTTGGATCCTTTTTTTTTTTTAAATCTATAGATGTAATTTCTTCACTGTCTCCTCCCGTCCCCTAAGCTTTTAAGATAAAAGAAACAGAATAAAGAGACATAATTAAATGACGGTGCTCCCTCTGTCCCCTAATACTCCTTTCAAGACCCGTCTTTGAAGTGACTGAACCCTGCTTGGAGATAATGTGATAAAGATGAGAGATCAGAGAGAGGGTCAGATTGGGGGAAACCACTCCGTGGTAAAATTGATTTCATTTAATCGAACCTACTCCACGCACACACTTTTCTTGGGGTTGTTGTGCACAGATTACTGCTGGGTTCTGATAGAATGAATTCGCTAAAAAGCAGAAGTTCAGATTTCATCCGAGATACTCTAACCCTGTGTTAGAGTACTCTTGCCTGAATATTTATAGTTCTGTTGCCCAGGACTGTGAGCCATTGCTCTCGTACCGTCGTGACTCCTGATTTGCTCTTCCGGTTCCATTCATCACTGGGAGTGGCAAGAATCTTGTGTGCTGGGTCCTCATGTGCCCATATTAGGCCACTTTCACTCTGCTTATTTTAATTCATCGTGTGTTCAGCAAATGTTAGTTGAGTTCCTGACGCTACCAGGTGCTCTTCTAGGCAGGGGATGATTATTAGTAAAGCAAAGATCCTGCCGCAGTGGAGCTTATATTCCTGTGGGGAGAAATAAACAGTAATTATTATGGATAAGTAAAGATGAGCAGCATGGCAAAAACCCTAGAGCAAGGTAAAAGGATCAAGACTGCAGGTATTTATTTGGTTGGAGGGAGGTTAAATTTCCATTGTTTGCAAAGGAATGGCCAGGGCAGTCGTCACTGAAGGTGAGAAGTCTTCTCTGAGAGAGCCATGTTTGAACCAAGATTGGAAGGGTGAGGGGCTAACCGTGGGGCTTCCCTGGCAGAGGGAGTAGCTGGTGCAAAGGCCCTGTGGCAGGAATATTCCTGACACTCAGCGTGTAGACCAGTGTGGCTGGGAGGAGAGCGCTGATGCAGAGTTTTGATTAGAGGAGTATAGTTTACTCTCATTTAATGGGATCGACTGACTTATGTGCAACTCGACCATGGGCTGGGTGGGAGTGAGTGGGGACAGCAGCTGGAGGACCCGTTAGGAGGCCAGCCCATTGCAGCAGGACCAGTGGCAGTGGCTTTGACTGGGACTACAGTCGCAGAGGTAGTGAGAGGTGGTAGGGTTCTGGATACTTCGATCATTCCAACTTTACTTAGCGGTTTCTGGTCAAGTATATTCTGGCGGACCAGCACTTTAACCACACGTATCCCTGGTGTTGATATGGTGGTTTCCTCCTCTCTTAATGGCACATGTGTCTAGCACTTGATTGTGTAAATGTTTGGGGTGCGAAATTCACGTTTCTTGAGTTTAATCTGGTTGCAAAGCTGAACGAACGCAGCTTTTAGCCTCGGTTACGTAATAAAGAGAAAAAAAATCGAACATAGCTTTTAGCCTGTTATGTAATACAGAGAAAAAAATGTGTCTGTTGATCTTAAAAGTAATAATCTTCTAAAAAAACCCACCCAAATAGGTATTTTAACATGCAAGGCAAAATTGTTCCACTGCAGCCCATGGCAACCACCACTAAAATTTGGTACCTCTTCTTAATACGAGTCAATTAACGTCTTCCTCAGTCTGGAGGGTTTTCAGGAGTTCAGAGCAAAAAGGAAAATCACTTCTAGAAGAAGTATCTCCAGACTTGAGAGCTAAGCAAAAATATTACTGAGGCCAACTAAAATCCTGTGGAATTCAGCCAAGATTAGGCGGCTCAGAGCGCAGCCAGCCCTGGCTGAGGGTGGAATGCTGACAGGGCACGGATGAGCCAGGACTTTGAAAAGGAAACTGATATCAGCGGAGGGAATTTTCACCTGATGTAGCATTTACTGCTTCACACTCCAGCAAGTTACTTCTGTCTGATTGTTTTAATGTTGTCAGACAGCGTTCACACAGTCAGGAGTAAGTCTGCCTAAGAATTTTTGGTGAAATAAAGTAGAAACCACAGTTGGAGGGCCCAGAGCCAGCCCCTCACCCCCACCCCAGTCGCCACCAGGGCCTGCTGCCACATCAGTGAGCTCACAGCGAGGATTTGAGGGAGGAACTAATGTTTTAGAATTACGCTTGGGATCTCCAACTCTTGAATAGGTGAGGATGTGAGGCCCAAGTGTGTCTTTAGAATGTAAATTCCACGCTGTAGGACCTTCATCTTTTCTCATTCTTTGTTGGAACTTGTGGCCGCGTTTGTGCAGTAGAGCGATGACTGGGTTTGGAGATGCCCATCCTGTTATCTGCGAGGCTTGGATCAGTTCACCTCCCAGAGCCTCAGTTTACTTCTCTGTACGGCATAGTTTTTCATGTCTATTTACTAGAGGGCTCATAAGGGTCATCCCAACACACAGAAAAATACAGGAAGCCTCATCTACCGTGCCAAGCTCATTAAATAGCTCCTTCCTCTTTCTCCACCAGTGGCTCCAACGATTAATTTTGATTGGTGATTAACATCATAGATGTTTATAGTTTATTTAACTTTGTATAATGGAGTATATTGCATTTCATAATTCATGTGACTAATGTGGCAGGGCCTAAAACAAAATGAAACACGCCTAATAAAAATATTTATTTCAGTGAATTTTTTGTTTACAATTTGACGTTTACACATTCTTCAGTGACTCTTGTCACATTAGTAAAGACAGCGACAGTAACCATAAAGGCAGAGCTTAATTTCCATACCTTATGGAGGGGGAAGAGGAGGGAGAATGACTTCACAGGGCACTTCATGCCCCACAGATGGCACTTTGCTGCTTTAGTGTACCCACCATGTTGGACTGAATAGAATTTTCTCACTTGAAGATTTATAGTATCTAAAAAGAGCGTTAGAAACGGACTGACCAGCGTTTAACAAACAGGATCACAACTAAAGATTGAGCAGCAGGATAAATTCCTGCAGGGTTTAGAGGCGCCTGGGTGGCTCATTCGGTTAAGCGTCCCGCCCTTGATACTGACTCAGGTCATGATCTCCCAGTTGTGAGCTCGAGCCCTGCATCGGGCTCTGTGCTGACAGTGCAGGGCCAGCTTGGGATTCTCTCTCTCCCTCTCTCTCTCTGCCCCTCCCGTGCTCATGCGCTCTCTCTTTCCCCAAATAAGTAAATAAACATTAAAAAAAAAAAACTGCTTGCAGGGTTTAGACCTCTTCTGAAGACCTCTGTGTGCTCAGTGGAACATTTCTGCTTGTAACAGGGATCCATTGTGATGATTTTCAGCTGTACACTCCCAGTTTCCTTGTGTGTGAAATGGGGAGTTTGCTTAGATTATTTCTCAGGGGTCCTTCAGTTTTGAAATTGAAATTGTGAGATCCAGATTTGTAGGTGTAAGCTGTGGAGAAGTTAGTCTTGAAAGATGCCTCTGAAGTTAATAGATTAAACTGTACATGTGGGAAGTCCCTCACCCTGTTCCATCTACCTCATCGTGGGGGGAAGGTTAACGGGAGGAAGTCACTGAAGCACACCAAATGGGTAGCGTAGGTTTCTCTGCCCTGCTTTGGTCTCTCAACATTCATTTTGTCTACAGTAGATTTAGGGCACAGATGGTTACTGGTGTTAATTAAATATCTAAAAGAAATCGAGCCCCTTGGAAATTGATGCATTATAACCATGAATTTGTCTTCATATTATCTTTATGAAAGATGGCACGTGAAAAGAGAATGCTGCTGGCAAAAAATGGATTTAAGTTTCCTGATTTAATGTGATTTTAGGGAAGGCTCTTGAATGGTTACAGTGTCAAGTTCCTCACTGCAGCGTGCTCTGTTTTTCTGTTTTAATTTTCCTGTGTTTATCCATAAAGGCTGTAACAGTAATCGTGACATAAAGGCCCATGAAAAGGAACTGTTCTATAAAGTGTTACACCTTACATAGGGGATAATCATTAACAACATCATGAGCTTACTTTGTATACAAAACTAGTATGCATGTGGTGGAGAATTAGAAAACTCATACACGTGACAGGTCAGTTTGGAAGAAGTCTAATTGGAAAACAAGAAAAGTACCCATGCCATTATGGCCAAGAGGCCATTGAGCCCCTTTCTTCAGTAGCATTTCTACTTCAGTTCATCTGAAAGACATACTTTTTCTTTTTTCAGTTTATTACAAGTATTTACATTCTTATAAAAAAAATACAGAAAGCCCAAAAAAAGCATAGAAAGAAGGCAGTAAGAAACCACCCGTGATCCACCATGTTGGAACGACCACTACTCACAGATTTTTTTTTTTTAATTTCTTTAAATGTTTGTTTATTTTTGAGAGACAGGGAGCAGTGAGCAGGGGACACAGGCTTCTTTTAGCTCTTTTCCCCCTCCAATTTTAGTATGGTGTTATCGATACAATCTTACAAACCTCGTGTTTGCCTAACAAACATGATGTCCCTAGCACACCAAAGGGGATAGGTGGAAATGTGGGGCTTCAGCCATGAAAGATACATGTGAGCCACTGATCAACCTGGAACTGTCTGCCTGGGAGTCTTATTGTTTACATCACTGCGGTTGCAGTTGTGTTATTTACAGCCCAGATCATTCTTTTTTTTCCTTCTTTTATGTTTATTTATTTTTGAGACAGAGAGAGAGAGGAGCAGAGAGAGAGGAGGACAGAGTATCTGAAGCAGGCTCCGTGCTGACAGCAAAGAGCCCAACACGGGGCTCAAATCCACAAACTGCGAATCATGACCTGAACCAAAATCAAGAGTCACTCAAGAATCACTGAGTCACCCATGGGCCCCTGCAGCCCAGGTCATTCTACACTGAGAAAACTGCCTTGAATTTATGCATTCTTCCCACGTATATGATTCCTGGCTTTTGCACACGATGAACATAGAGCCTATCATCCATAATTGACCACACACTGCTTTTCTCTTCTCCTATCACATACAGTTGCTACTTTTTTTTCTTTTTTTTAAGTGATCTCTACCCCCAACGTGGGGCTTGAACTCACAACCCAGAGATCAAGAGTCACATACTCTACCGAGGGAGCCAGCCAGGCATCCCTTGATTCCTTACTTGTGTAACATGTGAGTGTAGAATAAGTTTCTGCAAGTGGAATTTCTGGGTCAAAGATTATATGCTTTTTTAAGGTTTTTGACCTCTGAGGATTTCCTTTATTTTCTTGTCAGCTCATCATAAGACTTTAAAAACATTTTTTTTTAAGTTTTCATGAGATTTTGGTATTTTAAACTGGTAAAGTTTCCTCTCTTCTTCTTTTTTGAAGTGTTTGGTTCGCCACAGTGCCTACAATGTTATTTCTTTCTTCATATACACTTTTTTGAGCAATTACTATATGCCTGGCACTTTTTTTGCAAACGTTGCCTCATTTAATAACCCTGGGGGTGGGTTTCGCTTTTTTACCCAATTTGTGAATGTTCCTCTTTTGTAGGGGTATTTAACCCCTTAGTGTTCACTGCATGTTTGGTCTTACCCTGGCATCTTGTGTTAGGTTTTCAAATTAATATCCTTTCTTTTTTACTTTGTCAAATTTTCCTCTCTTTTAAAGCAGAAAAACAGTTCTTTTTGTGACTTGGGAGTTGCAGGTCTAATTTGTGTTCTAATTGTGGGTACATTTAAAATGTGAACTTATTTAACATTGGAACAGTATCTGTGCAGTTCCCATAAACCATGAATGCTTCAGCACATTGTTTCCTTCCTTCCTTCCTTCCTTGCTTCCTCTTACCACCTAAATTTTGTTGAAACAGTTAGAAATGTTTGTTCCTATTTTTTTTTTTTTTTACGTTTTGTCCCTTTAAGCATCCTTGCTGAACATTCCTATCATAATTTCAACACCATTAGCATTGTTTTCTTAGCTGTACTGTTCACTGCTATTTCTTTTATACTTCTATATGTCTGTGCTGCAGTATATGTTCTACTTTCTTGAGTTCTTTATTTAGAAAATTTTTTTTGTAAGTTTGTTTATTTTTCTAGACAGACAAGAGGGAGCAAGTGGGGGAGGGCTAGAGACAGAGGGAGAGAGAATCCCAAGCAGGCTCCGTGCTGTTAGTGCAGAGCCTGAGGTGGGCCTTGAACTCAAGCACGGGGAGATCATGACCTGAGCTGAAACCGAGTGGGATGCTTAACTGACTGAGCCACCCAGGTGCCCCTTGAGTTCTTTAATTTATTTTTTCAATTGCTTGTGTGTCCTCCCTTCCTGAAGGATTTTCTTTTCCTGGGGTGCCTGGGTGGCTCAGTCAGTTCAATGTCAGGCTCTTGATTTCGGCTCAGGGCCTGATCCCAGGGTGGTGGGATTGAGCCCCGAGTCGGGCTCTGTGCTGAGGGTGTGGAGCCTGCTTGGGATTCTTTCTCTGTCTTTCTCTGCCCTTCTGCCCCTCCTGAAATAAATAAATACACTTAAAAAGAAAGAATTTTTTTTTCAAGAAAGGATTTATGGACGGTATATTTTTCTTACATAGTGTATATTTTTATTTTTTATATTTCTTATGTATTCTTACATATTTCTTCTGCTTTATCATGATGATTATAGTATTGATAATTTAGCTCAATTTAGATGCCTTATGCCATAGTCTTTTCCCTTCAGGGTCCTGTACATCTTACTCTGCTGTCTTTTAACAGTTAGTATGGCGGATGAGACCCAATGTCCATTTCATCCATGTTCCTTTTTGTTGTTGTTACCAAATCTTGGTGGAGGTTCAGATGTCTGTCTATGGGATAGTTCCCTCCCGACATTCAGAAATTTGGGGATGCGTGGATCTCTTACGATGAATTCAGAGCCAAGCTCTGAGTGAGTAATTTCAGTCTGAAAAACTCATTTTTAAGCTCTGGTTTTTTCCCCATTATTTACTTAATTATTATTTCTCCTTTACACGAATCATTATTTCTCTCCCGTTTCATTTTCTCTTTCAAACATTTCTGTTATGCACATATTTGAGCTTCTGGACCTGTTATTCTGGAGCTTTCCTTTCACTGGTAACTTCCAATGTTTCATGATCTTCCTGTGAATTTTGGCAGGTCTCACTGAATACATCGATGCCAGGCTCTCCTTTGCTTCTGCAATTGCCGGTCTGCATTTCACTGCTTCTGTTTTTCAGGCCTGCAGTTTTGCTTTTTACCTTCAAGTCCTATTTCCTATTGCTCCTTTTCACCTTTCATCCTAGTAAATTCCCGTCAGTGATCCGCTGTTCTTTGGAATCTTACTGCAAATGTAAGTTTTAAAATCTGTAAACTTGTCTTGTTTCTTGCCGTTGCCTTGATTATTCAGATTCAAATATCAGAGTTCTCCCTGCAACTTTGTTTGGGAGTCCCCTCTCTGTTGTCCCATCTGCCGAGAGAGGTCTGGTTTGTTCCATATCGGTAACTGAAATACGCTCTGTCAGAGACTGTGTGGGTCCTTGTTGAGTTCTTTTCATTATAGGCAAAAATAGGGGAAAAGTTAGATTTCTTGTACTTTCTCAGCAGCAGCTTAGAGTTCTAGTAGTCTGTGTGGGGTAGGGATGGAGCTGTAGGCAGTGGGAGACAGCTGCAGGGCAGAGTCCCCCTTTTGTTGCGGAACAGTCTCCCTTTTGTGTTGCGGTTGGCAGCTCTAAGCTGCCTGGAGTAGTTTCCCTTCCCCCTGAATAGCTGCCTGGCCTGGCATCCAGGCAGAAACTCCAGCACAGCTCTTTGTCCCACGTTGGTCCAGCCTCTGCTCTGATTCAGGAACTGCCCGCAGGATCTGAAGAGGGGACCCTGGTGGACTTGGGCCCTCTGTGTGCAGTGAATGCTTCAGAGTTTAGGCTTGAGTCTGTGATAGCCATGGTGTTCCAATCCTGGCTTTGCTTCTTATAAGCTGTTCAACATTGGGCATCTCGTTGAACGCTCTGAACATCAGCTTACTGGCGCGTATAATAATCTTGAAATTTGTTAACAGCTTGAAGCACTTCGTAGGGCTCCCAGCTCGCAGTAACTGGTGAATGGCAGCAGTTTTTTGCCGATGACGTCCCAGGGACTGGCTGCTGATTGGGCTCTCCACTCACTGGGGGCTTTTCTAAACCATCCTCTGCTGACTCTCCTCAAGGGTTCTGGTCGGTGGATGGGGCTCTTAAGCACCCAGTGGGTGGTGAAGAATTTTCTTTATGGGTCATTTGGGTCGTTTTCACAAAAAGCGATGAGGAAAGGGAGTCATTTGTATCATCCTAGTTCCAGGTACTCACGTGTAATTCTTTAAAGCAACAAATTTATTTTAATAAATGGTGTGAGGTAAGGGCCCACTTTTTGGGAACCAATAATTAATTATACAATAAGATAAGTTATTGTGTAATTTATCTTTCTTCTGTATACTTGGGTCTGTTTCTGGGACCAGAAATTTTTTTTTCCAATGGTCAGTCAGCTTAACCTGCTACAGAATTCTGATATTTGAATCTTTCTTTCCTCAGTGACAGGATTAGTTGTCAAAAGCATGGAGTTTGGAGACAGGCTGCTGCAGGGTTTGAATTCTGGCTCCTTTAATTCCTAAGATGTTAAGTAAATTACTTTACCTCTCTGTACCTCAGTTTCATCATCTTGAAAATGGACATAGTAAAAGTGCCAATCTATATAGGACCCGTGTAAAGATTAAATCAAGTAATTCTCAGAAGGTAACTAGAACTGAACTTTGCTTGGGGTAAGTGCTCACTAAATGTTAGTCATTATTATTATATCTCAAAATCTCCTACCGTATGTAACACAGATGTTTTTATTTTCGAGTCCAGCTTTCAAAACTGGAGATCAAAAAACTGTAGAGTCTCTTGTTCATTATCTTCTTTCTCCCTGATTTTCAAGCAGAGATGTACTTTTAATTCTGTAAATAATAACACCAAGAACTAATAGTGTAGTCTTGCAAAGCCCTGGAGGTGTGTTTTTGAGAAAGAGTGAATAAAAAACCTGACTGTGGGCTAACGAGGGCTGGGACCCCATTTATACTCTCTTTGTATTTCTAGTACCAGCCCTGGTTTGTAATACATACTTCGTGCATGCTTTTCAAAATGAAGGAGGAGTAATACTTCGGCCTTTTAGTAAACAGTTTTAGTATCATGAAACCAGATTAGAGTCAATTAAACTTTTGCAAATTTACAACACCTGTTACCACCTGAAGACTGGAAATCCGGGGCCGATTTTTCTCAGGTATTCAGTACCAAGAATAAATTTAGTAGAGCAAGGAGAACTTGTTGGCTAAAACGTTTTGTGTGTACTGATCAAAGTGATTGGATGTGTTATGGTTGGATTAAGTGGATTTCGTCCACACTGACAAGACATAGAGCTGGAGGAGAAGGTAGGGAGATATGGAGAGCTGCCCTGTAGGGAAGCCCTAATTCTTTTCAACGACATTAGAAGAGAGAGAAATTATGAAGTGACCTTTATTTTCCATGCCAGCCTGTAGGAATAGCAGCTCTGTGGGGCACCTGGGTGGCTCAGTCAGTTAAGCATCCGACTCTTGGTTTTGGCTCAGGTCATGATCTCATGGTTCATGGGCCCAAGCCCCATATCGGACTCCACACTGACAGCATGGAACCTGCTTGGGATTCTCTCTCTCTCTCTCTCTCTCTCTCTCTCTCTCTCTCTCTCACCCTTCCCCTCCCCCTGCTCTCTCTCTCCCCCTCCCCCGCTCTCTCTCTCTCTCAAAGTAAATAAGTAAACTTAAAAACAAAAAAAGAATAGCAGCTCTGTGTAACTGACAGAATATGATAGAGCCGCATGTTGTTTGTCTCGTGTCCCTCTAGGGCCGTTAGAAGCGATCAAACCCAGACCTACCCGAAGCACTTTGCAAGGTGCTGTAGCTGCTTGGAGGCCATTTTCTTTGCTTCCTGTCTTCTGTTATCTAAATAGTGACAACTTCAGTAAGCTTCCTGCATTTTTCCTTCTGTCCTCACAGTCTGCTTTCTTCCTCTCTCAGAGTGCTCAGACAACTTCGGAAATAAGATAGAGGTGAGTAAGACCGAGGCGTTAGAGTCTGGCTGCCTCGAGTACCTCCTGGTTCGTCCTTCCACTGGCTTGGGGGCCACAGGCAGATTAGTGTGAGCACATTGTAGTTCCTCACTTCTAAAATGGAAACGAGAGCCGGATCTCCCTCCTAGAACTTTTGTGAGGATTAAATGAAGGAAAGCCAGTAAAACACAATGTGTCTCCTATAAAGAAACCTCACTCTGGTGGCGTCCTAGTAAGCATGGGTTGCAGTAACAGATTATCGTGAATTGGGCGGTTTCCTCACAGTCCTGGAAGCTCTGGGTGAGAGCCTTCTTCTGGCTTCTAGATGGCTGTCTTCTCACCATATCCTCACGTGGTGGAGAGATGACATCTCTTGTTATAAGGGCACTAATCCCATTCATGAGGGCGCTGCCTCCATGAGCTCATTACCTCCCAGAGGCCCCACCTCCTAACACCATCGCACTGGGGGTTAGGATTTCAACATACAAATTTTGAGAGGGACACGAACATTCTGTCCCTGACCGTTGTTATCATTCCTTCTTCTGCTGCTGCTATCCCCGCTACCTCACTTTCTCAGCCCGTAGGAGCGAGGGAGGCTTTTCTTCGCTACCCACACCACCACTCTCCATTCCTGTTCGGTGCCTGCATGTCTGGGCAGTGCTGGAGTGTAACTTCTCAGACTCTGGGAGTGTCTGCGTATGCTTTAATCTAGCTTGACTCTTAATGGAAGGGATGCCCACCAGAAGTTTTTTGATCTTTACAATGTGCTGGGGGTCCACCTGTGTCTTCCTTTATGTACCAGGAAGCCCAGCAACTATCCGTTGAGCGGTTGGTGATATTTCCTAAAAGGTTTCAGCTTTTGCTGGGTTGTGCTCATTTTCAGGTTGCTGTGTTAGCTTCATCTGCCTTCTGTGGCTCACATTCCTGTGTGTACTCTTAGGCTCACGGACTCCGGTTTGTAAACATGCCTTAGACTGAAAAATCTTCCATTTTGCAATCATCTTCGTTATCTTGGCCATGGTTAACTAGTTACAATCAAAGCAGACCTAAAGGCCGTGATGAGTATAACTTGGGAAGTGCCATTCCTAGCAGAGAGGACAAAGAGAATTGACCTTGACCCACTTAGGCAAGATGGAAAACAGCCAGTTCTTTGGCCTTGTGTTCTCTTTTTAATCACAGAAAGCAAAATCATTGCAGCAGTTACCCAGGGCCAATTGATTGAAAGGACTCAACAAGATTTCACAAAGTATACTTACCTCAGGCTTTGGTAAAGACATTGGATACAGTACAACAGGAGAAAGAAAACATAGGCAAACATCAAGGAGGTCTGGTACATTCCAGGTCCTTTCTCATTTGCACACAAGGCTCTTTGTATCTTGAGCCTTCAAGATACATGTGTGATAGCTTGGCCTAAACAAACAGATTAGTGGAACAGAGCAGAGTCTGCAAAGAGACTGACACATATACACGGTCAATTGATTTTTGACAAATTCGGTGGAGAAAGGACTATTTTTTCAACAAATGATGCTGGAACAATTGGGCATGCATATATTAAAAAAATGAACTTTGGCCCATGCCTCATAAGTATATAAAATGAACACAAAATAGATCATAGACTTAGATGTAAAACCCCAAACCGCAACGCTTCTGGAAGGAACCATAGGACAAAATTTTTGTAATCAGAATCTGCATCTTACACAATCCCCAGGTTATTCTTATGAATGCTAAAATTGGAAAAGGACTGCCCTATAAGGTGAGTGTTGTAGGATGAATACTAGTTATGCAAGTGAAAAAGGAGGATGGGGTAGAAACAGATGCTTCATCAGAGAGTCAGCGCGTGCAGGGGGCATAAGGGTATGATGAGCGAGGGCATGGCTTTTGCTGAAGAAGTTGGTGCAAGAATTTTCACCAGTGTGTGATGAAATAAAAAGAAAAAAAAGGACAATATGAGTTATTTATTTATTTATTTATTTATTTAATGTTTATTCATTTTTGAGAGACAGAGAGAGACAGGGCATGAGCAGGGGAGGGGGAGAGAGAGAGGGACACACAGAATCCGAAGCAGGCTCCAGGCTCTGAGCTGTCAGCACAGAGCCCAACATGGGACTTAAGCCCACCGAGCTGCGAGATCATGACCTGAGCTGAAGTCAGACGCTTAACTGACCGAGCCACCCAGCACCCCTATAATTTAGATTTTAGAATTCTAAGATCATGTCCTTCTTAACTTTTTGTAAAATGAAAGTGCCAACAAATTGTAGGGTTCTTTTGTTTGTTTGTTTGAGATGTTTTTTTCTTTGGCTCAATAAAAAGCTGGCAACCCTATGTTTAACCCTATGGCAGCCTTTCAGTTTTAGTTTTTCTCCAAGCAAGTTTGATCATTACTGAGTTAGAGAACTAAGAGTAGTTGGGTAGAATTATCGGGCAGCTGGGGCCAGAGGAGCGCACATGGGTCAGATTGTGGAGGACCTGGTAGACCACACAAAGGTTGAACATCTCTAAAGGTGAGCCATAGTTGAATTTGCATTTTAGGAAGTACCTAAGTGGCGGGGTGAAGGGATCAGAGAAGAGTGGAATAGGAGGCAGGAGACCAGTTAGGAAGCTCTTGCGAGTGTCAGTGGGAGTGTAACAAAGGCAGTGTGATAGCAGAGCCAGGACAGATTTCATTTACATCACAGAGGCGTCCTGGACAGGAATTAGCAATCTAGTGGACAGAAGAGGTGACTTTACATTATTGTCTGACTTTACATTTTGGTGCATTTAGTATGCCCACAGAAGTGCGGGTCAGCACCATTCTCAAACCTCTTAAATGGATGGATTGAAATGACTATGGAGTGGAGTGATTGAGCATCTGTGCGGAGTAGTCCCTCAAAGACAAAGAGAAACTCATTAAAATGAGATCAGAGTTAATCTGTCTTCACACTTAAGTACCCATTCATGAAAAGCTACTCTGTGTGAGTCAGAAAATGCTGATTTCATTCATTTTATTACGTATGTAACTTCTTGGGAGAATGCTGGCTAGTAGAAATATTGGGTACTGCTAAGCTTTTTGGACGTTTATTTTTGCAGGGATTAACTCGATACTGCTGCATATTATGTAGAGCAGTAATGTACATATCATGCTTGCTTTACAGAATGGCTTCTGGTGGAGGGGCTCTGTGGTTCGTCAGCCTTAGCTCAAGATTGTAGGAATTTTGGAATCTTTCTGGAAGTTAATGAATTCCTGAAAAGAATTTTAGAAAATAATTTAGTTTCCACTATTACTTTTACTTGACTTCTCCCACAAAAATATAAATGAGGGTTGACCAATAAACAGAAGGTTCTGTTTCTCTGGCTGCTCTGTGCATTTAATGGGTGTGCGTGTAAGCTTTACCGTTGGTGTGGCTTAAATTTAAGCATGTTTTCCAAGTGAGGTCAAGAGAGAGTGAATTATTTCTAGTAATAGACTTTTCTTCAACACATAAAGAAATTTTGTTGTTGTAGGTTCATCTACATTGTTTTACAGCATGTACTTTGATACATCAAGGAAATTCTATGGGTGCTTATGGAGAAGGTTCGATATGGAAGGGAAGTTAATGTGATTTTGATTTATGGGATTTATTAACATTCATGAGTATACATTATGTATCTCAAAAACCCACAGGAAGAAAGGTTGATTATAGGAGGAGAGGGTATCTGTCTATTAGGGTTTTTCAAGGTAACAGATTTTTCAACCATTCATGCTAAATCATCACTTTATATCAAGCAAAATTGTAGAGGGCTACTGTTCTGTTTATTTGATCTGGCAGAGTAAAGATGTAGTGTCATTGTCTTTTTGATTTTCCCATTTTATATCTCTTTTGTATTACTACAAAGCATGTCTGATACATTTAAAATTTGAGAGAAATACGATTAGTCTTAGTTACTTTATAAAATAGGCTAGAATGTAAGGGCTTTTATGATTCCATCTAGAATCTCAATACTTGTCTCTTTTGTCATAAAGGAGAGCAGATGGATGTTCAAAATAATGTAGGTTATTTAATATGGAATCTGAATACTTTTATGCCATTTAGTGTTTTCCAGTAGTAAGGAGAATTTAATCTCCTAATGAAATATATTTAAGCACTGGAAAATAGACATTTTCGTCCACTCTGCTAACTTCAAAGCAACCCATATGCTATTGTCTCCTTTACCATTTACATATGCTACTGTAATTTATGTGTTGAGAATATTTAACATGAATATTATGTGTTGAGAGCTTTAAAAATTTTCTAGTGGGATAATTCTGATAGTTTGTAGCAATTTCTTTTGGACATATATGCTAGATAATTTGCCTCAGCTATTAACATCTTTTAAAGCAGGGCTTTTTCTAGGTTCATTCATTTTAGAGACCCAGAAATTGTTATCCATTCTCTAGAAATAAAAAGTGTTTCATTTGTGAACTATTTATTAATACCAACAGAGGATGTTAAACCAATTCAGATTGCCATCTGGATGACAAAACTGTTTAGTACTACTTGATTGTGTATCCACTACTGTTTCTCTATTCATGATTTCTCTCTACAAAGGAGGCTATCCCTTTCTGTTACATGCAGTTATATATACAGTTGTTATGAGTCAAGACCTCAAGATTTTAAAAAATAATTAATTGCAGACCATTTCTGACATATACAACACATGAAAATAATGATGTACCCGTTATCCAGCTTCAATGACCAACCTTTTGCCAATCTTGTTTCATGGATCTCTCCACTCCACGCTTTGTTGGGTAGGGGTTCTGGGATTCACTTTTTTTTTTAATTTTTATTTTTTATTTTTTGAGTAGGCTCCACGTCCAATGTGGGGCTTGAACTCACCACCCTGAGATCAAGAGTCAAATACTCTACCTACTGAGCCAGCCAGGTGCCCCTCTGGGATTCAATTTCAATGAATTATAGATTACTATATCACTTTACCTGTTAATAATATAAATGTTAGCTCGTTCCACATTCCACAGTGCTGCTATTATGCAGAACTAAATAAACTATGATTTCTTAATATCATGTAACATGTTCAAATTTCCCTAATTTGAACATATATTTTTAATGGTTGATTTATTCAGACCACAATCCAAATAAGGTTCATATGATGTACTTAAGACAGTAGGCTTTTGATGTGACTTTTCCCATCATCTTCCTGTGGAACTTTGATCAAACTGTTTAATTCCTCTAGACTCCTAGCACCTTCAGACATCACTAGGAATGATGATATCTTTGCCTTACTCACCTTAGGGTGTTTTGTGAGGGATAAAGAGAAATAGAGTAGGGCAGGAAAATGGATGAACTTTATATTTTCTGCCCTACTTTCTTTAATTTCATTAGTGGAAGTTATTTCCCAAATCATGTCTTGCCTAACTTGGGTCCATAGTCTTCATGGAGCATTTCCAGTCACCACTGAATTAGAAGAGGTGGTGTTGAAAAATGTGTATGGCATGTTTCTTACGAGAACATGGACAGCAAAGAAAAGTGGTTAAGATCTAGCGATGCATGATTGGGTTCCTATTTTCTCTAACAAGGCCCACATTCATACTTAGAGAATACTTTCTTTGAAGTTCTAAGACATCAGGGGAAGAGGGAGCTTAGCTGAGTTACAGTTGTAGGCTGGTCAGTTATCTAGGAAAGAAAATGATAACTTTTTTTTTTTAAATGTTTATTTATCCCTGAGAGACAGTGAGACAGAGCATGAGTGGGGGAGGGGCAGACAGAAAAGGAGACACAGAACCTGAAGCAGGCTCCAGGCTCTGAGCTGTCAGCACAGAGCCTGACACGGGGCTCCAGCCCATGCACTGGGAAATCATGACCTGAGCTGAAGTTGGATGCTTAACCGACTGAGCCACTCAGGTGCCCCAAAATGATAACTTTTGATCTGACCCGGGCTAATCTCCTGCCATTGATTATCTTCATCTTAGAGTTGACATATTTCAAAGTGTCTGTCAGAGACGGAGCCATTATTTCTCAACTGTTGCCTCTTTCTCCATTCTCTGTGTTTGTTCCTTCCAGTTATACATATCTTAGATCTTCTCATTCTAGTCTTTTTTACAATGCCTTTCATGTTTTTAAACTTGTAATATTTTCCATATCTTGGTCTTTGTGTGGATTGTCCTGTAGAGTGTTTTTCATTTGTCTTTTAGTTTATAAATCCTCTCTTCTATTGTATCTAATCTGTTCCATTTGTCCATTGCAATTTTATTTCAGTAATGTTATATGTTTCATTTTCAGTTGTTTTTTTCAATCCACTTACTCTGTTCATTTTTCTTTTTTTTTTCCTTTTTTTTAAAAAAAAATTTATTCTTGAGAGGCACACACGGAGCATGAGCACAGGAAGGGCAGAGAGAAACAGAGACACAGAATCTGAAGCAGGCTCCAGGCTTTGAGCGGTCAGCACAGAGCCCAACATGGGGGTCAAACTCACGAGCTGTGAGATCATGACCTGAGCCGAGGTCGGACACTTAACCCATTGAGCCACACAGGCACCCCCATCTCTGTTCATTTTCCACCTTCTCTTTTATTCTTGAAACACACTAAATGTAGTTATTTTATATTCTATTTCTGATGATTTTAGTATCAAGTCTTTGTTGGTGGTCTCTTTTTGCTCTTTAATTTTTGCTGGTTCTCTCTCTCTGATACCTAGTTCCCTGGTGGGCTTTGTTATTTTTAAAAATTGAATCCACTCATTTTCCATAGAACTTTTTAGAAAATTTTTAAGGTCTCCCTGAAGTTGAGATAAGATTGGGTTTGCTTTTGCTTCTATGGTTGCCCAAGGACATCATAAATCTAGGACCACTTAAAATTAAATTCTCCGTTAGAGGCTTCTCAGATCACGCAAGTAGAATAAATATCTTTCCTGAGGGCCAGTTTGTGATACATTGATTGATTTGTTTATTTTTACCTGGACAGTTCCTTACTGTCCCATTTCTGCATGGGGGGGAATTTGTTTCTTATAAACTCTTGTACCAAGGAAGTGGTCTTTGAAATCCTGGCTTAAATAAAGTTTCTTATTAGATTCCCCATGTTGGTTAGGTTTTAGACTTTTTCTCTTATAGCCCATGCCCAGTGTGGCATTAAAATGGATACTTAAGATCTATAGGGTCCAATTGAAACTCTTAAGGTTAAAAACTTAAGAGTTAAAAAATTGCTAAAAACTCCCTTATTCGAGTTTTGGGGATCTTCAGATCCTTCACTTTCAAATAGGTTTTAAAATAACAACAATAAAGAAAAAACTAGATTCTACTCAATTTAAGCCAGCATTTGATTGTTTTAATCCAGAAGGTCTTTCAATGTCTATTCTGTCACACTACTAAACATCAATGGGATTTTCCAGCTTCTCTTTCTGGAAAAATTAGTTGACTTTGTGAGGTCTTTCCTTGTTTTTCAAATATGTGTAGGAACTGTGTCACAATCTTCCTTCGTCATCAGCGTGGCTTCCTTGACTGGAAATGTAGCTACCTTTGGTTCTTTATCTGCCCTGTGATTCCTTCTTAGAAACGTATCTAGGATTTGGTTCTTCCTCTTTACTGCCCTGCCGCCACTCTGTTCTAACATGTTGATCCCTACAGCAGGCTCTCAACTGGTCTCGTAGGTTTTAATCTCGATCTTGTCTAATCCAAGTTGCTTGCTACTGCCGAAGTAATCTTTTGAAAACATCCCCTTTTGTTATGTAAACTTACCCACATCCCCACAGCTCAGAAACTGTCCTTTGTTCCTTTTTTTCATAGGATACCAAGTCTAATTCCTCCAAACCCTGAGTCCAAGTTGGATTTGAATTCTGGTTGGAAACCTGCTGCCCTACCCTGTTGGAGTGGGCAAGTGAATTCCTTGGATTCTCAGCCTAGGATGCCCTTTACTGACCCTCCAGGGCCAGGCTATCCACAGGTGTCTTCTAATTGGTACATCTTTTGCAGCTCTATGAAGGGTATACTTTTAGAGAGATGGCTGTGTTTCTTTTTTAAAAATTAAAAAAAAAATTTAATTGTGGTAAAATTGACATAACAAAATTTATCGTCTTACCTGTTTTTAAGAGTACAGTCCATTGACGTTAAGTACATTCACAATGTTGTGCCATCTTCCCTACAATCCATTTCCCGATGGAAAGCTCATACCCATTGAACAGTCACTCCCCATTTGCCCTCTCCTGCCAGCTCTGCTTTGTTTTTTAAGGTGTAAAATTCTTGGCCATTTTGCTGCATGTGGCTACCCTGGAAGAGAGCGGTTCATCTGTCTACAGATTCAGAGCAGTGGCAGCCAGGGGCATCCTCTGAATCACTGCTCTTTCAGTTTACTATTTCATTAAGTCCTTGTTGAGCATTTATCACGTGCCTGCCCCTGGACAGGCTGTAGGAACATAGTGGTGAGTAGGAGGACACAGACCATGCCCTCCTGCTGTGTATAGAGGCAAGAACAATATTTAAATCTACATCGTTCCTCTAGTGATTCCATCCATGTTTCTCCTAGTGGGTGATATTTGATGAACACTCTTGCAGTATTGAATTGCTCAGACTGACAGTTCAAGGCTTGTACTCATGTTTCTTTTGCCTGTGAGGGACTCTGGCTGAGGAGCAGATGGCATTGCCGATGCTAATGTGCAGGAACCCATCCAGCCTCTCTGATCTGGTGCCTTTCTAGCGCTGCCCTATGGGTTACTCTTCACCATTGCACTGGGAATGTGTTCATCTTTTTTTTCTCTACTGTTTCCTGTTCTTTTTCCTTCCTTTTGTGTATTCATATGACCTTTTCCAACCACTTCCCTGTGCTAAGTACTATTCAAAATAAAAGCATTATAGGTAATAAAAAGTCAAAGGTAAAAATATTCAAAAATAAAAATTTTTTGAAGTTCTCAAGGAACTCACCTGATGGGGAGATATGGACTTGCTAACTAGCATTGACAGGCCATGTGACTGTTCTGACGTTGGCGAGATGCGATGTGATTCTGGAGATTCATTCCACCCAGGAGTCTGGAAGGCTTTGCAGGGGAGGTGCGCTAATATGAGAGAGCAGATATGCAGGTAACAGCGGTGAGAGGTGAGAGGTGAGAGGGAGGGAGTCTGGGAATTCTAAAGCCCACAGCTATGCAAAGACAGCAAGCTGTGCTTAAACATTAGCCCCTAAGAGTTTAACTAAGAAAACAAAATATACAAAGCAAGGCTAGAATGCACAGAAACGAATTGCAGACCCAGCGTAGTGCTTATTAGTAATGAAATAGCTCAGGGGGTACCTGGGTGGCTCCGTCGGTTAAGTGTCCGACTCTTGATCTCTGCTCAGGTCATGGTTTCATTATTCATGAGTTTGAGCCCTGCATCGGGCTCTGCACTGATAGCCCAGAGCCTGCTTGGGATTCTCTCTCTCTCCCTCTGTCTCACTGCCCCCCTCCCCCGCCCCTGCTCACTCTCTCTCTCAAAATAAATAAATAAACTTAAAAAAAAGTAATGAACTGACTCAGAATCGAGGCCTTGTGGGGGTTTCTTTCTCTTAAGACCCTTAGTATTGATTGATAAAGACCGTAATTCCATGTGTTTTGTACATGTTTATAATTTCTCACCTGCCATAGGGGGCTATTTAACCTCATTTTGAGACTTCATTTTATAGATTTAAAAAAACAATGAAGATGGCTGCTACTTAATTGTGATGTTTAAGATTCTAAATTGTGAAGGCTTCCATGACCTTTGGTTTGAGAGAAAGGACCCAGCTGGTTAAAGTACTTTCTGGTGATGGCTGTAATAAGCATACCTCGCTGAAGCACATGACCGCGAATGACCAGAATGGCTGTTAGTATTTTAAAGCAGGAATGCCATTAGAAGCTCCGGGTTTTGAAATATAAAACAGCCACACCTATTCTCCAGCCTTAGATTGCTAGGTTCCTACAGCTATGAGAAAAAAAAAAAAAAAACCTCCAGGTGTCTGTGATTCAGCAAAGTTGTTTAGGTCTGATGTAGTGGATGGTTAAGCTTGGCCTCGAGCTGCTTGGTGGGGTGGTCCAGATGCTGGACAGCACCCAGCTTGAGCCCCTCTGTCTTAAACCCCTAGGTGCCTGAATTCACTCCACACAGCAGTCTGTCTAGCTGTGGAGAAATCCTCAATACAGAGATACACAGTGATTTGTAGAAGATTGGGTTTATTCACTACATGTGATCTGAATGCATATCACGAGAAGCTGGTAGCTTGTTTCTATTATAAATAATCATAGTGAAATGGTTTTTAAAAAAATCTTTTAGGTGTGTTTCCCAAGAATTTCTGCAACATTATTTGCATTAGAGGCATTTTTTTTTTTTTACCCCCTTGAAACAAGTTGCTGTAAAAACAACAAAAAGTTATTGAGTGACATTCCCTTGCTTCAAGTTTTTCTATTAGTTTGCCCATCGCTAGGGGCTGCCTTCTGTTTGTATTGAGGTTACTCTTTGTGATCTATTAGAAGAGTATTCCCTGAAAATTCAGGGTCCTCAAAACACAGTCGGTGTCGGCAACACTACTCCCCCCCCCCCCCCCCCAACAAGTTACTTCAGTGGTGGCAAAAATAACAATTGTCCCCTGGGAAATGAAGCTCATTGCTATGGTAACTAATGAAGGTTGCATCATTCTAGGGCACATTTTTAAAAGCCTGAATTTCAACACGGGTAGACGCCTCGTCTTATTTTATTCAGTAGCTTAGCAACCTGTGGTATACTGTTTGTCACCACCCCCAATCTTCCCTCTTCTTTCAGAAAAGTGACCTATATAGATAGTTTTTTTATTATGGGCACGTTTTCACTGTGAATTTGGTTCAGTTCTTAGGTATGTTTACAATGACCTTATTTTCTGGACCAAAAAGTAGGACATGTTCTGTGTCTGAGAGGTGAAGGCCTTTGTTACACAGCCGTGGTGGCCCATGCTGAGGTCTTTGCGGATTTTCTGAGTGCTGCACCTCTAAACTGTTGGTGTTATTCCAGGGTTTGTCTTTGGCCCTATTTTCTTCTTATTCACCAGGGACTTAGCTACTGCTTATTGTTGGTGACTCCCACATCCCGATCCTCAGCTCAGATCTCACCCCTGGACTCTACATAGGCAGGCACTTCACCCCTTGACAGTCCTAACGGGAGCGTCTCCACACCCACCCAGCAAGTTCAAGATGAAGTCAGCATTGCCTTCTACAAAAAAATCACTTACTGACGAACCACCCATTCATGCAGCACACCACACCCAGTCAGCCCCGGAACCCGGATGCCTCCACTTCCTAGATGCTCTCAAGTCTGCCTTCTTCTCTTGTCTAGAGCTGCGTCCTTTTTTGCCTGGTTTACTGGTTACCCAAACTGGTTACTTCAGGGTAAGCAAGCTTCTTCCAGGTTTTCCCAAACAAACGAAAAAATTGTGATTTTGTGGCTGGCTGTTTGGCCTCCTGCGGCTCCCCCTTGTCCTCACAGTAAATCCCAGACTCCTCAGCGTGGCCCGCAAAGCCCTGTGTGGCCTCCTGCCTGCTCCTTGGTCCAGCTTGGTTCTCGTCACTGCCACCTTGCCCCTCCCTGCCTGCTCCTGCCTCCACATGCTGCTCCTGCTATGAGGAACATGCCCCTGCTCCCTCTCCCCCTTCCTCTGGTAAATGCTTCCTCATCCTGCATTTCGGACACCGTCATCTCTGGGAGGCCTTCTCTAACATCTCCTAACCCAGGCTCCATTTCCGAGTTAGATGCATCCCCCACTGCACATGTTTCTTTAATAGCATCGGCCTCTCCTACCTTGCCAAGTGGTCATGTTCTGCTACCTGTCGCCTGCAGCGGGGGGTGAGTTTTGAGAACAGAGGTGGCGCTTGTTTGTCTTGTGGTTCCAGTGCGGTTCATGTGCTAGTGCTTAGTAGGTGTTTAATAAATGTTTGTGAATGAATCAGTGACCAACAAGTCAACGATCAAATACACACACACACACACACACACACACACACACACGCGCGTATGTATATAAACGCACTTGTGAGGCAGTGGGGCAGAATTCCTAACTTCTAGATTTTACTCGTCTTGGGAAGTCCAACTTGTTCCAGTCCCCGCAGTTCATTGTCTCCATCAGTATAAGTGGACTCATAAAGACCACTAGAATTTAGAACAAAGGGTGTATTTTTCCTGGATAGGATGGGGGTAGGAGTGGAACTGGTGTGGTGCTCAGCTACTTACGCGCGCACACACACACACACACACACACACACACACACACACAGTTCAGCACCTGTGTATTACTACACTCTATTGCCAGCTTGTGTGTATCAGCACAGTCTGAAATAAGGAAGTCAAGTACAAACTGAAATTCAGGAATCTCATAAAGGGAGCATTTGACTTCCTTGCTTGTTTGAAAGTTCGATCCCTCTGTGTGGTCACATTGGCTACTCAGGGGAGGGCTGCCTGTGAGGAGGTCACACCTGTCCTAGTTAAGGTGGGAGTGGAGGCAGGCACTGGGTTCAGTTCTTTGGAGGGAGTTGGAGTGGGTTGGGAGGTAGGGTCGGAAGGCCCTTGCATGTCTCATTTCTTTAGGGTGATGCTAGACACTGGCCCTGTAAAATGAAGGATTTGCAGTTCCTTCCTCATCATCCCACCCAGCACTGTGTACAGATTTCTCAACGTGAGCTCAGCCTCTTTGCGGCCTTCTGCGCAAGGTCTCTGCAGACGCGATCAGAGAACTTCCTGACAGTGGACCGGTCGGGGGTGGGTGGCTGTAGAGAGGAACTTTTGACTGATCCTCTTGCTCTGTTACAAACGACGAGCACCACTTTGGGGCCCGGCAGTGGAGCTTGCCCTGGGCAGGTGCCAAGTATGAGAAAACGCGATTCCTTCTCTGATTGTGTTTAGAGCTCAGTCAAGGAGCAAGCTGGTGCACTGATCGTGGTGCAGTTTGAGAAATACTACAATTTGTCTACCCTCTGTTTTCACGTTAAAAATGAAAAGGAAAAAAAAAACCTTTTTGGGTTTAAGGAATAAATAATATTTAAGACTAATATTTAAAAGTGACTTTTACCTGTTGAAATGTGGTCAGCTGTGTCCAATGTAGAATAAGATTATGCTGTTTTCAAGATAGCCCAGCTGCTAAACTGACTGAGGCCCACCGGAGAGATCTTGTCTTATTATTTTTGAAATGAGAATTGATTCTCTCTCCCAACTGTCTTGGTGTCTGTTTCTGCCTTTGTTGAGAGCTCGGGGGAGAGAAGACTACAGGACCCAGTGAGGAGGACAGTGCAAAGTGTGTGGCTCTGTTGGGTTCCCGGGAGGCCAGGACTTTGTGTGGGGGGTGAATTCTGTTTTCCTGCCTTCCAGCAGGGGCATCCATTTTCTCCAATACACTGACCTCTACTGGCTTAACCATGACTCTTAATCACAGCTGTTTGTTTTTTTTTCTTGAAATTTTTTCCGAGGAAAAAGTTTTATACTTACTATTAAAAGCTTTTTGTGTTGCTTTTAAAATATAATTTGCAAAACATTAGTTCTTGCAGGCTTTGTATAGTGCAACTTACATTGCACTATAGGAAAGTCCTATATTTAGTTTTTATATGTAGTTATTTCCTACATTTGCTCTAGGAAAGTCCTGGCTATCCCACTGTTACTTTTGACCTCTAGGATGTCTAGGATGTAGTGTCTTTTTTATTTTTTTAACTATTATTATATCTCTACAGATAAGGGAACACATATTTTTATAGAATTTTATTTTTGACTCTAAGGGTTCTCAATTGCCCTTAATACATGTTGGTGTAAGGAAGGCAGTATGTTTAGTGAAGAGAGCACAGAATTTAAAATAACTGCAGGTTATTGGTTCAGGCAAACTTAAATTCTGTGGGCCCTCTCATCTCTAAAGGATGATTTCTGTTTCATAGAGCTATCGTAAGGATTCAATGTATACGCAAAGGGCTTGGTGGGGGGGCTGTTGTTTATGTGAAAATGCTTGTCTCTATAATTAGAGTCAAAACTAATTTTAGCCTGCCACCCTTTTGACCTACACAGCTGCTTTAAAAATCTTCAAACAAACCTGTATTAGCTGTATTGATGTGTACCTTTTTTTTTTTTTTTTTTTTACCGGATTTTTAGAATCACTGTTACTTAAACATTTATCTGTGGACACATGCATACATACATATCTACATAACCTTATAATTTATGCACCTGGAAAACTAGGAGCATCGATTGCACTAACATCACGGTAGTGTTACAACCTGTGTGCGCATGGCTTCGGTGCTACCTTCAGCTCTAATCCTCACATAAGAAACTGCTCCGCATCTGTAGTTACTTTATTTATTTTATTGCTATTTTCTCATCTCCAGTTATTGTAAATTCAGTTTGTTGAAAATGAAACTTGCTGTTTTTCTGCCTTCCTGCCCCTCCCGTATTGGGAACAGGTTTGCCACCAGTGCAGTGGTTGAGAGAGAGCAACCTCTGAGGTTAGACTGTGTGGGTTCAGATTGTGGCTCTGTATAACCTGGGGGCTCTCTGTGCTTCAGAGCCCTCCTCTGTGACATGGGATTCATAACCATACCTACCTTGTGGGATTGTTGGGAGGCCACATTTGGAATGTTGTGGGCAAAACGGTCCCCTGAAAAGCCCAGTAGACTTTTTTGTTCGCTTATAGTAGTATCCGTGGCAAATAACCTCTGCCAAGCATCTTGTCTAGCTTGAGGTCTGTTGCCTTCCATTTTGGCCTTTGTGCTCTGCCCATCGGGTCACTAGGGGAGCTTCTAAGGAAGAAGAGGAGAATGAATCTACTAGACAACCAACAGTCTCTGTCGCCTCGGACTCACCTGTTTTCATTCATCCAGTGAATATTTATCCCGTATTTGCCATGTGCGACACGCTCTGGCAGCCTCCAGGTAGAGAGATGGTGGTGAGCAAGATCATAGTGCGCATTGTCATGCTTAGTTTCTTATTTTTATTTTTCAGATAATAAACACATCTACGAGTAGGTAAGTCAAATAACAGATTGTGGCCAGGGCAGTGAAGGAAATAAATGGAGTAATAGATACGGCCACCTCCCGAGTCAGCCCTTCCTGAGCCTGCCTCGTTTCTCCATGTGGATGAGATACCTTTCCTACATTGCTTGCATGGATATAAAATACCTTGTAGCCCTTATCATTCACCACTGTCATAATAATGTTAAGTTGTCTGGAGCTCCTGCACAATGCCTGGCACATAGCAGATACCCAGTACATGTTAAAGCAGGGCATAAAGGACTGGATAAATAATTTACAGGATATCTTTGTAAATTGAGTGAAAAATCCCTTACATCAAGGATTCAAATATTCAGTACGTTGGCAAAGCAGGAACTGTTTTGGATCTTGAACTCTCCCAAGCTGTGGTGGATTAACGCATTTAAAAAAATGGTGATATGAATGACAATAATAATAATTGTTGGCAATTACTGAAGGCCTGTTCTGTGCTAAGCACCATGTCACAGACCTTACGTTTAATCTTTGCAACAACTTCATACCATAGGTTTGAATTATAATTCTCATTTTCACTAACTAGGAGCTCTTGGCTAACTCAAAGACACCTCTGATTCAAATGTTCAAAATCGAGCTCATGATTCTCACCCCACGTCCTGCCCTTCTCCACTGTTCCTCATCTCCGTGAATGACCACACCATCATGTAGTGGGACAAACCCCAAACCTAAGGAGAGACATTTCTTTCCTTCGTCTTCTCTGTCTGTTAACATGTATTCAGATCCTGGTAACAAAATCCATCTAACAGTGGCTTAAGGTAAAAATAAAGGAAATTATCTCACAAGCAAGTCTAAAGTCGGTCTAAAGAGTTGGTGGATCGGGGGTATTATTGAGGTATTATGAGGCCAGGCCCTTTCCACCTTCAGCCCTGCTGTCCTCAGCACATCTGCTTCCGTCTGCAATCTTGTCTCCTGTCGAATGTGGTTGCCTCAACTCCAGGCAAAGTCTGTATTGATTGTTTTTAAATTTTCATCGTGAAATTCGCATACACACAGTTAACCACTTTAAAGTGTACAGTGTTTTGCTTAGCATAATGTTTTTGACGTTCATGCAAGTTTCGCATGTATGAGTACTTCATTCCTTTTGTTGACTGAAAATATTCTAGTATATGTATGTAATTTGTTCATTCATCTGCTGATAGACATTTGAGTTGTTTGCACCTATTGGCTGTTGTGAATTGTGCTGTTATTTTATTTATTGTTATTTTTTAGATTCCAGTATAATTAACACATAGTGCTATATTATTAGTTTCAGGTGTATAATGCAGTGATTCAACAGTTATACATTAATCAGTGCTCATCATAAGTGTACTCTTAATCCCCTTCAACCTTTATTTAACCGGTCCCCACCCACCTCCCTTCTGGCAACCACCAGTTTGTTCTGTTTTTTGTTTTGTGGTTTTTTTTTTAATAAAGATTTTGTTTTTTTTTAACTAATCTCTACACCCAGGGTGGAGCTTGAACTCACAGCCCCGAGATCCAGAGTCATACATATGCTCTTCCATCTGAGCCAACCGGTGCTCCTTGTTCTCTGTATTTAAGAGTCTCTTTTCTTGTTTGTCTCTTTTTTTCTTTGTTCAAGTGTTTTATTTCTTAAATTCCACGTATAGTGAAATCATATGGTATCTGTCTTTCTCAAGCTGACTTACGTCCCCTAGCATTACCCTCTCGATCCATCCTTGTTGCAAAGGCAAGAATTGTGCTGTTGTGAACATACATGAACATGTGTCTGTTTGCATACCTGTTTTCAATTCTTTGGAGTATATACCTAAGAGATTTAGTAGATCATATGGTTTCTGTTTAACTTTTTGAGAAACTGCCAGGCTATTTTCAACAGTGGCTGCATCATTTTATATTCCTATCAGCAATGGATGAGGGTTCCTATTCCACTACAGCCTCTAGAACATTTACTTTATATATATATTTATTTATATATACTTTTTATTTATTTATGTATACTTTTTATATATATAAGATAGCCTTCCTAGTGACTGTCAAATGGTATCTTAATATGGTTTTGATTTGCATTTCCTGTTGACTGGTGATGTTGAGCATCTTTTCATATGCTTGTTGGCCATTTATTTGTCTTTGGGTAAGTATCCACTAAAGTCCTTTGTCCACCCTTTAATTGGGTTGTCATTTTGTTGTCGTTATTGTTAAGTTGAAAGAGTTTCTTACATAGTATGGGCACTAAACCTCCATCATCTGTATGATTTGCAAACATTTTCTCCCACTGTCTTGATGATGTCCCTCGTTGCACAAAAGTTTTGAATTTTTATGAGGTCGAACTTACTTATTTTTTGTGCTTGGGTGTGGTGTCCAATTCAAGAATCCATTGTTGAATGCAAGGTCATGAATATTTAACTTTGTGTTCTCCTCTAATAGTTTTAGTTTTAGCTGTAATATTTAGGTCATTAATCCATCCTGAGTTAATTTTTGTGTATGGAGTGAAACTGGGGTCCAACTTCATTTCTCTGAATGTGGTTGTCTAGTTGTCCTTGCACCATTTATTGAAGAGACTATTGCCTTAAGTCTGTAGATTGCCTTTGGGAGTATTGTCATAAATATCCAGTCTTCCAGTCGATGAACATGGGATGTCTTCCCATTTATCTGTATCTTCTTTAATTTCTTTCAGCAACGTTTGTAGTTGTCACTGTGCAAGTCTTTCACCTCCTTGGTTAAATATATTCCTAGGGGTTTTATTCTTTTGGGTGCTATGAAAAATGGATTGTTTTCTTAATTTTGTTTTCACATTGCTTGTTGCTGGTATAGAAACACAACTGATTTTTGTGTGTTGATCTTGTACCTGGCAATTTTGCTGAACTTGTTTATTAGCTTTAGTAGTGCTTTTGTGGATTTATTGGGATTTTCTGTAGGCAGAATCATATCATTTACAAATACAGATAGTTTTACTTCTTCCTTTCCAATTTGGATGCCTTGTATTTCTTCTATTTGCCTAATTACTTTGGCCAGGGTTTCCAGTAATGTATGATAGCAATGGTGAAAGCGGTCGTTCTTGTCTTGTACTTGATTTTAGGGAGAAAGTTTTCAGTCTTTACCATTGAATATGATGTTAGCTGTGAATTTTTAAAGAGTACCTTTTATTGGATTAAGAAAATTTCTTTTTATTCCTTGTTTGCTGAGTGTGTTATTTACCATGAGAGGTTGTTGAATTTCATCATGTGCTTTTCTGTGTTTGTTGAGATAATCATCTGTGGTTCCCCCCCTTCATTCTGTTAATGTGCTGCATTACGTTGATTGACATTCTTATGTTGAGCTGCCCTTGCATTCTTCTGACAGATTCCATTTGGTGATGATGTACAATCCTTTTGATGTGCTGTTGGATTTGTTTTGCTAGACTTTTTTCATCTATATTCATGAGGCATGTGAGACTGTTATTTTCTTGTGGTATCTTTGACTTTGGTATCAGATAATGCTGGCCTTATAAAATGTTAGGAAGTGAGTAGTCCTTCCTCTTTATTTCTTGGAAGATTGAATAGGATTTTTGTTCATTCTTTAAATGTTTGGTTGAATTCAGTGAAACCATCTGGTCCTGCACTATTATTTTTGATTACCGATTCAATCTCTTGGCTTGTTATAGGTCTGTTGAGATTATTTCTTTTGGGTTAGTTTTGGTAGATTGTGTGTTTCTGGGGATTTTTTTCCATTTAATCTTGATTATCAAATTTACTGGCCTGCAGTTGTTCATAATATTCTCTTATAATCTCTTTCATTTCTTTTAGGTAGTAACATTCCCACTTTTATTTCTGATTTTAATTATTTACATTCTTTGTTTTTTGTGATTAGTTCTTAATTTTGGTGATCTTTTCAAAGAATTATCTTTTAGTTTCACTGATTCTCTCTTTGGTTTTCTAATCTCTTATTTTGTTTTTTGTTCTGATCTTTATTATATACTTCTACCTGTGCTGGCTTTGGGTTTAGTTTGCTTTTGTTTTTTTAGTCCCATAAAGTATAAAGTGAGGTTGTTGATTTGAACTCTTTCTTCTGTTTTAAAGTAGGCATTTAGAGCTGTAACTTACCCTCTGTGTACTGCTTTTGCTGCCTCTCATAAGTTTTATTATGTTGCATTTTAATTTTTATTCATTTCAGAGTGTTTTCTGATTTTCCTAGTGATTCTTCTTTGATCCATTGGTTGTTTAAGGTTATGTTGTTTAATTTCCCCATATTTGTGATTTTTTTTTTCCAGTTTTCTTCTCTTATTGATTTTAGTTTCATTTCATTGTGGTTGGAGAAGATACTTTGTATGATTTCAGTCTATTGAAATATATTGACAATTGTTTTATGGCCTAACATGTGGTCTGTCCTGAGGAATGTTCCATGTGTACTTAAGAAGAAACTGTGGTCTGCTGTTGTTGGTTGGAGTGTTCTTTATATTTGTTAGGTCTAGCTGGTTTATAGTGTTGTTTAAATTCTCTGATTTCTTTTTCATCTTTTGTCTAGGTATTCCATCTATTATTGAAAGTGGTATATTGAAGTCCCCAACTATTATTGTAGAACTATCTAGTTCTCCTTTCAATTTTGCCAGCGTTTGATATGTTTGGTGCATATGTATTTACAACTGTTATGCCTTTGTGATGAATTGATCCTTTGTCGATATATAATGTCCTTCTTTATTTCTTATAGAAGTTTTTGACTTAAAAATATATTTTGCCTGTTGCTAGCATAGCTATCCTGGCTGTCTTTTGGTTTCTATTTCTATAGAATATCTTTTTTCCATCCTTTTACTTTTAACTTATTTATGTTTGGGGGTCTAAAGTGAGTCTCCTTTAAGCAGCATAAAGTGGGACCATGTCTTTTTACTCCATTCTGCCGTTACCTGTCTTTTAATTTGTAGTTTAATTCACTTACATTTGAAATAATTACTGATAAGGAAGAATTTCTGCCATTTTGCTTTTTGTGTATGTATCACATCCTTTTTGTTGCTCAAGTCCCCCACTGTCTCCTTCTTTTATGTTTGATTGATTTTTTTTCTTGTGTACCATTTTGATTTCTTTCTTTTTTTTGATGTATGTTTTTAAGTTATTTATTAGTGGTTGCCAAAGGGATTTTTAACATCCTAAATTTATAACAATGTAGTCTGAATTTATAACAACTTAATTTCAATAGTACACATTACTCCTGATCAGTTGTGTATCCCTCTTTTCTTGTTATGGTCACAAATTATACTCTCATGTTTTGCGCCCATTAATATAGGCTAAAATTCGTGACTTATTCACACAGGAAACAAAAAGAAAAGTTACAAACAAGACACACAATAATACTAGCTTTTATATTCACCTGTGTAATTGCCTTTACCAGTGATCTTAGTTTCTCTGTATGTCTTCAAGTACTGTCTATTGTCTTTTTGTTTTAGTCTGAATAATTCTTTTTAGTATTTATTGTAGTAAAGGTCTACTAGTAATGAGCTTCATTAGCTTTTGATTATCTGGAAATGTCTTAATTTCTCCTTTATTTTTGAAGAATAGTTTAGCCAGATAGAGAATTCTTGGTTTACAGTTCTTTTCTTTTAGCACATTATCATCTCACTGCCTTCTGATCTCTGAGCCTTTTGATGAAAAATCTTGCTGCTTTTAAGATTTTCTTTCTGACTTTCAGCAGTTTGATTATTATGTGTCTCTTGTGAATTGCTTTGAGTTCATCTGTCCTGGAGTTCATTGAGCTTTTTGGATATATAAATTCATACCTTTCATCAAATTAGGGAAATTTTCAGCCATTTTTCATCAAATATTTTTCTACCTCTTTGTCTTTTTCTTCTCCTTCTCATAGTATATATGTGGGTATACTCCGTAGTGTCCCACAGGTCCCTTAGGTTCTGTTTGCTTTTTCTTCATTCTTCTTTCTTTCTTCTCCTCAGACTGGGAGGAGACTAGGTAATTTTAAGCATCCTATCTTGAAGTTTGCTGATTCTTTTGTCTTCAGACTTCCTGTTGAGCCTCTCTAGTGAGTTTTTCATTTCAGCTCCAAAATTTCTATTTGATTCTCTTTTATATAAATTCAGTCTTCTATTCAGATGCCCTACTTGTTCATACATCCTTATTCTGATTTCCCTTAGTTCTTTATTTATGGTTTCCCTTTGGGCCTTTGGGCATATAGATAGTTAATTTAAAGGTTGTTTTTTGTTGTTGTTGTTGTTGTTGTTGTTGTTGTTGTTTTACTGGGGGGGAGTGAGTGCAAGCAGTGGAGGAGCAGAGAGAGAGAGGGAGAGAGAGAGAATCCCAAGCAGGATCCACACTCAGCACAGAGTCCGACATGGGGCTTGGTCTCATGACTGCGAGGTCCCAACTTGAGCCAAAATCAAGAATTGGACACTTAACTGACTGAGCCACCCACGTGCCCCTAGATAGTTAAAGTTTTTGTCTGATAGGACCAATCAGTGTTGGATTTCTTCATTGGTTTTTGTCACTTTTTTTTTTCTATGAAAAGGCCATTTCCTGTTTCTTTGTATACTTTGTACTATTTTCTTGAGAATTGATTATTTTAGACAGTATAATATAGTAACTCTGAAAATCACATTCTCCCTCCTCTCCAGAGATTGCTGCTGTTACTTTGGAATGTTGCAGTTTTCTGTTTAGTGACTTTAACACATTATTTTTGCAAAGACTGTATTCCTTATTGTATGTGATCATTAAAGTCTCTGTTCTGTTATCTCTGAGGTCAACCTGTGATTTCTTCCAATGCCTGGACTTAATAAAGAAAAAAGGGGTCTTTGCCTCTTTAAATTCGTTTGACAGGCATTGCCTGGGAAGCCCTTCAGCCTTAGGGGTTTGAAACAGTGGCCAGTCTCTCCCTCCTCTCTCAGTGGACCAACAGGCAGATCCAAACACACATCCCCAGTGTTGGAGGATGGGTTCCTACCTTGGTACCAGCAAGCCATTGTGTGAGTATGGGCCACTGTTGCCACAGCTGCCTTCTCTAGGGATGAGGAATGCATGGTGGCAGCTGCTAGTAAAATGTGAAATTCACTGATATATACCAGCTTCTTTCTTCATCAAGCATTTTTCAGATGCTGCAAGTGTCTAGCTAGACCCCAGAGTTCTAAAATAGTTCTTGCCAGCTCAGTAGTTGATTTGGTTTAGGGACTGATTCCTGGAGCTTCCTGCTCTGCCCTTTTTGGTGATGTCACCTATTTATTTTTGTTGAGCTAATAATGTCCATATTAAAATGTTATACTAGCATATTTAAAAAATTTTTTGTTTAAGTGAAACTGATAGGTATTTAGTGTATATATTGAATTACTTTTTATAAGTTATTTACCATTATATCTGTCCATCTCATAAATTAGGATAGTTGGCCCAAAAGATGAAATTTTGCATCAATATATATAGCTATGTCACTGTACATCACTACATTGTATCTTGTGGCTGAGAAAATGGCATTTCTTTATTGTGTCTGTAGTTGGTCTGGTTTTTTATTCTGCTACTCCATTTGGTGGGAGACCCATTGATTAGGGAAAAAAAATCCAATACAATTTAAAACTTAGTCTGGTATGATGACTGAAATATGTAAGATAAAATTGCTCAGTCTTTGTCTGCTTTTTTCCCTGGGATGATTTAAGTGTGTGGGGTGAGAGGTATGGCCTATATGATATTCTGGCAGTGGGGAACTGCTTTTTCCCCTTAGTTTGAGTTCTGCTACTTCCTCTGGTTTCTAGAAGAGTGTCCTATTACCTTCTAGCTGTGTTTGCCTGGCTGGCATGTGCCGATGATGTCATGGCTGGTGTAACTTATGGTGGGGCCTTTCTGGTTGGTAAGAACCTAGTGGTGCTCCCTCACTGGTTGATTTTCTCTTTGGCTCCTTCTCTCTGAGCTCTCCTGGGCATCTGCCATGTCTGTATCTGGCCTGCTGGCCTGGAACTTAATCCACAGCCTTTGCTGCAGAATCTCCCTTGTTTCACGGTGGGCCCCATTGGCCAGCCCTCTAGCTCAGGAACCTGAGTCTCAGAGTTTATCATTACCTGGCCGTGTTTGGATAATGGCCTGGCACTACAGTAAGACAAAGCACTTACTATGTAATCCTTCTCTGTATGTCAGATTCTTCATTTTATCTCCTCACACTTCCTTCACTAGTTAAACCTAATAACTTCTCAGACAGATGAATGCTTCCAACAGACTATGGCAGAGGTCACATACTAGGAGAGGCAAAACAACAAAAATAGTAATTTTCAAGCATCTTTGCTATCGCATGTGTGTATATAGACATATATGAGGACAATATTCACAAAGGTGTATGTAATTCTAAGTGTACACAAGTCTTACATTTAAGAAATATAGGATCTGTAGAGAAGCATAAGTGGTATGCTTACACATATATGTGTATATGCAGTATATATATAGTTAAGATCTATATGTATATATAACGTATATAGTTAAGATATATATAATTAAAGTTAAGAGGTTTGGTTTCTGTCTGTGAACATTTTCCCATGACTAACAATGCTGTGATTTAACATACACCTTTTTTTTTCTTTTATAGGACCGTTCGTGTATGGCTAAAGAGAGACAGTGGACAATATTGGCCAAGCATATACCATATGATGCCTTGTAAGTATCTGGATCTCTGTCTTTAGAAATTAGACATGGACCACTTCCTTTCCAGGTTGCCTTCTCTGTGTTTCCTTCTTGAGTGGGGATGTCTGAGGTTGAGATTAACCTTATGATGGAAAGTACCATATTAAATCATTTTAGCTCTCAGTATGTAAAATAGGAAAATTGTTCTGAAATTGACCGTATATTCATAGTTTCTGAATAAGATTAATGGAAGACGGGCTATAGGACATCGGCTTTCTGATTACAGCTGTCTCCCTCCTTTCCAACTTTTTGTTTCACTTTCTTGTGGAGTTCTTCCTTCGACATTTAAAATTTTGCCTGGTGATTACCTTTGTGAAGTAAATTTGTTCTTGCACTATTGTTATATTATTCATTCAAATACAAGACATTCAGCGTTGACCATTTGGTACCCAGAAGGGCTTGCTTACAATTGAAACATTCTAAGTAGAAGTCAGCCTCATGTCCTCAAGATTTTATATGCGAAATACGTCCTTGTGCCGATAAATAGCTAATCTTTAAATATATTATAAAACATCCTTAGATTTGATTCTTAGACTTGTGTGCTGGCAGAAGTTCTCCTACAGAATAGCTAGCACCTCTAAATAGGAAATGTCTTTTTAGCCTGGCATTTTGTCTTTAAAAAGTGATGAGGTTTGGGGATCCTGTTCCATGTTTATTTGAGTATAAAATAGTTATTTAATTTCATTATTAGTTATATTATTCAATGTTTCCCTGACTCTCCTTCAAATCTTAATTAAAACTGACACCCTAGAAAAATCCCTCAGGTTTGTCCTTTGGGCCTGTGTCCCCTCCGGCTTGCTATAGTGTGCACCCCGTCCCTGGATACAGGTACCCCAGTTTGAGAAGTATGGGCCACGGTGTACAACCGGAATAAATTCATGCTGAATTATAGATGTGGTTAAGTTTATGCCTCTGGCAAAAGAATGCTGTAATAACTTAAATAGCTATTTTGCTTGTTTATGAACAAATGAATTATTAAGGATATAATGGGTTTCTGTGATTTTCAAATTATCTTTGAGGTTTTGTGTGGCTTTAGAATTTTATAACAAACAAGTGATAACCACAAGCTGAACCAAGTGGTCAGTCCTGCATGAGGGAAGAAGAAACTTCTTGTGGTTCTGAGGACTTGTATTGGCCCCTTAACCTGTTGAGCCTCCAGCAGACAGCATTTATGCAGCAAAGGGCCTAGGTGAACTTCCTCTTTAAGCGGTGGCAGTGACGAGGGCTCAGGCAGAAGGAAAGGGAAAGGAATTTTCTGATTGATTGTTTTTTCTGATCTTTGAGTGGTGTAACCAGTCTTTTCTACGATCTTCCCTTTTCATCAAACCTGACACGGTATCTAACTGGAGGAGTGGGGAAGGTCTGTAGTCCAGCAAGTTGAAGTTGACTCTAGAGATCTGTTACTACCTTGACTATGAAGACAGAGGAGAGTCAGACCTGGGCAGAAAGATGAGGGCTCAGGGATGGTAAGCAAGGAATCTTCTTGAGATGAACTTGAGTAGGAACCTCATGGAGACAGGATCCTAAGCAATTGCTTATGCGCCCCCTTCCCTATACACACATCTAAACCTGTTTTGCTGTCATTCTGTGATGCTGTCTTTATTTGAATGTCACTGAGCATACAGAGATGCCTCTAGTTGCTTTTTTATCATTTATTCAGCTGTGTGAATGACTAAAGGCTGCTGTGGCTCCTACACCTGGCAAAAGTGCTCAGTACATCAATACTTACTGAATTGAAGACTTGAATCTGATAATACAGATAAGTCCCTGAGAATATTATCATACATATTCCTAGTGACTGAACACAGTCTTTGAGATTCAGAAAGAGGACCCTTTCATTATTTGTGTATTTTGCCTGTGGCCTTCCATAAAGGGAGTGGAAAGGGCATTACTTTGCTATTAAAATGTGTGTGAACCAGCAGCATTAAGGTCACCCTAGAACCTACCAAAAATACAAGTATTGGGTACCATCTAGATCAATAGAATCGGAATCCGCATTTTTAATGATATCCCTAGGCGATTTGAATGCACTTTAAAGTGCATTGAGAAGAGTGTCTTCTGACATTATAGCCAACATGCTGATCTATTTTACACATGATTCTATGAGCACATACAAAAAGCCTCATGCATGTATAGTAGTGATTTCTACATACTTAGATATAAGTACACATTCTAGTGGATCAAATATTTATTGTGCCCCTGCTGTATCCAGGCCACTGAGCTAGTTGCCAGGGTTTGCAGATAATTAAGGTGCATATGGTCAAGATGATTTCTATAATCTTTCATTGTTGGATAACTCCACTACTGTGGAGAAGTAAAAAGAACTATATGTTCTTCACAATTGATCAGAGATTGGCTTTTATGTTCCTAGGAGTTGAATGCATTTAGATAACATGGTAACTAATATTTGAGCAAGAGTCAGTTTTATTTAACTTGAGAGAGGCAGAATCTTGTTGCATAAGGAATTATGCTATATTTTTGGACACTTAGAAAACCTGAAATAGCTTTGAATTTCCAAAGGTTTGTTTTTCAGTTCTTCCTATTGAAAGGTGTTTTGTTAAGAGATTACTTAGTTTTGTCCTTAAATAATGGTTATGTGGTATTAGTTACAAAATAAGTAAAAAGATACAGTATGTCTGGAGGCTATGACATGGACATCACAAGGCACATATGACCATATAATGTGTTTATAGTGGCATATAATAAGTAGTATTCCAAATCCAGAAGAAAACATAGAGAAAATATCTTTACATGTAATATATGGCTTACTTGTTTATTTCATTTATTAAAATTTAATATAGTATTTGTCATGTTCTGGGTAGGATAGTACTGTTTTGTAGCAGCGAGAAGAATTTGAAGTTTAATGGGTGGGAAGAAGGGGAAGGCATTGGATGAAAAAGAATGAATAGTGGAGGCAGAGTTTGATGGTTGGGAGAGAGCCTGAAAGGCAGGGATTTATGATAAGGCTGGATGAACTTGGGGGAGTGGTACACAAGGGAAGGGTAAGGAGCAGGCACATCGTGCTTTGGGGGTGTCCTCAGACCCGATCTTTTCTGAGAAGCTCTGACTTCCCCTTTAGGAGGGAATGAGGAGAGGCCAGACTTGCCTGGTTAAGGCTGTTTGCTCCTGAGCCAACCTGATTTTCCCAGAATTTAGAATTTGGAGTAGGAAATGCTAAGTTTCAGCCTTGGCTGGTCCCTTGAGCTGGGAATATGTAGACCTTATAGCTGTGAGTAAAGAAACAGTGAAAGCTGATCCGCTTAGAAGGAAGTCCGAATCAAGGAGGAAGGACCACTTGGCTCAAGAGGGAGAGAAGCCTAAACAGATGATGCCTAAGGCTTTTCTCCTCCTCCCCTCCAGAACCCTGGCTCTGCTTCTGCCTTTGAGTTCAAGAGATTCCCTCTTTTACTGGATACATTCATTAGTGCTTCCTTTCACTCCAGTGGGTTTCCGTCACTCCTAACTGCAAGTATCTAACTCAGCCTAGCCCAGATTGTATACCTCCCAATTCCTGTCCGTTCAGTTTCTCCTGGATCTCTATGATCTTTAAAGAGAAAGGACTGAGCCGTGTCCCGATTGGTGCCACTGTGGTGCTGAGCTGCAGATTGTCTGCGAAAAGTGAGGGTGAGTAAAGAAAAAAAGCAGAAAGAAATATTTATTCCATTTAATTTCTTTGGACAGTTTATTCAACAAATTTTAAATGTTTCTGCCATACTAAACACTGTGCAACGTCCCAAGAATATAGTGGCGCGGTAGGGCAGATGATTCCTGTCTTCATGGTGTGTACGGTGGGGAAGGCAGACCTAAAATAAGCCCCACTCATGCTGTGTGGTGAGTGTTGTCACAAGCAGCAGGTGTAATGGAAACATGCTCACAAAGGTTCCCAGAAGAAAGTCCATTTAAAACCCTGCCGTCTCTAGAGAATTTGGGGTGACTGGTGACCTGTTGTGTAGTTTCCTATGTGCCGATTTTTATGGATGAGTGAGAAATAAGAGCCTTTCCTTATCTAATATTCTTCCAGAAAATAACATCCTCTTGATGTATCTCCTGTAATAGCTGCTTATTGCCTGTGACAAGATCAAATTACACTGTGCCCAACTGGGACCTGCTTGAGCTTGGAAACCAGAGAGGGGCCTTTCTGAGGGTGTAGAGTTGAGGTTTCAGTTGTAGCCATTAGTGATTATCTGTTCCAGGCTTCTAGTAGATACCATTTCAACCCCTGCCTTTGCATCTCTCTACAGCAGGAAAAACAAAACAAAGAATGAAAAGCTAGGTATTCCCATTTTCATGGTTGAGTTATTTTAGATTTACTTTTTTAACTACGTTTGCCATTCATGGGGTCAGACAGAGGGGTGGAGGAGAGAAATCTCAAACAGGAGCCAAAGTGGCAGGTGTTTGAGATTTCGCTTACTCGATTAAAGTATTGGGTATCGTGTCTGAGCCTCCATTGCCAGCTTTCCCCCTTGGGCATGCAGAATAGGTAAAGCAGTTCAGCTGCCAAAGATGTGGTGAATAGGAGGTTGAGAGGCCCAGAGCCTCAGGACTGAGGGTGTGTTGGACAATTGGAAACCTCTGTGGGCTCTATAGTTGCCAGGGCAGATGAAATTTACTTTGGCTCCTAAGCGTTTATGAATTTGTCCCCAAAGCAAAGCAGACAGTTTATCAAAGATAAATACAAATAAAAGGCACACCTAACACGGAAATAAAATGACCTATTTTTCCAGCTCTCTGCCTTGGCGTGGCGGGATGGCATTTGCCCAATCTGGAGTTGTGCAGGGGCCCCCTCAGTCTGATTGTTCATTGATACAGTTTTCCCACTTTGTGTTAGCCCTCTGCAGACATGCCTTCATTCTACGTGCCCTCGGCTCGCACTGGTGTGTGCATATATGCAATGCTTTATGGCTGTTTTTGAAGAAATTGTCTACTGTAATGCTCAGTGCTCCTTTGGAGAAGCGCTAAGAGGGCCAGAAACCCTTTGCTTTCTCTAAGACAGAAATTACCAGCCCATGTGCTGCATCATGTTGGGATCATCCAAATGGATTACAGACCCTGAGAACTGGTCTCCTTAGCTGCGCAGGGGGAAATCCAGTCGTCTGGGCTCTAGGAATCTCTTCCATTTATTCCAGTGGCTGTTCAGATCTAGTTTTCTGTATATCATGAGGTGAAAAAGGTTGGGAGGGACAGCTCTAAGGACCCGATTCATGGTCCTTTTGGATAATGTGACACATGGAACCTATCGTTTGCCAACAGATCTTTATTCCAATTTTCTTTCTGTTCTTACACCTGTTTTCCTTGTCATGACTTTTTGCTTATTTCTATGATTTGGTTTTATTGTATCTACTTTTAAAGTCTCTTCAAATTCTTTGTGAAATGAGGTGGGGAATGCATTAAATGAATTATCTTATTAGTTAAAACAAATAGAGAGATGAAGTTTGGACATAGACATACTGTTTACCTTAAATTCACCCAAAAATATTTATTTTTTTTTTTAATGTTTTCAAAATAGCTTGTAGGTTAGAACCTGTGCCAGGGTGGGAAACTGGAATTTGATTTTCGTTTTTGATACCAATTTGCTGAGTCACTTCAGGCAAGTCCTTTACATTTTTCTCTACTCTGAAGCCCGTTGAATACACTGTCATTAGCTTTGATCTCAGATTTGCAAAAACATTTTTGGTTATGAGATGTATTAAATAAGTAATTTGCACTTTCAGGTTCTTGGTATTTAGCAATATATATACTGTTATTGCTGATCTTAACCCAATGGGGATTTGTGAGGTTGTGGCTGGATTGGCTTCCTTTTCCTGTGTGTTGGGACTTCAGTCCTGCAGCGACAGATAACTTGAAATTGAGGCTTTAGAAAATTAGAATGATTAATGTGTTCATATGCTTTATACCTAGGATGGAAATGACTTATTTTGTATGTATGTTGCAAATGTCCATTTGCCCATTGGTCAAAGGAGAACTTTCTGTAATTTAAGACTTTGTATGGAGCTTGTTGTGTGTTGTCCCACGTCTTCTGGGTTTATTAGAGTTTTGGGGCCAAACCCATATGGATAGATTAGTGGTTGAAAGGTATTTAAAATAATGAATTTAAAATAATGAAGTTCTGTTTTTATCAGGTAGTGATTATTTTGGTGACTTTTAGACAACATCTTTAACTCCATCAAGGGACTTTCTTGGAGGGCTAGGGGATTTGGGTATAATTGGGAAGTGCTCATCCTAATATTTTGTACCTTATTTCAATTTACTCCTTGGTTCCTTTCTTGGTTTCTTTTGGTGTAGGTTATATTATAGAACCACATGTAAAGCCAGTTTACTGTTTTTACTATTTACATTTTCAAAAATAATTGTGTAATCTGATATTTTAGTTCTGTACTTACTAAGAAGAAAATGTGCTTAAGGAACTTCTGATTTTTAATGGAAATGAAAATGTGGATTATCTAAGCTAAAGATAACAGATGTCAATTAATCTGAATAATTATAACATTTACTTAGCATACTCTTGTTTGATTTTCATATGACAGAGTATTTTAAAATTTACTGTACTTAGATCTTAAACTTGTAGTGATAACTTAAAACTTGTCGGAGAGAAAAAATGACCACTGATAAGTCACTGTGATTTTGCTGATGTTACCCAGACTAAATTAAAAGAAAACAAGTGGTTTAATTTTAGTAGCGTGCCTAAAATAGTTGATTGAAATGAAAAATGCTTTTTAATGCTAGGCAGTTGAAGTCCTACATCTACGTGTTCTTAATATATTAAGTAAAACACGGTTGAGCATTATAAACCTAATAAATACTGAGTTGTGACAACCAGGACTGAAGGAGATCGTGTCTGTGGGGGAGATCTCTGCTGTGCAGTGGTGGGGTGCTCCTGGAAGTCCTCTTATTGGAGGATCCCGATATCTGACTTGATCAGGGTGTGTTTAACACCTGAAGTTCTGCTCACGGAAGTGCCGCTGTTTGTTTAGTTTCCAAGTGACCACTGGAACATCCCATGAAGATCAGTGTGGGCTGACGAGCAGTGCCTTTGCCGTTGTACAGCGCTCAGTGTGCTGGAAATCCGCAGCTCAACCTTCAGAGAAACTTGTGTTTATTTGAGCAAAGGTCAACCAATAAGCAAAGGACAGAAAATAAATCAGCCACAAAATGAAGGAGTTCTAGGTATAAATAACAGAAAATAGGTAACTTTCCCCCCAGTAGGAGTATTTTGAGAATGCCTTCTCTCAACTATCTATACTCCTTTTAAAAAGTAGGAGCCATAAATATACTTTTTGAGACCACTTGAGGGGTAAAAGGATTAGAAATACAAGTAGCCAGTTTCTCCATAATCCACTTAATTACTGACTCTGTTGAGGTTGATGTGGGATTCTTGAGTTTCCTCTGTCTAGGGCTTATATCTCTTGAGCTTTTCCTCCTTCAAATTATATGGTCATTAATATAATCACCCAGACTGGGGTTTCTCTTTATTTTAGTTTTCCCTAAACCTTAAGCTGACTACCTGCCTGAAATTACAAAGATTTCATTTTAAAAATGCTCGATATTATGAAAGTGTTTAATTTTTAAAATAAGGTATTAGCAAGCCATCAAGGTCTAAAGTCCTGGTACTTACATAAGAGATTATTATTTTTCAGTACTCACAGGCCTGCACAAATTTCTTTTCCATCTTCTTTGTACCTTTTATTATCTTGCTTCCTAAAATTCTGCCAAATACACTTCTTCTGTCTGTCCTCAGTCTGAAACAGCAAAGAGGGGTGGCAAGTCTTAATCAGATAGCATGGAAATGAATTCTTGTACTATTTTATTGAGAAATAAATTGTGGGCATTTTTTTCCCTTAGGTTTTAAGAAACGTGAGGGAAAAAATAGGAAGCTAATGATAGAACATCAACAGACCAGTGGCAAGGCCTTGATTTTCACTTATTGGGTTTGTGTAGGAGCAGTCTCAGGCAAACCACATACAGATGATGGATATGGGAGGCCTTGGCAGATGGGGGGTCACCCCACAAAGCTTACGAAGTGTGGTTATCCTTTCTCATGGGGAAACACTTAAAGGTGGAGGAAGTAAATATATCTTCATGTCTTGTATCATGGTGTGTTTATCTCATCTAGAGTTCGAGGATGCAGTTTTGATGGAGGTGGTCAGTGGAGGGACTGTATTTTAATTTTATGGGTCTGGTCAGACATTTCATTGAGCCTTTGGAGAAAGCCAGTGCAAGGTGGGCATATAGAAGTCTCTCGGCCATTTCGTCTCTGACCTCAACTTTCAACCATCAGATAGAGCAATTATTTCCTTATCGACTTATGAATTATTAGTTTCACATCATTTAAAGCTGAATTCTTATTTGTGAAACATCACATTTTTGCAACCCAGCTACAAATATTGTGCTTAAATCATATTTTATTTGTGTCTTCCTAATTCTTCCTGCCGGGGGATTCCTTTTACCATTTGGCCAGAATTTACTGTGTCTTATTATCTTTCCCCAGACAATTTTGCCCCTTTGATATTTCCTTGCATGGATAAGAGCCCATTTTGGATGGGTCGTAACACCAGTCTTTCAGAGGTTGCTTTTTTTGTTAATCTCTGGTGAGTTGAAGTTAGAAGGATATCTGTGTCAATCTGTGTATTCCCCCGTTTCCCAAAAGGAAAGACATTTATTGTCACAACAAATATAGCCATCAGTATTCTTTTCAGTTCACTCCCTGCCTCCTTGGTCCTGCCAGGGCCTATGGGTAATCAACCCAGGGCCTTTTGCTGTGAGAGTATCACAGTTCGGAAATGGTTTGAGGAGCATCATAAGGTTCACCTGCCAAAAGTCTTTCCGTAAACACTCCCCTTGCCCTCCCACAGGTCTACTTGGTGTTTTACCAATAATGCCCCCCTCGAAGAAGTGGTTTTGTCTTTGGGGGGGCAGCCAGAAACTAGTGCTCTTTAGCTCTGGCATTCCGCTGTCTAGAACCATCTTGGGTTCAAGCATATGGGTTCTAGAACAACAGGGTTTCTAAATTTATTTTGTTTATGGGACTTTATGAGAAAGGTCTTTTCCTTTTGAATTCTGGTGGTGTTTCTTACTGTGAACATAAAGTGATTTGGACCATAGTGGTGACATTGGGATGGGTTTAACAGTTCCTATACATGGTTGGTGTCACAGTCTATAAATTCCTTGATGACAGCTCTGATACCTTATATATAATTGTATCATATGCCTGGAACATAGTAAGCATTCTAAATTCTCATTAAAAGAATAACAAGGGGCACCTGGGTGGCTCAGTCTTGATCTTGGCTCAGGTCATGATCTCCCCTGCTTGCACTCTCCCCCCAAAATAAACACTAAAAAAAAAAAAAAAAAAAAAGAATAACAAGAAATTTAGTAAAGGGGATAAGAAATCCAGGAATAAAGAAATAGCAATGTAGATGTCAGGGTAGCCTGTGCAGTGCTGTTAAAAAGTCTTTTAAATCATATTCAGAGATCAGTGGGTTTTCTAACTGTTCCATAACCAGATATGAACTTTGGAGGAAATCACACAGAAAAGACTTTTCTATGGTCAGGCAGGCAGCTAAGTGATGAGGTTATTCTTGACTAGTTTATAGCCCTTTGGGCTGCAATTAAGTTTTGCTTCATATGTTCATGCCCATATCTTAATAAGCCATTGGATATTTAAAACTTTCAAGAGGAATAGTGAAATAATAAGATTAAAGACAATATTATAGAAATGAATTTGGGGGCGCCTGGGTGGCTCAGTTGGTTAAGTGTCCGGCTTCAGCTCAGGTCATGATCTCGCCGTTCGTGAGTTTGAGCCCCACCTTGGGCTCTGTGCTGACAGCTCAGAGCCTGGAGCCTGCCTTGGGTTTTGTGACTCCTTCTCTTTCTGCCCCTCCCCCACTCATTCTTTTTTTCTCTCTCTCAAAAATAAACATTAAAAATATTTTTTAAGAAATGAACTTGTCACACAAACACAAAAACCATTTCATTTTTCCATGTATGTTTTTAGGTGTCTATGTACTTTATGTAGTTGTAGTAACAACATATATTTTTTTGTTGTTCTTTTCAGCTAACATGATGATTTTCCATGAAATCATTAGATTTTAATTCTGCACGCATGTTACAGGCTATAAGACCTGGCATGTTAGCACCTGTCTAGAAATTGTGCCAACATATTTCATGGGCCATGGGCGAGTAAGGATGACTTTCCTAGGGCAGCACATTAAATATCATTTGACTACTTTTTTCAGCAGTGTACTTTTGGGAATCTAGTTTAATTTTGTGGCTAATCAGAGAGAAGATTCTCTGTTGTACTGGTGGAGGTTGTGTGTGTGGGGATGATTTTTTGTGTTTCTATTTTCTGAACATATCATTAAAAACTAGAAAATAAATACTTGTAGTTTGGAAGATCTTTTCTGTTGTTCAGGGTCCTTTTATAGAGAATGAAAAAAATGTTACTAAGTGATGTGTTCGTGAAGTAGCTCTGTTAGTAGAACTTGAAATTCTTTTAGAATTTAGTTTCGAGATAATCTAAGTTACATATTTCAAAATGGGACTGTGTATATGAATTATGTCTTTGAACCTTCTCCAACTTTTTTTCCCTGTGTGACCTTGAGTACGACGTCTAACCGTAACTGTAAAAAGTAGGAATAAAAATATTTGAGGCTGAATACGATTTGATGATGAGCAGGGCCACTGTGAAGGTCGGGGAGAAATTTAAGAATTGGTGTTGGACTCATTTGTACAACAGCGATTTCAGTGTAGGATAAATTGTCAACAGGCCCCATTCTTACGAGCCAGTGTAGGAACCCGGATGCCGACTATTGAGCAAGCACTTCTTGGCCACATTGGCTTCCAAGTATGCTTAGTTTACTTGGGCTCAGGTATACTCAGGTAGTAGCCAATTTCGCAGCACAGGGAGGCCCTGTCCAGACCGGATTTCTTTTCTACAGAGCCTGGCCCTGTGTCCAGTTGGTTCTCTCTTAAATTGAGACAGATCCTCAGTCTTTTTTCAGTTAGCGGCCTTGAATGCTGAGAGTAAAAAACTTCTGTTAGTCCACATGCCCTGAGTCAATTCTAAATCAAAAAATAGACTTTTATACTAGTGTGTATATGTGGGGGGGGGGGGAGGGAATTATAAGATCTCTTTTTTTCCCCCTGGTTGAGGTTGTTTCTATTAAAGATAGGGTGTGAGTGGAAGAGATAGACGGGTAACAGAGGGAGTACACAGTACAAAATATTGGTAACCTAGTCAAGCAAACTTAGACTCGATACTGACAGAACAGCCGAGACTAAGCCCATTGGAACTAGTCCAGTTTGAGAACATCTTACTTGTTATATTCATTAAAAGGATAACTGAAAAACTAAGGGTTGGTGTAAAATTACTGTTTTTATTTTTTGGTGAGTGGGCGTTAAATGAACTGTTTTTCAGGAAATCGTGGGGAAAAAATAGCCACACACTTTTAGCTAGTTAGTCGCTCCTGAATCGATGAGAATCATCATTTTGTTAATTTCATCAACATGTTCATTTCTTTCAGCTCCATGTTCATGCATGTCTTTTAACCCGGAAACAAGAAGACTGTCCATAGGTCTAGACAATGGTACAATCTCAGTAAGTACACATAAATAAGATTTCCAGTTGAAATACTTCCCTTCTTGTGGAGTGCGTATATATGTATTGTGATGAGAGTTATTTGTTAGTTTTTTGCAAATTAACAAATTAATGTTCTTGCGAAGTGAAGTGGAAAGTGCAGCGCGGCAGATTACGGCAAGGTGTAGGGAGAGTCCATGTGAGTCTCAGTTGGAACGTTGACAAGGTTGAGCTTGCCTTCCCGTGGACACAGTGGCTAGAATAGGAGCTTTATGAGGCCAGTGAATGAACTACATGAATCTGTGTGCTAGTGACAGCAGCCTGTGATACTCACGGCTTTGATCAGATGGTTAATCATGGTGTCATATGCTTCCTCAGACAAGTGACAGCACAAGGGAAATGTCTTCTTAGACCTGCATGTCTGATCTTTGATACTTGATGTTTTTCTCCTTGCTCCCTTCTTTTGCTCCCTCTTGTCTTAACTCCCTCTAATGTGTGAATGGAGTTCTGTCAACTGTATAAATTTGTAAAGAAGGCACAGAATCTACATTAGGCTGTAGGGTAGATTGAGATAAATATTAGACTCTTTTATTATAGAGCTTGAGGGAGCTGAAGTGATTAGGGATTGGAATTTCAGGCTTTACTACTTACTTTATCATCTTTTTATATGTTTAGTTTCAGCTAGTGTATTAACTAAGTGTAACAAGACTGATCTGGTAAACTCTCCAGTTTGGTAAATTACCCAGTATTTCCTTCAGTCCCAGCAAGAGAGGCCCTGCTTTAGGACCTGTGAATTAGAGGAGCCTATTCTGGCCACATTTCCCCACAGGATGAAGGACCTGAGGGATCCAGGGGGTGTGTCCAGCTTATGCCCTCACTCCACCCACCCCCATGTTCTGAGTACCCCGACTGGCATTTTCCTGACCCCAGACAGCTTAGGGCTTGTACTATATTGTAAAACTTCGAGGAGTCTAAAAATTCTGAATTCGTTCCTGTACCTCCAGGTGGTTTAAGGTATATTTGTCAAGATTGGAGGAAGAGACCATATTTTATTTACTAGTTTAACTTGATACATAACTTTTAAACATTTAGACATATGGAATGTGGGTTTCCTTCTGTAATCTTAACCTGATTCTTACAAGGGGTCTGAAGAGGTGGGCCTGAAATTTTCCATTTGGTCTTCGTCAAAACATTTGTTCGGTGACCTTTGTGGATATTTTAACAATATTGTTAAACATAAAGCTGCCTGTTGACAAATATTTTATGGAATTTCTATCCTATCCAATGCATTTGCTAGGTCTGTAAACTGTTCTGTAGGAGGACAGAAGACAAGTGCATGCTACAGAACTTCGTCTGCTTTAAGGAGAGTTATTTTTAAAAAGTGGGGTATGTGGGGGATAAACTTATTTTTAAAAGATGAAGTGGGGGGTAACTGGATTGTTCAGTGAACTGAAGTGTTCACTACAAAGGAAATCTGCAAAGAGGAGCTCAGATCTATATATTGTGCAACGGTTCATGGACTAGTGTATGTAACACTCACTGTCCATGAAGGCGGACATGTATATAACTTATGGGTGAGTCTTTGCATTTTTTGAAATCCGTGTAGGTGGCTAATGGGTGCCGATAAATTTGGCTTTGAAGGCAAGAAAGGTGAGCAAAGTAAGTTATGGAGAGTTCTGGCTATTTATCGTATATAAGAGGCGAGACCACCTCAGCCATTATTCCTTTAGTAAATGAAACTGCCAGTGAAGCAGAACATAAATCAGGGGCCAGACTGGGCTGCCTCTGTAGGTGTGTCAGTACGGCGTGGAGATAACCAAACCTTACCGTACCCCGATCTTCTAGAAAAGATGGAGGACCCAGCTAGTATGACATCATTTCCTTAAAAGTGCCTGTTTTATGCTTTTGAAGAGGAGGAGTTGTCTACCCTACCTATTCTCATCGGCAGAACGTGAAGAGCTGAGTCAGGGAAAGGCACATGGAGAGAAGGGATTGTTTAAGGTCATGACAATAACAGCTTCTTCACTGAAAATACTTACACAGAGTCTCAGCTGCATAATAGTTTACTTTCTGGACATGAGAAATCCTATGCAGAGACTATACATTCTCTGTTTCCTGAATATAGCAAGTAAGTTTTTTAAAAATATTGGTTAACTTATTATTATTATTATTATTATTGGTTAACTTATTTTAAAACAAAGGAGGAAATCAGAAAGCATATCCTTGTTTGTCTTTATTTTACTGGGTAAAAAGATTCAAGAGGCAGTTAACCTTATGTAACTGAGTGAATTAGAAATGGAGTAGAGACGGGGGCGCCTGGGAGGCTCCGTCAGTTAAGCGGCCAACTTCGGCTCAGGTCATGATCTCGCGGTCCGTGAGTTCGAGCCCCGCGTCGGGCTCTGTGCTGACAGCTCAGAGCCTGGAGCCTGTTTCAGATTCTGTGTCTCCCTCTCTCTGACCCTCCCCTGTTCATGCTCTGTCTCTCCCTGTCTCAAAAATAAATAAAACGTTAAAAAAAAAATTAAAAAAAAAAAAAAGAAAGAAATGGAGTGGAGACAATGGAGACCATTCTTTCAGACATTTGTCCACAAAGGGAAGGAGAGGGAGGGTGAGCCTGCAACAAGATGAGACATTAGACAGCAGCCGGAGGGGCCTGAACGACTAGGAGAATTTAGCTTTGGTGAAGGGTGAGGAAGCTGTCGAGAGAGAGCAGAAGGCAGACACAGTTGGGAGATACAGGAGAGGAAGGGCCATTTCGATTTCTCATGAGGTAGCAGGTTACATCACCAACTGAGAGAAGCAAGGATGGTTGAGGGTGTGTTTCCATGTCTGTCCATTTTGCTCTTGCTAATCTTACAACCCGGACACCCCTTCTGCCATCTTGGTCTACAGAGTCCCAGTTATCTCTCAGTGCCTCGTTCCAGTGTCCTCTTTTCCTTTTTTGGTTTTGTTTTGTTTTGACGGATGGTTCCTAAGCCCTACCAAGTGAAATTAATCGCACACATTACTCAGCAGGTTAGCTATATCGTAGTGCTCTTTTCACCTTGTTTTATAAAAAAGTTTTAAAGTCTGTCTTCTCCGTTAAAGTGTTGAGTGTTGAGGACTTGGCCTGTCTTTTATTCCTCTCCCGTCCCAGAGGCTCTCGGTATGGTTCCTTGTACAAATTAGGGACTCGATGAATAATTTGTTAAATAAGTTGTTGACTAGCGTACAAACATTATTTAATATAGCTGGCTGTAATAAGTACCTGCTTAAAGTCTGAGGTACTTTATTTGTATAATTCTGTTGCTTTCAAAATATTTGTTGAAACGGAATTTCCTTCTGCAGGGGAAAATGTTATGCCGATAGTTTAATTCATCTTGAGTTTTCAGAAATGTCATCTGTTTTAATGTCAAAAGAAGTCAGTCATATTGTGCAAACCGCTTTAAGTGCTGAAGTAGGACTTTGAAATTTTTCATTACAGTGCCTCAAGTATTCTAGCCGACCCACAAATAAATTTTAATATCAGTAATGTGTGAAAGAATTATGCTCGATTCTAACCTGTGGCTCCTAGTCTCAGAAAGCTTATTTGGTTGGGAAAAAATGAAGAGTGAAGGTATGGAATAAGTAACAGAATAAAAAAAAAACCCAAAACAGCCCAGCAGTGGGACACCAGTGAGTGTGATGTTGTCAGGACAGTGAGGTCAGGAGAGGGTGGGAGGTAATGGTCCGGGTCAGCTCTGTGGAGACTGGATGTGAGCTGGGTTTAGGAACTGGGCTAGGATTTCATTGTCTGAAGATCGGAAGGTAAGGTACTTCAGGCAAGGTGAATGGCATAGGAGGCAAAAACATGGCAGTAAGAGAGGGCAGGGAATGTTTGGACAGAAGTGACCCAGTTTGAGGAGTGGAGTATAAAGTATACAAGGTGGATGGGGTTTGGTCGTGAAGGCCCTGGCTCAGGGTGGGTGGTTAAATTATGAAGACGCTGGATCCCTAACGGGGAAGCTCTCCCTCCAGCACCACTGGAAGACTCTCTAAGGTATTCAGAGAGGATAGCGGCTGAGGAAACATCCACGCAGAAATGAAAGGTCTTCCTTGAGCTGATGCTCACCGACCCTACTGAATAATGGCTGTAGTCATAGCCAAGTATATATGCCAGTTTTGGGAAATACATATACTATCTGCTTCAGCCGGAGTTTTTATTGAAATCTTGCCAGATAAATGCGTACTTATTGAAGGTTGTTTGTTTGTTTGTTTGTTTTTGGACAAAGCCCCTAAATGATAAATCTCTGTTCTCTGAAGAGTGTTTTCATATATGTGTTTATGGTAAGTTTGGGATGAGAAGAAAAGATTGATCTGTATAATGAGTAGCATTCAAGATAGTGATTATTGTACAAAAAACACGATACCGACCACGTATGGATTTGTTGCTGTTGTTTGGATAGTTCGTGTGGTTATGATGTTCCCGTAGTACGTATTACTGCTAGTTCCCATGGTTGCTCGAGGGAATGAAAAGGGAAAGAGAACCCAACACGAATGGAGCATCCACTGTGTCCCAGGCACTCCGCCTTCCATATGTCGCCACATTCCAGCAGCACAGTAATCGGAGGGGGGACACTCCTCAGATAAGGACACCGAGGCCTGGAGAGTTCAGACGCCTTCTCCAGCTTACTTAGCCAGGAAGCAGCGCTCAGCAGAGCTGGGAACTGTGTGTGCCTGTGAAGCCTGGGCTTTCTCCTCATCCCACACCACTGCCCCGGAGCCACTTCTGTGTCCATAAAGAATTCCTGCTGAAGGCTTTCCATTCCCTGCCCGTTGTTCTTCCCCGGTAGGCGACTGTATTTCATTTCCTGAGTGCCCTTGGGCATGTTGTCTCATTTGTTGGTGAGACTGTGTCCTTCACTAGACTGTGAACTGCCTGAAGGCAGAGCCCACGTCAGCTTCAGTCTGTGTCCTCACAGAGTTGCTAGACCACTGTAAAATGTCGCTTTGTAAAATGTCGAATGAGGGAAGAAAGGCATTTCGATTTAGGTCATCAGGATGCTAACACCAAAGCCGGCCACGTAACCAGCAAGGTAAATTGCTCTCAACGGTTGACACAGTGTGAGCGAATCTTCTTTACATGACTACTTGGGGCATATAGAAGAATTTGATGTCCATACTCTGCTTCTTGAAATTCGTAAACAGAGATGCAATAAGCAAACCACTAAGAAACCTAAGCAGAAACATAACATGTTCTTGACAGTTTGTGAGCCCCAAAAATGTGCTGTTCATAAATCTGGCATTGCCTCATTTTTCCGCTAAGATTAGGGCCCTGTTGAACTTTTGGGATTGTTGAAGGAGATGCCTTCTCACATCATTTCCTATGATTTAGAGACTCCTATCCTACCGATTAAATTAACAGCTTTGCAAGAGCATTGCTCTGTGGTCACCAGTATTTATTCCCTAGATGGTATATTCTGAAACTGCTTCACATGGTGTGTGGTGTAGGGCTTGGCAGAATCTCATAGATAGGGAATCTGGATAACAGGTCACAGTAATCACTGAAGCAAGGAGTCTTGTTGCCACAGGGAAGCAAAAAGTGTCCCCTTCCAGAAGGCCAGTAGCTTCAAGGGAGAGGAATGTAGTTTCTGCGAGAGAGGATATTACTTTTTTCAAATAAAAGGAGCAATTACCTTTTTGAAAGTGTAATACTTGGCATCCACTGGAAGGAAACCGAAGAGTCATCAGAGCTGTTTTTGTCCTCTGAAACCAGGATCTTGAACTCCCCAAGTTCAGTTTTACCACTTTCAGATGGTCTGAGGTGTGGTAGCACCTTACTAGTCCTCGTGTATTTGCCATGAGAGCAAGAGGAGTCATTACCAGTTGTGGGGTATCAGTACCTGGTGTTTTACTTTCCTAAGGCTGTTCTAACAACAGAATTTATTTTCTCACAGTTCTAGAGACAAAAGGTCCACCATCAAGATGTTGACAGGGCTTCTTCTGGAGGTTCGAGGAGAGAATCCTTTTTTGTTTTTCCCTAGTTTCTGGTGGTTGCTGGAAATCCTCACCGTTCCTTGGGTCATAGATGTGTCACTGCAATCCCTGCCTCCATCTTCACGTCCCCTTCCTCTCTGTGTCTCTGTATTTACATGTGCCCTTCTTATAAGGACACCAGTCATTGGATTAAGAGCTCACCCGAATCCCGTATGATCTCATCTTAACTAATTACATCTGCAAAGACCTTTGTTCCAAGTAAGGTCACATTCTGAGGTTCTAGGTGGCCATGAATTTGGGGAGGACGCTGTTCAACTCAAGATACCTGATGAGATTGTATGTACAGTATTTCTCTAACGGTGTTCTAACAGTTGATTAGGAAACAGTTCTGTAGATTTGCAATATGATGCCTTCAGGAAGAGGCATCCAAAGATATTAAAAGAAGATGATTCAAAATCCCCTTGGAAGAGATAAGAAAATATTAGAATTGAAAGGGACCTTCATTCTTCTACATCTCATGCCACCCTCCCCTAGATTAAGTGACGTATTGATAGGTCACATGTTAAGATAGTGGTCGCAGAGCTAGGGTTTCCCTGATTCTGGACAGGTTTTTTTTTTTTTTTTTTTTTTTTATGATACCAGGCTAATTTTTTTTTTTTTTTTCATACAACTAAGACAGACCAACCACAAGGAATTGCTCTAGGATGGTCATTAATGAATTGGAAGATTGTGTTATTCCATGCATCTGGCCACTGCTAAAAAGATGAGGAAAAAAAAAAAAGAATTTGAGCCTTTAATGTAATGAGATATTTTGGATGAGTTGTTTATTACTGTGGGTTGTAATGAGCCTACGGGGACCAAACCCAAAAGGTGAGGTCATGTTCTACAGTGATGACAGGTAGCCTATGAATAAAATATTTCAGCTGTACCCAAGTGGAGTATACAGTTGGGCCACTCCTGCTGGGGAGATCCTGGTGCCTTCCAAGTTTTGTACTTACAGAGTAACTTTTTTCCTGCTTAGCTTGAAGGAAGAGTCCTGGGGTGCTGACATTCCAGTTCCTTAGTATGTATTCGTACAGTATAATTCACTGAAGGTGGTTTTGTCAAAGAATCTACTGACTGTTGTTGTGGGAGTTACTATGTTGTCAGTATTTGTGTGGATCACAGACCTTCTTAGAATGTCTCAAGGACCAGCTTCTCTCCTCCAGTTATGTCACTGTACTTGTAATCCTATCATCTTTTGTCCAGTGCCTGTGTTATCGCAAAATTTTGTCAAGTGGTAGTGACTGCAGATGACAAGAGCATTCTTGGCCCCAAGATCATTTTGTGGTCTCTCCATTGCGATAATAAATTTCTGAAGGTCTCCTTGGTTCCACCTTGAGACTGATCCTGTAGCGTGGATATCTGTAAGAACACCCAGATTTCCCTGTATTTTAAATCGGGTGCTGAGGAGCCCCAGTAAGAGTACATGGTAGATTGAAATCATTTTACACTATCTCCAGGAGTTATCTGCCACAAAGGATGGCCTTACGAGGACATTGTATTACTATTTCAGAGGGTGCTCATCTTCTTGTATCGGTCACATCAAGGGGTATATCTGTGTTTCAGAAAGGCAATGGCTAGGAATTGATGAGCGTAATGCATTCCAAGTAACTTTCTGTTAGTCTTCTGTCTCAATAACCTCTCCCTCCTCCCTGGATCCTTCTCACTGGTTTTTAAACACACTTAAGGTTTGCTTTTGTTTGTCTGTCCATTTGTTTTTAATGAAAAACATAGACATAGACATCACAGCTCTCTTCCCTGTTCACCAAATGTTCTGTCTCTCTTCTCTCCTTATAATCACACTTCTCACGAGAGTTGTCTGTTGTGCCTTCCTGCATTTCCTCATTTCCCCTCTCCACTCAGACCCCTGCAGTCTGGCTGTCAGATTCATCACATTACCCAAACAGCTCTGGCAATGGTTAGAAAAGATCTCGTGGATCTATCCAACGGACAATTAAAAAAAAAAATGTTTTTTTCAAATTTATTTGTTGACGTGAGAGAGAATCCCAAGCAAGCTCTGCGCTGACAGCACAGAGCCCGACCTGGGGCTCGAACTCATGGACTGTGAGATCATGGCCTGAGCCGAAACCAAGAGATGGATGCTTAACCAACTGAGCCACCCAGGCGCCCCTGTCCAGCTGACATTTTTAAGTCGTCATCATGTCTGACCTGCCTGCAGCAGTTTGCCCTGCCCTTTCTTCCTGAAGTAGTCTCCGTGTACATCCACAGCAGCACTGTCCTGGTTTTCCTCCTACTTTCTGTTTTGTCTCTGTTCTCATCCTAGGATGTCCTCTGGCCAGCTGTGGTTCAGTGTTGCTTCTAGGCTCTCATTTCTTCCCTCTCTGGGATGCCTTGCCTATGTCATGGCATCGTTTGCTACCCATGTGACAATAACTCTCAACTTTTTTATCTCTGTTCAGACCTTTTGTCTGACATTCCCACTCCTTCATATTTCCTATTGAATATCTCAAAGGAACCTCCAATTCACCGGGTCCAAAATCGGACTCCTGTGCCTCCGTACATATCTGGTCTTTCTCAGCATTCCCTGTGTCTGTGAGTGTAACCACTGTCCACTCGGTTGTGTGAGCCAGGTCTCTTTGGAGTCATCCTCCCTCCTCTTTGCTTGACTCTCACTCGACTCTGCCCAGTCCATCACTTATTGGTTTTTACCTCCTAAATACCTCTCAGCTTCCACTACATCATCACCATCATTGTTATCAACCCTCCCCCACCCCGTCACCCTGCTTATCTCGCCTCTTTGGACCCCCCAGTTGACCTCCTCACTGATCATCCCATGTCCGTTCTACCTCCTCCAGTCTGTTTTCCATATTGGACCTAGAAAAATCTTTTCAAAATACACGTTTGATCTTGTCATATCCCCTGCCAAATACTTTAGTGGCTTTCCCTTGCTCGTAGTACACAGGCCCAGAGTCCTCACTTGGCCCGTGTGACCCGGCAGGGTCCCATTCTCCACATCCTCCTTTTGCTCCGTGCTGTCCCTTCTGGAGTTTCAGCCTTGGCCACTTTTGGTTGCTTATGCTCACCAGCTTCCTTCCTTTCAGGGAGCCTCTGCCTTGAATGAGCTTCCTTTCTCCTTGTCCACTTAATGCTCATCTGTCAGGTCTCAGTTTCAGTTTCATTGCCTTGGGGAGGTCTTCCTTGATCTTCCAATAGTTCCTATTACTGGATTATAGGTATTCATAGCACTGCGTGCCCCTCCTCTGTAGCAACTGTCATAGTTGCCATTTTATACTTGTTTGTGTGATTACTTGATTAATATGAATAGTCAGCATAAGCTCCACAAGGCAGTGACTGTATCTGCTTGACTCTTTGTTACATCCTTGACACTCAGCGCAGTGCCCATGAATTGTAAGTGCTCTGTAAATATTTGCAGAGAAATTAATGAGTGAGTTAATTAGTGTCGTCTGTTGCATTGACAGTATATAGAGGTTAAGACCATAGGCACTGGAATCAGACTGCCTGAATTTAATCACAGCTCTAATTCAATCACAGCTCCCCACAAGTTGTGTCATCCTGGACAAGTTGCTGTACTCTCTGTGCTTCAGCTTCCTCATCTGCAAAATGGGGAGAATATAACTGTTTTACAGAGTTGTGAGGATTATCTGACATAGTAGACATAAAGCACTTCGTACAGTGCCCATGCATATCAAGTGCTTCATGATATTGGCTACTTTCCACATCGTTGTCATTAGCAACAACAGCATCTTCCATTGGAAAACAGAAATTTTCCAAGACTTCCAAATTTCCAAGAAGGAAAATTCCTTCTTCACTGGGAAGACTTGGTGAAAGTCCATGTCATGTGGATTTCGCAGGCCAGTTCTAAGGGGAGGAAGCATCTTAATGGTGGCATCCTCCATAGGATGGTTCAACTTATTTCTGGTCCTATCTTTGATCTTTGCTGCCTCACCACAGTAATTCACCAGTGATTTGCAAAAAAACAGGGATTCTCAAGTACTAATTTTTCTGCCAAAAATTTCTCATCTAAGTTGTTGCCATTTTAACCTTCATCACCCAGGAAAAGGTTAAACTCAGAGAGGTGTGCAGATTACTGAAGATGCTCTGAATGATATTTGGAGAAGGTGTGGCAAATTTCTTATCACAAGAGACACCCTCACTCTAGTAGACGAAGAAGTGTGGGAGGAGGGGGTGCTACCAGCCATCAGGGCTCTGTCACTTTCTATTCATTTAGGAGTCTGAGTTTTATAGACCAATGTCCAGGCAGCTGCCTGTGGTCCTGCAGATTTTTACAACACTGGGAATCAGTCTTGTTTCATGAATCTTTTCTTAACCATTTCCATCCAGGCATATGAGAATATTTTCTGTGTGCACGAATATTGTGCTGATTTTCACTTGGAGTTAATCTTTTATATAAACTATAGAGCTGGGCCATGGTTCTCATGTCACTGATATTTAGATGGCAAAGTTCAGAGCCCAGAGGGACCAATGTGGCATTTCCACATAAATCACCTTTGAAGGCATTCCTCCTAAAGTTCCTTGACAACAGCGGTCATGAAACCGATCCCCCAAAGAGCCATCTGACATTTATGCTTTTGCTATAAAGCTTGAGAACTCACTAGAGCCGAAATATGTGAAAAAAGCAGTTATTCTTTTATAGCCCTTACTGTCCCTGGATTGCTATCACCTGGTGCTACTGCACCCACACAGTGATCTGAGACACTCTTGAAAACAGGCTGCCTGCATGCTGGCTCGAAGCTTATGACAGCGGAGAGGGGAGTGGCATTAGGTATGCCCTGGTCCCTGGGGTTCAGTGGGGGTTCAGTGCAGGGCCGTGTTTCTTTGTTTTACTGTAGGATGCTCCAGTGACTCAGGGTAGTGGTAGCCTGAAGGAGTTTTTGTTTGTGCCCCTCCCTGTTTATTTGCTGTTCCTATGGCATTACACCTTGAATGTAGGCTCTGTAATCCACTTGTCTCCAGTTCTGCCTCCTCACGGATGGGGGAATAACTCTTCTCTCAGTTATCAGTGAATGTTGTATTTTTATATATACTAGTTTAACGTCAGAAGATAATGATCAGTGGGGCACCTGGGTGGCTCAGTCACTTAAGCGGTCGACTTCAGCTCAGGTCATGATCTTGCAGTTCATGGGTTCAAGTCCCGTGTCGGGCTCTGTGCTGAGAGCTCAGAGCCTAGAGCCTGCTTTGCATTCCGTGTCTCCCTCTCTCTCTTTCTCTCCCCTGGTAATGCTCTGTCTCTCTGTTTCAAAAATAAAAAAAAACATTAAAAAAATAAAAAATATATAAGAAAATCAGTATGAGACCTTAAGCTCATTGAAACAAATTACACGGTTGCAAAAAGACTGCTGCTAACCATATTGACACATAGAACAGTACTGTTTTTCCATCCTCAGCAGTAACTCAGGTCCAACTGGTTTCCTGGAATGGGGAGAAGTCACAACAGGGGCAGGTTTTTCTGCCAAGAGCTTGTCTACCATGGATAGGAAGGAAAGGAAAAGAGCTGGACAGGTGCCTTTCAGTGGATTGCATGGTTTCATGGTTGGGTATTTGGTATGGTATTTTAAATTTAGTCAACCTTGAGTTCTGTCTAGATTTTCCTACTGGCTCTTCCTTTCTCTGGTAGAGCCCAAGATGTCAGCACTTCTGGGGCCCTGCCTTGTACTCTTTCTCTTTCTTTGTGTTCTACTCCTACAGCCTGGTAATCCCTACATCTTTGGTTCTCAAGACCAGGGCCCATTCTGTCCTCCTGAGCCTGACCTCTGACTCTTGATGCCCTTGGCATCCCTACCTGGGAGTCTCTAGGACACCTGTGGTTTAGCGTATTCTAAATAGAAAGCATTGCCTTTTCCCCAGCATATGCTCTTTCTCCTTTTCCCTTTAGTAAATTGGCATTACTGAGTAGCCCCAACCAGATATAGGAATTATAGTAGAGCCACATTTCCCCTCCAGGCTTGCAGCATCACTGCCCTGGCCCGCTGACCTCAGAACAGTCTTCAGGCTCTCCCTCAATGTCTGTTCTCACTGGTACCTTTAAAATTTCTGTCTCATGCACATTGGCTTGGGCTGCTGGATTAAAGCCCCACATTACTCCTACTATCTCTTGTCTCTAGTTTCCCCCTAGCTCCTCTGCCACCAGATATTCAGAATTCTGGTGTAATTATGTCACTCCTCTTTATAGACTCTCAGCAACTTCCAGAAGTATAAGATTCACATTCCTCAATTCTACCCATTTCATCAGCGTCATCTATCACAACTCTTCTACCCAGATATCTAACTCGTTTGGTTCACACATCAATGCCCATGGACATAGAATGTTCCAGACCTTCTGTTTCCTTCTCAAGTAGCTCCTCTCTTGCCTTTTTTTTTTTTTTTAAAGTTTATTTATTTTGAGAGAGACACAGATAGCACAAGTCGGGGAGGGGTGGAGGGAGAGGGAGACAGAGAATCCCAAGCAGGCTTCACACTGTCAGCACAGAGCCTGATGTGGGGCTTGAACTCATGAAACTGTGAGATCATGACCTGAGCCGAAACCAAGAGTCAGATGCATAACTGACTAATCCACTCAGATGCCCCTTTCCTGCCTTTAAGAATTGGCTTAAAGCCCCAAACCCATTCTTATGAGAAGCCTGCTATCCTCCAGGGCAGGGTTAAAAGGTTCTTAAGGGTTCTCATAGCACTTAGTTCAAAATTTTACTTTAGTATTTAGTGATACGTACTAGTTTACATGTATGTGTCATGTATATGATTGTGTATCAGATGAAATAACACATAGAGTTCCTGAAAGTGTCTGGTAAATAAGAGACATTTCTTAAATGCTAATTTCCTTGTTTTCTTAACCTCCATTGCCTGAGCAACTTGAAGGCAGCAAACATATTATATGCATATTATATGCATTTAATGTTTATTTTGGAGAGAGAGAGACAGAGCATGAGTGGGGTAGGGGCGGAGAGAGATGGAGACAGAACCCACAACAGGCTCCAGGCTCTGAGCTGTCAGCACAGAGCCTGATGGAGGGCTCAAACTCACAAGCCATCAGAATATGACCTGAGCTGCAGTAGGACACTTAACTGACTGAGCCACCTAGGCACCCCAAAACCAATCAGTTTCATCTGTGTTTCACCAGAAGTTAGTGGTCCTTTCCCTTTCATTCTTACGGTCTAGTAGGCCTTCTAGAAGCCCTTGTTTCCTGTCAGCTCTTTGCTGTGGAGGGAGCGAGTGTACTCTCCTCACTGCCTCAGGTAGGGCTTATTCATAGATCCTGGTAGAGACCACTGTCAGTCAGCACACTTTGCCTTCATGCATCAGGGGCAAATATCGGGCGGGTGTCCTGGTGGTTGAGGTGTGAACTTTGCTTCCAGAGAAATCTGCATCTGAATCCTAGCTCTAAAGTTTTTTAGCTGGATAATATTGGGCAAGTTGGTTAACTTTACACAGGCCTTAATTTACTCAGTGTAGGTTGGGAATATTGATATGTGGCTCTTGGGATTTTTATGAGGATTAAAAGAGATCATTTATATAAAAGACTTAATAAATGGTAATTATTACTTTTACAGTAAAAATTCTATTCATTTCCAGAAGAGATGAACTTTAGCTTACTTTTTGATAAGGCTAATAATTTTATTTGAAATTAAAAAGTATGATTTGTTACATAATTATTTGCCATCTAAGTTTAAAGATAAGTTTTTAAAATCACAATTTTTAAACCAGTTTGTTTCTTGTGAGCACCTTTTTGGGGGCTAGTGAAACTGGGGTTTTTTTTTTTTTATTTGTAATATTTGCTTTCTGTTTTTGCTTATTACTTTGCTATCTTCATTTTTATTGGTTTGAATAATGTTCAGGTTGAAAATTTGTGAATTTAAATCCAGAAAAAGGTCATTTAACATTTTAGCACAGAGACCATGATTAGAACCAGTTAACTGTGTAAAGCAACACATCACAGTATATACAAATATTGATCTTACGTTGTACACCTGAAACTAATATAATGTTATGTCAATTACACCTCAGGTTTTAAAAAGAGCAATACATTTTGTGTTTTCATATTGACCTAGGAAGTAAAACATTGATTAGTCGTGAGATTTGAGTTAAAAGTGTATTTGGCATTGATTACAGAAAGTAATAGCTTGGCAATTAGGCTCTCTTTCTTTTTTGACAAATTATTTGGATATCCAATGATGGTACATATTTTTATTCAAACCTACTGCAGGTAGGCATATTTGCTGCAGCCATTACTAAAAAATATTATACATAGAGCATATTACATATTATGATTTCTACACATTTCAAAAGTATTAATCATGAGCTTAAAATAACATTTTACTTAAAATAACTTAAAATTTCCTTAAAATAACATTTTCTTTTTTTCATTCAATTCTTTAAAAAAAAAAACCTATTGGGGGGCACCTGGGTGTCTCAGTCGATTAAGCATCTGACTTCGGCTCAGGTCCCGATCTTGCGGATCATGAGTTCATGCCCCGCATTGGGCTCTGTGCTGACAGCTCAGAGCCTGGAGCCTGCTTGAGATTCTGTGTCTCCCTCTCTCTCTGCCCCTCCCCTGCTCACGTGCTCTCTCTCTCCTTCAAAAAATAAACATTAAAAAAAAATTACATTTAAAAAATATCTGTTGAGTCGCTTCTATGTGCCAGCGAGGGTTCTGAGTGTTTGAGATATATTAATGACCACCACCACCCCCACCCTCAGTCCCTCTCCTTGTGTATGTTGCATTTAGTAAACCAAAAATATAATAATTTATGTATGTTAGAAGGTGATAGATGCTATGGGAAAAACAGAGCAGAGTAAGGGGGATTGGGAATGTGAGGGTGAGGTAGAGGAGAGAGGTTGCAGTTTTCAAAGGGCTGGACATGTTAAGCTACCTTGAGAAGGTGTAACTTGAGCAGAGACCTTGAAGGTTGGAGTGGTGAATCATACTGAAATCTGGGAAAAGAATGTTTAAGACGGAAGCACTGACAGTGGGAAGGCCTTGAGTAAGGGGTGTTTATAATATTAGTACAATTAAATCTTGACTTGATATTTAAAAAACAAACAAACAAACAAACAAACAAACAAATGAGGGGCGCTGGGTGGCTCACATCTGACTCTTGATTTCAGCTCATGATCCCAGGGTTGTGGGATCGAGCCCTGCGTCAGGCTCCATCCATGCTGAGAGTGGGACTTGCTTGAGATTCTCTCTCTTTCTTCCTCTGCCTCTCTCCCCTGCCCATGCTCTTTCTCTTTAAAATTAAATAATAAGTAAATAGGCAAGGACTTAAAAAAAAAAACAAGGAATGTTTGTTTATAAATATTGATTTGCTTTTATACGTTTTTGACAGAAATGCTCGTCTATGGGAGACAAGGTATTAAGAAAACAGAAACTCCATTCCTTTCCACTTAAAATCTCTAAGATAAAATAATGTGACCATAGCTTTAATTTAATGCAGACTGTGAACAATAATAGCATGAAAGATCTGCACAGTCTCTTGAATTTCAGCAAATGAAAGGCCCGTTCTGCCTTGTGAACACACACCATTCAACCTTGCCTGGAAGGATAGGTTTAAAAAGTGATGGAGATTGGAGAAAGGGAACCGTTTCCTGGGAAAAGAGAAACCAGCGCAGAAGGGGAGGGAACAAGGTGTGGTGTGGCCCCGTCGAGGACAAAGGTGGTTTACTTGGAGTTGGATTGGAAAGGGCATGGGTTCAAGAGGGACGGTAAGGATCTGATGAGTAAATGTGTAGGAGAAATGGAGTGGAGGGAAGGGGTGGTTGGCAGAGATCAGTCCTAGGCCACGCTCATTTTCAGCCAGTGTTAAGTTAGCCGGTGCTGGGGACGGCTGGTGTCTACAGGATGGGTGTCCCTGGCATACCAGTTAGTCCTGCCTCCAGGTGTCACACTCAGGTAATGGAGTAATGACAGGGTCATTAGTGGTACTTGGTGCTCAACTTTCTTTCATGTTTGTTGTAATGTACTGTTATGTGGATTCTCTGAAGAACCAGGTGATTTCGGAATTTGCAGTAGAATGTTTTCCTTTGCTCAGAGCAATTCAGTGAGACATTTGCCTGGGTTTCAGTATCCTTTTGAAGAGGCTCGTTGAGGTTTGTGTGAATCAAGAGATCAGTAGATGAAAAAAAAAAAGAAAAAACAAGAGAGAGACCCATGTTTTAACCTTGGGCTCTGCAGTCAAGTAAGCCTATGACCTTGGACAAGTCCCTTAGGATCTCAGGACTTCAGTTAATTTAAAGAATGAGTCACTGTGCTAGGCAATCTCTAGGACCCCTTAGAAACTCTAGAATTCCAGGAAATCTGGAACGAAACAACCAAAGATCCAAACGTCTAGCTGCTTTCCTAAGTAGGAACAGTAGTTGCCGGCCTTGACTAGCAGGCTAAATTTCACGACATCACCTATAAACAGTTTTCGATTCAGCAGGTGGCAGCTTTTTTGTTCAGAATATTTGGTCAAAATTTCGGAGGCTCTTTTTGTTTAAAAAATAAGTTTGAGCAACTAGGCGTTGTGTAAACTGATCTCTCAAGTAATTTGCCATTTAATGTTACAGCAGAACTTTCGTTGTGTAGAGCTGTTAACTGAAAATCTGTGATCTCTGTTCCCCTCCGTGAAGGGTATTGGGGGCTGAGAATACTTTGGCAGCTTTCTTCGTGTAACACATTAGTGTTCTGGCTTCAGGTTTTGGCCTTGAGAGGATATTCCCCATTCGTTGAATAACTTCCAAGAGCGCTTGTCCTTAAGGTTCTGAAATTTGCCAGAGGCAGTCTTGAAAGTCATTACATTCAAACCTGTTTATCTTTTTTCTTTTACCTTCTCCCTGCCATTCTTTTGGGAGAGATATTATTGAAACCGACAGTATCTGGTTACTTGCATTCGGTGTTGGAAAACTCGGGGTAGGAAAGCACAAAAATGAGTTACCATCCATGTGAAGAAAGATGGGTACAGGTAAACCAGTAAGCACCCAGGCAAACCTGGAGAGGAAGCAGCCAGCCCTGTGGTTAATGTGTGGAAAAACCTTGAAATGGCCTTTGTGTGTTTTGTGTGTAAACCTGAATTTGAATGAGAGTTGATAGGAAGAATTTGTAGGCCTCGATTTGGTTTTGTTGTAGGTGATATTTTGAATCTAGAGAGGCTAAAAGCTGCTATTATGTGAACCTGAGTTATCTTTTCTCTTGCTTCCATATTGTGACACATGTCAGTCTTCTTAGAAATATGACTCGGGGTTTCTAACAGAGTTTGGAGCTGAAGCTGGGAGTTTGCAGCAGAAGTATTCCTTTCCCACAACTTCTTAAAATACATGTGGTCAGAAGAGATTAGGGTCATTAGGCAATTTGAGAGGAGGATGAAAAGGCACCTACTCTTCTAGTTCCTGGTAGAGAGGATGTTTCATTCTCCACAATTCTTCCATGTAGCCAGAGAAGCCTCTTTTCATAATTTATCAACAAACAGGAATAATTCTTTGAATTCTGCAGGCAGATCGGCAGAATCTGAAATGAGGTTAGTCAAAACCAAAAGTCAGGTCAGACACTGAAGCAGTCATTCTCAAACTGTGGTCCATGAGGTCAAAGCTATTTTCATAATAATAGTAAGATGCTATTTTCTGGTTTCACTCTCATTTTCTAGTATGTGTACAGACTGAATGCAGACGCAGGTATGAAGATTCAGCTGTCCTCTGTTAATGAGATTTGCAAAAATGGAAAGACGTGTCACTCTTCCCACTGAATTTTTTGTTTTGTAAAATATAGATATTTTAGTAAAGAATGTGATTTGTATGAATCTGTCCTATATCTGTTATTGTTATTTTAACGAATTAATATTTTAAAATTTTCTCAGTTGTAATTTCTATTTTGATAAATATCAGTAGATACAACCCATGGAGTCCTTAATAACTTTTAAGAGTCAAGGGAACCAGAGAGTTTGAGAACTGCTAATTTAAACAAAAGGATGACAAGGAAGTACATATTTCAAGTCACTGATTGCTAAAGTGTAGAGACAGTCATAAGTAAGAACATAAGAATCTTTGGGGGTCACAGCATCATCCTTATGGGATTTCAGGTTTTGTGATCTTGTGTGCGAAGGAAAAATAAAGCAAGTCCGGAGAGAGCATGAGACAAACTGGTAGAGAGAAGCCAAATGAGACCGCCGTGGGTAAGGTGGAGACTCCTTCGTCCTCACCCCATGGACTAATGACCTCCTTCCTTTCATAGACGGGAAAGAACAGCCAGAAACCGTGGGAAGAGCCGGCATCTTGACCTTTTGCCTTCTATAAACAATTAGGAAATGAGGTTTTTCCTCCCTCCCTCACCCCATTTAAATATTTGAGCCGAAGTCACTACTTTCCTGGAATTTCTTTTCAAAATTCTAAATTTCTCAATAATTTCAAAACCCTGCAATTTTATAGTATAAAAATGGCCTTCAAAATAGGATCAGCTTCTGTAAAATTAAGTTGATTTTGTCTATCATTGTGGGTTTTCTTTGTTATATGTCCCACCTGATTGCAGAAAGTTTTGATGGAGGCTTGCAAGAATATACATAATAAACTAAAAGTGAAAGTGAAAATAAAAACTGGAATCAAGAGCAGAGAATATATATTTGTGTGTGTGTGTGTGTGTGTGTGCGTGTGTGCGCGCGCGCACGCGCGCACCGAAATATGGAGATAGCCATAAGTGAGAGACATTAGAATCTTAGAGTGTGTGTGTTTTACATGTCATGGTCATGTGAAGATGGGCCAGATAAATATGTCATACATGGTGTCTGCCTATGCTCAACCTCTTCTGTGGTGAAGGAACGGTCCCGTGTGGGCCCTCGTGAAAAGATGGAGGTGGCCATGTTTTACAGCCCGTAACCCCATTTTCTTTTAGTATTAACTGATGGGACTGAGAGTGGACACTTGGCCCAAAGACCGGGTAGGGGCTTGTGTGGACAGACTGGGGTCCAAGTGAGAAAAGATATGTAGTCCGCTCAGATTCCTGTCTTGAATTTGAACCTGAAAGTACTAAGACAGCAAGCCAGTGAGTGGGAAGTGAGGCTGAAAGGTCATGTTAATAGACAGGGGCTTGGAGAGGCCCTGATGGCTCCACGCAAGCTCCAATCATGAGGGAACAGTAGCTGAGTTGTCAGGAGAGACTGTGTGGTTGAGAAGGATAATCGATTGCACTTGGAGAAACAAGACACAGAGATACCAGGGGAGAAGCCCTGAGCCTGCAAGAGAGACACAGAGGGTGGCAAGTGCAGCTTTAGTGGCCCGTAGGTTTCCCTTTATGGCCTTTGACTCTGTGCCATAAATCGTCTCTTCTTTGCTGACCTGAGTTTCTGCCAACCAAAAGAGGCTGAATGGAACCTAGAGTAACACATGCATGAAGACGATAAGGGCGAGCACAGTTTGTGTAAGACTTGACTTTGATTCTGTACTACCTGACAGCCCCGGTAAAGAGGAGACATTGTTAATTCTGAAACTGTACGATAAAAAAGAAGGCAACTTGAAAGGTAGTAGTGGTTTTCTAACACTGAACTTAAAATCAGTCACCCTTTCTTGTATGAAGGTCCTTAAAAAGTTCAAAATAGACTCACCAAGTGATCCAGCAATCTCCCTTATGAGTATATACCCCCAAAGAATTCAAAACAGGATCTGCAGGAGACATTTGCACACTTACGTTCATTGCAGCATTATTTACAATAACCAAGTGGTGAAAGCCACCCAGATGTCCATTGAAAGGTAGATGAAGAAAATGTGATACAAACACACAAGGAAATATTATGTAGCCCTAAAAAGGGAGATTCTGTCACATGCTGTATTGGTGAACCTTGAGGACATTATGCTAAGTGAAATAATCCAGTCACAAAAGAACTAATACTGTGTTATTCCGGTCATATGAAATATCTAAGCTATCGCAGAAACAGAAACAAAATCAAAGAAACAAAAACCAGAAGGGTAGTTACCAAGGAAGCCAGGGGTGTGTGGGAGGTGGTGGGGGGAAGTTAGTGTTTAACGGGTATAAAGTTTTGGTTCTGTAAGATGAAGAAGATTCTAGAGATCTATTCCACAACAATGTGAATATACTTAACACTACTGAACCGTATGCTTTAAAATGATTAAGATGATAAATTTAATGTTATACACTTTTTACCACAACTTAAAAAAATCAGTCACCTTCATGTAAATTGATAATTGAGACTCTAAGTAATATATTTGACAATATCCTGAACATTTCTAAAGCGGATGCAGAAATAGATTTTATATGGAAATATAAAATGAGAAGTTTACCAATATTGGGTCTTCCAGGTAGGTTTCAGCTTTAAGTCACTTTCTCTTTTTTTCCCATGTTTAGTATTTAATCTTCAGAAGTTACTAAAATTTGTGAGCAACTTGCTTTTTGGGTTTTATAAACTTCATTGCCAGCAGTATGGCAGACTAGATATCTTTTTTACCTTCTGTTTCTTTTTTTTATTAATTTTTTTAAATGTTTATTTATTTTAGGGAGAGGGAGAGTGCACATGTGCCTGGGGAGAAGTGGGGGGAGGGGCAGAGAGGAGGACAGAGAATCTGAAGCGGGCTCTGTGATGAGAGCAGAGAACCTGATGTAGGGCTTGAACTCACAAACCGTGAGATCGTGACCTGAGCTGAAGTCAGATGCTTAACCAACTGAGCCACTTGGGTGCCCCTCTTTTCTTTTAGTTCTAGTGTAGTTAACATATTGTGTTGCGTTAGTTTCAGGTGTACAAATAGTGATTCAGCAATTCCTTATATTCGTGTTCATCAAGATAAGTGTACTTTTAATCCCTTTCACCTCTTTCACCCATCCCCCCACCCACCTCCTCTCTGATTACCATCTGTTTGTTCTCTATAGTTAGACGTCTGTATTTTGGCTTCTTTTTTTTTCCCCTTTGTTTTGTTTCTTGTTATATACCCTCTAGATCCATCCGTATTGTTTCAAATGGTCAGATTTCATTTTTTTTCGTGGTTGAATAGTATTCCAGTGTGTGTGTGTGTGTGTGTGTGTGTGTGTGTGTGTGTGTGTACCATCTCTGTATCCATTTATCTATTGGTGGAGGACTGCTTCCATAATCTATTGTAAACAATGCTGCAATAAACACAGAGGTGCATATATCCTTTCAAATTAGTGTTTTTGTATTCTTTGGGTAAATATCCAGTAGTGCAATTACTGGATCATAGGGTAGTTCTAATTTTAAGTTTTTGAGGAACCTTCATACTGTCTTCCACGGCGGCTGCCCCAGATTGTATTCCCAAATCAATCTCTTTTGTGGAGGCAAACGCAGAAAGAAGACACCTGTGCTCCCAACCAGGAATGTTGTATCTCTGTGTTCATGAAGCTCTTTACCTCCTCTCTTCAGTAATGGTTTTGCATAGACACACACATGAGTACCTCAAAGCTGTCTACTTTGTGATACTTTTACTGGATAGTTAAGGAGATGACACGATTTCTTCTTTTATTCTTACCACATTTGGGCTGAGTTAAGAGTTCCTGTTTATTTTTTGTATGACCTTGCTGGTTGGTTTGAGATGTATTTTTTTCTGAGAGGAAAACCTATACAGAGACTGTGATTCAGTTTTCTTTATAAAAATTAGATTTATCAAGCATTAAATCAGTTTATATGCTCTGATACACAACAGGCAAAACAAGGAATCAGTAGCTAATAATCTAATTTTAGAATATATTTCTGTTCCCTAAAGTAATGCTGTGTATTAAGAAATGAATCATTGGCAAACTTTCAATTAGCAAGAAACTAAAATATTTTATATATTTATATATATATATATATTACATATATATATATATATATATATATATATATATATCAACTATGTATAAGGTACCATGGTTCTATTAGTAGAATTTTTTAGAATCTATTTCATTGCACCTTAACACTTAATAGGTGAGCAGGTGGGCCACGCTTTGAAGCTGTGTAGCACTCCTTTACTGTAAACTCGTACTGAAGGGTTAGGGTGACTGTGGGAATAGCAGAGGAGCCAAGCTCATTGCCTAATTATTATTGATTGCTAAAAAGTTCTTATATTTTGCAGTGGTTGAACATTACTTTGTGGGGGGAAGAGAGAAGGAAGGAAGGAAGGAAGGAAAGGAGTGAAGGAGGGAAGAAGGGAGGCAGGGAGGTAGGTAGGAAACTGGTTAGGAAATGTACTTGGCCCAGGGTGGGGGCCGCTGGCTTGAAATGTATGTGAAGTTTGGGTATCATTGCAGGGGATGTAGATGCTTTAGTTTCTTCCAGCACGTGGGCCTTACTGTGCCCTGTCATGCCTGGTACCTTGGGTGGAACCAAAAGCTGCTTCACAGCACCGTGGATTATAGTCTGCTGTTCCGTCACTGCCTGCATTTCACAGGAGAATCCAGGGCATCCCTGGGAACTTGTGGTATGTAGGAGTCTAAGGATGACTAGAAAACCCACACGTTTCCTTTTAGTGAAAATACAAAGTACTGTCTGTTGACCTCTAATTTAGACTGACAAAGAGCTGAGTAATGACCTGACTCAGGTGAGATGACCTCTGTAACCAAACAAGAGCCATGGTATCTACTTGACAGATACATTTTTGTAAGCCAATAGAAAGTAATCACCATTCTTGTGAAACATGTCACAAGAGGGTTGAGAATGGCATGTGTATACACAAGCATGAGCCTTTGTGTACATTCTTTAATGACAGGGCATGCTGGCAACTTTTCTTTGCAGTATGATGTTGCCCAAATAAAGTAATACTACCTTCTGATTGATTCATTATGGAAGACCTGGTTTTCATAGGGATTCGAGGAGATAAGGAGGAGTAGAAAAAAGTTCACAAATGCACAAAGAAGCTTAATAGCATTTTCCGTTGTTATTCTTTGCTCCATCCTCAGCCCAAAGCACTGGCCGTTAGCAACATCCCATAACGTTGGAACTTAACCAGTCTTGCCATTTTTTTCCTCTTTCCTTAATTTGACCTGAAACATGCCTTTTTTCCTTTCCTTCTAAAACTTACGAGTAGAATGGTGCTTCACTCTGCCTTTGGAGTTACGACTGTGCTAAACGTCCCATTTAACGAAGTACTCTATCCCATATTGATCACCTCACTATAACTCACAAATCAAGAATTTTAGTGGCTCCACAGTGTGTCTTCAAGAACTGTGATATCACTATTTTTCAGTTTTAGTCCAAAACCACCACCTAAGAATCTGTCTTTTTTCACTCAGAGTCTACCAAGTAATGAGAAACCATCCCATTCACAGAAGTTAACAACAGAACTCTTAAAAGTGATCTCAAAAAGAAATAGGAAATTTAGTGAAAGAAAATTATAAAAATTTGCTAATGTACATTAAAAAAGGCTTTTAAAGGTCAGTTCGTCTCTTCCTGAGTTTAGAAGGTTTATTGCAATTCCAATCAGAATTCTTAATGTGATCTTTCTTGTTATATAAAAAGATTATTCTAATGATCATTGAGCTACATTTCTTTTTAAGAAGAGAAATTAGGAGACACATAGCCTCTATGTTAACACAGATTTTATGTCTGCAGTAATTAAATCATTTTCATTTTGACCCAGGAAGACAATAGGAGGTCAACAGAACAGCGTTAGATAACTCCCAAATGGACCCAATTATATGTAAGAACATTGAATATGGGAAAGAAGACATCACAAGTTAGTCATGGATGGGAGAAGTTATTAAATAAATGGCTTGCTTTTAAAAAAAAGATCGATTTTAATCCTTTTCTCATGTCTTACAAGCAGCTTTGATGTGCAAAGTAAAGCCTTAAAAAAAGAAAAGCAAAAAACCAGAAGTAAATAGGGTAGACATTTATAAACAGTCTCTATCAGGAAGAATGTGTAAGCGTAAAACAATACAAGTCATGAAGGCAAATATAACACTTGCATAAAATTCAAAATTTCTTGGTGTAAAAAAAAGATGCAATTTCAATGAAAATAATAAATTGTTGCTTAAAATATGACCAGAAGGATAATATCTTCAATAAATGAGAAGCATATACAAATAGATAAGAAAAGCACTAAAATTCTATAAATAGCAGAAAAGTCATAAAAGGAAGTACTAAGGGCTAATAGACATTTTAATGTGTGAAATTTTTTAAAATTTATTTTTACCTACATAACATTGACTTTATTATATACATGTCAGCCAGCATTGAATAAAATAGGCTGTCTTGTGCATTGATAGAGGGGACATAAACAGGCATTAACTATTTAGAAAAAGTATTGATCATGTGTAATAGAGCTTGAGAAGTATCTGTACTTTTATATCAGTAACTCTGTTTCTAGAAAACCATCCAAAGAAAATAAGCATAAAAAAAGATTGTTTATAATAATATTATTTTAATAATCATTTTTATAATAAAAACATTGGTGTCTTAGAAATGTAATAGGGATTAATTAGATAACATCTTATATGTACCCTTCCATTGGAATATTAAGTAGCCATTAAACATGTATTTTCAAAAAATATTTGATGTTCATGTGATAATGTTAAAAAGGAGAGCTATAAAACAGCATCAGTGGTATACTGTTCCAATTTAATGTGTTTTTATGTATATGAGAAAAGATGGAAAAGCAAAATCATCAAAATATTAACAGTAATTAGCACTGTTTGACAGAACTATAGACTTAATTTTCCTTCCTGATAGTATTCCATTTTAAAATTTTATCTGTATCATATTACTTTTATAATCAGAATAATAAACATTTAAAATGAAGCACATTTCTAAAAATAAAAAGTACATTTCTTTAGTACATCTATTTCTGAATGTGAAATTCAAGTAGGCCAAAAAAAAAAAATGAAACTATAGAATATTTGAAAACTATCATCATTTCATTGAATAGGTATACAAGTAGCTCTAGAACTTTGGATAAGCTGCATTTTTTTTCTAGGACACCTGGGTGGCTCAGTTGGTTAGGCCTCTGACTTTGGCTCATGATCTCACTGTTTGTGGATTCAAGCCCTGCATCAGGCTCTGTGCTACCAGCTCAGACCCTGGAGTCTGCTTCAGATTCTGTCTCCTTCTCTCTCTGTCCCTCTGCCCCCCACCCCCCAGAAAAAAAAAATAGAAAAAAGTTGCATTTTTTCTTATATCTACAGAACATTTACAGAATATCTTGATGAAAAGGAAAATCTTAGTAAATTCTAAAAAGTAAAGATACTGTGTTTTCTGACTATAAACCAATAAAGCTAGAAAGTAGCAACAAAAAGATAGCCATAAATATAACTGCTTATTAAGTAAGCATTTTTCTAAGTAATTTATTCATTTAAAGAGGAAGTAAACTATAAACAATATATTCCTGAAATACATAAAATGCAGAAATTGCTTTAAATGAGAACCACTTTGTGTATAAACTTATGGAATACAGTCAAATCTGCATTAGAGAATTTTACCTTAAAATATTATTACTTTAAAATAAAAATTTACACATGTGAACCTAAGCATTTAACTTAAGTTATCCAAAAGTGATAAAATAAATCAAAAGAAGGTTGGAAGAGAGAATTCTAAAAATGAGTCCTGAAATTAAAGATGGAGAAAACAAAAGGACAGTAAATGAAGCCAAAAGCTGGGTTTTATTTTTATTTTTATTTTATTTAAACAATCTTTTAACATTTATTTATTATTGAGAGACAGAGACAGAGCATGAGTATGGGAGGGACAGAGAGGAGGAGACACAGAATTTGAAGCAGGCTCCAGGCTCTGAGCTGTCAGAACAGAGCCTGATGTGGGGCTCAAACCCACCAACTGCGAGATCATGACCTGAGCTGAAGTTGGACGCCCAACTGACTGAGCCACCCAAGCACCCCAAAAGCTGGGTTTTAGAAAGTACTGATAAAATAGATAAATTTCTTGGCACATCTCATTAAAGAAAACAAGAAATAAAAAGTATATAATTTGAAGCATGAAGAAAGAGATGTAACATTTTGTGTGTGTGTGTATATATATATATATATATGGCTACTTAGTTCTGCCATAATGCAATGTGCATTTTTAAAAATCACTGTGCTATATAGAATTGCAATAAAAGCCATAAAAGTCTTAAGGAAAATGAATTTAGGAACACAATACTCAAAAACATTGTTTAAAAAGAAAAAAAACACAACTTAGTGATACATAAAAAATAAAGATGGGACACTCGTAAAAATGTAGCATAGTTTTCGACGTGCTAAATGAGGGAATACATAAACATTACGATAACTGTGGTACTTTATCTTAAAAAGCCCTGAAGTTTTGTGGAAGTGTGCCTCGGAAGGATTGCAGCTTGTGACTTATTTGAAGCGGTAGGCGGAGGTTATCTGAAGTCAGAAGGCCAAGTTTTAACACCAGATGTAGATAGACGTGGCTCTCAAGGGTTGGTACACTGAAGTAGCGGGTAGATGTTGGAGATCTGTGTGTCTCTGTTTTATGTATTCCTACGTAGCTTGGTTCAGTTTTTTGGGCTCATCTAGTGTTTCTGGACAAAATTTTGCAAAAGTGACATGAAATTTGAGCTATGCTCAAATTGTTTCCCTAATTTACCAATCATGTTGAAACAAACTAACGTTTGTAGTAGAACTGCTTTTCTATGAAAGAGGGTTAAAAAAGCATCAGAGGACAATGTTATATTAGTTTCATGGTAATATACTTGAATTCTTCAAGGAAGTGGATGATTTTTTAATAAAATATAAATTAATAAATTTGACCCGAAGAGAAATAAGAAACTTTATGAGACCCATAACTGTAAGAGAAAATAGGAAAGTTATTAAAGAGCTGCTATTTAAAAAAAGAACCAGGCATTCAGTATTTTATAGCAAAATTCTCTCTAGTTCTTCTATTAAGTTGTTCAATATATTCCAGAAGTTTTTAAAATTTTTTTTCTGTTCATTTATTTTTGAGAGAGAGAGAGAGAGTGTGTGAGCAGGAGAGGGGCAGAGAGGAAAGGAGACAGTCTTCATTCAGACTCTGAGCTGTCAGCACAGAGACTCACACGGGGCTCGAACCCACAAACTGTAAGATCATGACTTGAGCCAAAGTCGGATGCTTAACCTACTGAGCCACCCAGGTACCCCAGAAGTTTTTTGTTTTTGTTTTTTAAGGGAAGACTCCTTAATTCATTTCACAAAGGTAGCATTTATTTATTTTATCTAACTCTCATAGAGTACTTACTGTATGCCTGGCACTGCTTTAAATGCTTTATAAATATTAACCAAATCCTCACCACAGTCTTATGAGTCTCCTTATTACTGTTAAAGAGGTCCTGAGCGGCTTGTCCAAGATCATATAACTAGTATGTGTTTTAGCCAGGATTCAAACCAGGCAGTTTGCCTCCAGTACCCAAGCTCTTAACCTAACCACTGTGCTTTGCTGTCTTTAAATGAAAACCTAAGGAAAATAGCTGTCTGTTTCCTCAGCAGCTTTCTGAGTTGTATGAAGCACAGCACTTACATCTGTCTTCCCCAGTGGCTCTTAAAAAGGCTAGATAGTATAATATTCCAGAAAAGGAGGGGAAGCTAAGTTATGATCAAAATTTAAAGCAGGGGAGAAGAGAGCTGGCAGATAAATTCCCTCTCCATCCCTTCCTCCAACAGATTCCTCCAGCATATAAGCCTAATGTTTAAACTCTGCCAGAGACTTCCTGTATGCTAGAGGACCAACTGGGCCTCTTCATGAAACATAGGCCAGCTTGGTGACGGACCACCTAACTTTCTCTGCTTCTCTTTGCTTTTCCTTCACTCACACTGCTGATATTGCACCTGCAAATAAAGCAGTAGCACTTAAGTTTTGCCTCACGTCCTCCTTTTTAAGAAACTAAGCTGTGGTAGGATTTAAGGAGGAAATTCACAGAACAAGAAATGAATATGGCAAATAAACATATAAAAAGTACTCTAGCTCATAAGCAGTTAGGACAATGCATATTAAACCATAGTGAGTTATATTTTTTGGACATCAATTTGGCAAAAAATTGAAAAGATGAGTAATATCCACTGCTGATTACATATGGGGAAATAGGCTATCGTATGAGGGTCAGATGGCAGGGAACTGAAATGCTGCATACTTCCAGAAAGTGAGATCTGGCAGAGTTTATTAAATTATTAAATGTTTATGGGGCGCCTGCATGGCTCAGTCGGTTGAGCGTCCGACTTCAGCTCAGGTCATGATCTCACAGCTTGTGAGTTCGAGCCCCACGTCAGGCTCTGTGCTGACAGCTCGGAGCCTGGATCCTGCTTCAGATTCTGTGCCTCCCTCTCTCTCTGCCCCAGCCCACTTGGATTCTGTCTCTGTCTCTCTCAAAAATAAATAAACATTAAAAAAATTAAAAAAATATGTTAAGTGTTTATAATCTTTGAGCCAGCAATCTTTTCAACATGTACATTAATTCATATGTTTATACATGCAAAGGCATTTCTTGCTGTATTATTACAATAGTAATATATAGAAGACAAATAGAATGTCCATTTAACAAGGAGTACATGAATAAAGTATGGCGTATTCATGTTTTGGAGTACTAGACAGCCACCAGAAAGAATAAATTAGAACCAAGTGTTTTGCCTTGGAAAGATAGCTCTGATGTATTATAAACGAAAACAGCAAATTGTAAAGTAATGTCTATTGTGTGACCCTACGTTTGTGGAATAAAACAAACAAAAAGCCCTATATGTATATGTATTTACATGTGTTGACATAAAGGTAAAAGAGAAAGAAAGATGTAAAAGGAGATACCAGACTATTAACTCTGGTTTCCTTAAAGGGATGAGATAGAAGGTGGAGATAATTACTGACTTTTTACTTACACATAACAGAGTTGTTTGATCTGTTACAGTGAACATTAAAAACAATTAGGTATGGGGAGAAATCAGAAGCTTTCCCACTAAAATCAGGTTTAAGGCAAGGATGACCCCCTCGCCATTCTTTTTCAATGTTGTACTGGAAGTTCTAGCTGATGCAATAAGATAAGAAAAAGAAAATAAAAGATATACTGATTGGGAAGAAAAAAATAAAACTCTTTGTAGATGGTGTGATTGCCTATGTAGAAAAATCTAAGAAATGTTGACAAAAAAATTGACCAAAAAACCTCCTGGAACTAATAAACAATTATATTAAAGCTGCAGGATGCAAAGTTAGTATATGAAGGTCAGTTGTTCATTATATACTGGTAATGAACAATGAGGGTCTTGGAATGGAATTTGAAATTAAGAACAGTACCATTTACATTAGCACCCCCCAAAATGAAATACTTTGGTATACATCTAACAAAATATGTACAAGGTCTATATGAGGTGAACCACAAAACTCTGATGAGTAAAATTTTTAAAAAACTGAAATAAATGGAGGGAGATCCATGTTTGCAGATAGGAAGACTCAATATTGTCAAGATGTCAGTTCTTCCCAACTTGATCCATCCATTCAGTGCAGTGCCAACCAAAATCCCAACAAGTTATTTTATAGATATCGACAAACGGATTCTAAAGTTTATATGGAGAGGAAAAAGACCCAGAATAGCCAGCACGATATTGGAGAAGAACAAAGTTGGGGGATTGACACTGCCTATCTTTAAGACTTACTGTACAGCTTAGTAATCAAGATAGTCAGTGGGTGGAAGGGCAGACAAATAGGTCAGTGGAGCAGAATAAAGATCTCAGAGATAGACCCTCATAAATAAAGTCAACTGAGGAGCAAAGGCAATACAATGGAGAAAAAAAGTATAGTCTTTTCAACAGATCTTGCTGGAACAACTGGATATCCACGTGTGAAAAACAGATAGAGACACAGACCTTATACCCTTTACAAAAACTAACTCAGAATAGATCACAGGCCCTAAATGCAAAATGCAAAACCGTAAAACTCCTGAAAGGTAATATAGGAGAAAGTTCAGATGACTTTGCATTTGGTGATGACTTTATTTTTTTTTTTTTTAATTTTTAATGTTTATTTATTTTTGAGAGAGACAGACAGAATGTGAGCAGGCATGGGCAGAGAGAGATAGAGACAGAATCTGAAGCAGGCTCCAGCCTCTGAGCTGTCAGTACAGAGCCTGATGCGGGCCTCTAACCCACGAGCTGTGAGATCATGACCTGAGTTGAAGTCAGACGCTCAACTGACTGAGCCACCCAGGTACCCCTGGTGATGACTTTTCAGGTATTATGCCTTAGGTATGATCCATGAAAGCAAGAATTGATAAACTATGCTTCATTAAAATGAAACATTTCTTCGCTGCAAAACACACTGCCAAGGGAATAAAAAGACAAGCCACAGAATGGGAGAAAATATTTGCAGAAGATATATTTGATAAAAGGAGTTATCCAAAATATATGAAGAACTAAAACTCAACAATAAGAGATGAACAATGAGCCAAAGACCTTAACGGACACCTCACCAAAGAAGATCTACAGACAGCAAGGCATATGAAAGATGCTCCACTTCCTGTGTCATCAGAGAAAGGCAAATTAAAATTAGATACCACCACAGCTGTTGGAGCGGCCACAATCCAGAGCACTGATAGCACCAAATGATTCCAACGATGTGGAACAGCAGGAGCTCTCCTGCATCGCTAATGGAAATGCACAATGGTACAGCGTCTTGGGAAAACAGTTTGGTTGTTCTTCTAAAACTAAACACACTCTTACCATACAGTCCAGCAATCCTTACTATTTATCCAAAGGAATGGAAGACTTACGTCCACACAAAAACCTGCACACAGATGTATATAGCAGTTTTGTCGATGATTAACAAAATTTAGAGGCAACCAACATGTCCTTCTGTACATGAAAGGATAAATAAACTGTGGTACAGCCAGTCAATGGAAGATTATTCAGGGCTAGAAAGAAATGAGCTATCAGGCCATAAAAACACATGGAGGAAACTTAAGTGCATACTACTCAGTAAAAGAAACCAATTTGAAAAGGCTGCATGCATACTGTATGATTCAAACTGTATGACAGTCTGGAAAGGATGAATCTTTGGAGGCCGTGAAAAGATCAGTGGTGCCAGGGATTGGGTGGGAAGAGAAAGGATGAATAGGCAGAGCACAGGGGATTTTTAGGGCAGTGGAAATAACTCAGCATGACACTAAAATAGTGGACACATGTCAGTATACATTTATCAAAGATCACAGGATTTACAATACTAAGAGTGAACCTTACGGCAGGGTTCACTGTGGACTTTGGATGGTGATAATGATGTGTCAATATAGATTCATCAGTTATCATAAATGTACCACTCTGGTGTGGGATGTTAATGGGGGAGCTGGAGTATGGAATGTTATTTGGAGCTGAAATGTTATTTGGAGGGGAGCAGGGAGTATGTGAGAAATCTCCATACCTTCCTCTCAATTTTGCTGTGAATTTACAAATGCTTTAAAAAAAGTAAGTATCTGAGAAAAAAGTTAGAATGATAGATATGTGGTCAGTTGAATGTAAAGAGGGGAAAATAGAAGGATGAATAAAACATTTTTTTTTAATGTGTACATCGTTGATCTACTGAGCTTTGGTTGGGCAAACCTAAGAAAATAATCTAAGCCACAGCCATACTTGCATATTATATTGTTAGTGAGTGTTAATAGATAAAATCTTCTAAAAAGTCAACTTGACGGGGTGTCTGGGTGGCTGTCAGTTGAGCCTCCCAATTCTTAATTTTGGCCCAAATCATGATCCCAGAGTTGTAGGATGGAGCCCCATGTAGGGCTCCACGCTGAATGTGGAGCCTGTTTAAGATTCTCTCTCGGGGCTCCTGGGCGGCTCAGTCAGTTAGGCGTCCAACTTTGGCTCAGGTCATGATCTCACAGTTGGTGGGTTCGAGCCCCGTGTTAGGCTCTGTGCTGACAGCTCAGAGCCTGGAGCCTGGTTCAGATTCTGTGTCTCCCTCTGTCTCTGCCCCTCCTGCACTCACACTCTTTCTCTCTCTCTCAAAAATAAACATCAAAAAATAAAATAGGCTGTTTCTTTGATCAAAAAAAAAAAAAATGAAAGAAGGCTGACAAAATCTCGCAAATTTTCTCCACGATTGTGTGTTGCTATTTTCATAAGAAAAACAAATGAACAAAAAATTAAGTTTACTGGCAATTGTAAAAATTGTAAAAAAAAAAAAAAATTAAGTGAACTGGTAATTGTGTTGTGTATGCTGATTCTAATATGTTGATTCTAAATACAGATCTGCATCAAGTGGGTTTCATTTTATATCCTGCCTTGTTGTGAAAGGAATGGAGTTACCTTTGGCTCAAACCAGAGAACCATTTCAGTATAATCAAAGTAACACATGAGCTCTATGAACTTAGTAAACACTTGCCTAGATCATGATGGTCTTTAATAAATCTATTTAGTGTGTGTGTGAGGAAACTTGGGGCCCTCTAAAGCAGGAGGCTCAGGAGCAAGCTACTCTTGGTTGTGATGGAGGGCGGTTGAGAATTGCTGCGTAGACGTTACCCACCTTCCTTACCCCCACTGTTAGCTTCTCACGGGAGAACGACTTTACTACTTAGCCTCCTCTCTTCCATTGTGAGTCTGACTCTTCAGAAATGAGAAATGAGTAGAGTGCTACTTCTTGAAGGAATAACTGATAGGAATTAAAAAGTGACAAGTTGAATAATGTTTTTACTTAGAAAATCATGGTGAAGAAAATCCATTTTGTAGCTAAACTTCTTAAGGAGGGATAGGGTAGAAAAGTGAACACTCAAAGGAATTTTGATACGTCCTGTATTCTGTCATATCTGTCACCTCATGCTTACCTTTGTGGCGTCTATCACAAAGACAATAAAATAATATTTTCTTCTAAAAAGTTACACTGTATCAACTCAGTAAATACCCAGATAGCAATTAGGGAGTTTACACATCTGTCCGCCCACACACCTTTCTTTAAGTCATCAAGAGAAGATTCTGGAATCCTCCAAATGTTTTGAACAGATTCATTGTTCTGTTTCTAAGCTCAGACGAAGGCATCAATTTATTATTCTTTGCAGCTTTCCTTATGTTTGACAACTTACTCTTTAAGAGTATATGGGTATTTGCATTTGAAAGACTCAAAACCTGGCTGAGGCTTATAAACACTTGATTGGTTTCTACATATAGGTCATTGTATATGTAGATGCTTAGGTGAAGTGTGTACACATACACACACACACACACACACACACACACACACTCACCCACTTGTGTTTTAGGTGTCCTCACAAAGAGTGTATTCAGTGTGTTGTATAGAAACTATTTTTGAGTAAATTTGATCTCCAGATTAATCTCGTCAGATTGGGGAGATGCCTTTCACGTATCTGTTTGATGGATATTTATTGATTTCTTACTGCACCAAGACACTGTGCCATGTACCATAGGGATATGGGCACGAATCAGATGCAGCCTTGAGAAGCTTGTTGTGAGGAAAAATAAGTTACTGATATTAGAAACAGAATCTTTAAAATACCCGATGTGTCTCTCTAGTACAAGATTGGCATCTCTTTGCTCACTGGCCAGAGCCCTGCAGATCTTCAGCTGTGGCACTATTGAGAGAAAAGTACTTGGAATCAGGGTAATCTTCAAAATTGACTAGTGTCAAGACTCTGAACTTGATCCAGTTTTCTTCTCACACATAAGTAAAAAAAAAAAAGAAAAAAAATGAACTTCAGCATTAAAAGATAACAGTTATAACTACATTGGATCATAATTATGATTGCTACTTTTAAAGGCATACAAAAATGCTGAGTTGATTGGCAAAATACTAATGTTAGATGTAATTCTGTGCTTATGTTTCTTTATACCATCTAGTTTTATCGAAACATAATTATTCCCTTAAAGAATTTCTTTTTGCTTGATATTTTTCTTCTCTTTTGCAGGAATTTATTTTATCAGAAGATTATAACAAGATGACTCCTGTGAAAAACTATCAAGGTAGGAATGAGAGAGTGGTGTTTTTACCTAGACTTTGAAATGTTTCTTGATGGCTTCACTTTACAATATTTATGGGGAACAAAGCAAAGCAATCCTTTGAGGTGAATATTGTCCTAGTCTTTAGGTTCCTCAAAAAATTAAAAATAGATCTACCCTATGACCCAGCAATAGCACTGCTAGGAATTTACCCAAGGGATACAGGAGTACTGACGCATAGGGGCACTTGTACCCCAATGTTTATAGCAGCACTTGCAACAATAACCAAATTATAGAAAGACCCTAAATATCCATCAACTGATGAATGGATAAAGAAATTGTGGTTTATATACACAATGGAATTCTACGTGGCAAGAGAAAGAATGAAATACAGCCTTTTGTAGCAACGTGGATGGAACTGGAGAGTGTTATGCTAAGTGAAATAAGTCATACAGAGAAAGACAGATACCATATGTTTTCACTCTTATGTGGATCCTGAGAAACTTAACAGAAGACCATGGGGGAGGGTAAGGGGAAAAAAAAAGTTAGAGAGGGAGGGAGGCAAACCATAAGAGACTCTTTAAAACACTGAGAATAAACTGAGGGTTGATGGGGGGTGGGAGGGAGGGGAAAGTGGGTGATGGGCATTGAGGAGGGCACCTGTTGGGATGAGCACTGGGTGTTGTATGGAAACCAATCTGACAATAAATTTCATATTAAGAAAGAGGGAAAGAAGGAAAGGAAGGAAGGAAGGAAGGAAGGAAGGAAGGAAGGAAGGAAGGAAGAAGGAGGAAGGAGAAAGAAAAAGAAAGAAAGAAAGAGAGAGAGAGAGAGAGAGAAAGAAAGAAAGAAAGAAAGAAAGAAAGAAAGAAAGAAAGAAAGAAAGAAAGGCCTAATGAAATTGAATGACTTGAATGACTTGGCCTATGGTCCTATAGCTGGTAAAGTACAGAGCCAGAGCAGGTCATTGTGATTCCAGAACCCCCAGCCTTTATCCTTTGTCTCTACTACACCGCACTGCTGCAAAGCAGTGCAGCAGCATGGAGAGTGGGGCCAGTGTCAGGAGTGAGCTGTTTCACATGGGACTCATTTCTTTTTTGGCTAAATATTTTAAAAGGCTTAGAGGGTTCCTGTTGTCTAAGGGGAAGGAATTATGGTTTTATTGTGTCTTCAACATTGGCAGTATACCATAGGCTATGGCCAGAATATGGATCAGGAGCCATTTTCAGTAATGATTTATTTATCCAGACCAATAGTGTCATGGGATCAGAACATTAGAGGTGGATCTTTTAACACTTAGGGGTTATTTCATCCACACTTCCTGACCTCATTCATCCTGCATGATCATCCAGCCTCTCTTTTGATACCTCCAGAGACATACCTAGCAACCTGTCCTGATTTTATAAAATTCTAAGCGTTAAGTTCCTTATTTCTAGATTTTGAGCCAAAATTCATTTCCCTATGGATTTATTCTTTAATTTTTTTTCACATAGCACTTACCAAGTATTCACTGAATACCTAATGTGTTCCAGTAACTGAGGATTTTAATAGTGAATAAGACATGTATAGTACCTGCCTACAAGCGTACCCTGGTCCCCTCCTCTCCTCCTTTTATCCCTTCTCTTTTTTAGCCTAAACATTTTACATTCTCCTTTACATGGCCTGAATTTTTGTTCTTGAAAAAAGTTTTTTAGTTCTCTTGGTCACAGTTGTCTTGGGATATCATATTGTACCTTTGGGACCATTTAAAATGTGACACATTGTGGTGGGCAGCCTTTAAGATGGTTCCTAATGATCCTTGTCTCCTGGTATTCATGCCCTTGAGCATAGACTCCCCTTGAGCGTAGACTGGACCTGAAATATGGCAAATGATAGATATCACTTCTAATATTAGGTGACAAAGAGACTAGTCCTTCTTGCTTGCCTTCTCCTGCTCTTGCTGGTTCTCGTGGAAGCCAGTTGCCATCTTGTGAGCTACTTTGTGGAGAAGTCTATGTGGTAAGGAACTAAGGGAGGCCACATCAACAGCTGGTAAGGAACTGAAGCCTTCAGTTAGTTCAACAGCCTGTGAGGAACTGAACCCAGTAGACACTTATATGAGAGAGCTTGGAAGGAGGTCCTCCCTCTGTCAGTCTTTCAGATGAGACTATAGCCCCATCCCATACCTTGATGTTATCCTGTGAGACATGTTTTAGCAGAGGTAGTACCAAGCTAGGCTGCACCAAGATTTCTGATCCACAGAAACTCCGAGGTAAGAAACGTCTACTGTGTTAACCCACTAAGTTTTGGTGTAATTTGTTACACAATACATACAGACCAATACATACAGATAACCAATACATACATGTAATGTGATAACCACAAAATGGTATTTCCCTGCTGTCCCGGTCCTGTTCTACTATAATAAAGGGTGAATTTTCTGGTAGCCACTTAACACTGTGAGCTTTTGTGGAGCAGCTCAAATTCTTTAATGGTTCTCACTTCTGTTGTTACTAGGCTACATCACCTGTACTTGTGAAGCTATTGCTTTTTTGGGGAGGGGGGGAGGGAGTAGTTTTGTTTTGTTTTTAGCCTAAATGCTGGACTTCACATTCTGTTATTCATCATCTCATTTTATTTAGTCCATCATCTCAGCTTATCAAGATATTTTGAAATCCCAGTTGTCATTAAATCTTTTTTTAATGTAATGCTAGGCCCGTGAGAGAAACAAGAGGGAAAGTCCCACGTACCAGAAGCAAAGAAAAGAACGAAAACTCAAAGTGATAGTATACTGTACCTGACATGCAGCTGTCTTGGGGAGAAAAATAGAACTTCTAATAGCTTGAAGCTTTTGTATGAACATTCACTTAGGGGTGGAAGAGAAGGCCTAGGGCTTGAGTGAGATGGGAAATTGCAACTGATATTTACATATAAAATGATATACAGAGAGGGGGAAAAGGCTTCTGGATAAATGAAAATTGCAACCTAAAATTTTGGATTTAGAGTACAAATTTAAATCATACATATAGGGCTAGAGGCAGCCTTAAGAATTTAACATAAAAATTGGTCCTGAGCCAACAGTGTCCTTGTGATACCTGCTAGAAATAAATTCAAAAGCTCTCTTCAGCAAGACAAGTCACACAAAGATCCTGCAGCAAAAACAAGCCCTGCTTAAGATACGTTCATAATAATAAAAATAAAATAATAGTTAAATAACAGTTAAATAACAGTTATTAACAAATAAAAGTTAAAATCCACTATGAGTAAATATTAACAGATATCAAAAGGGAGGTGAACTATAATTTTTTCAGGCATAAAAAAACAGAGAGAACTCACAGACCTGCACTAAAAGAAGGAAGTCCTTCAAGAGGGAAGAAAATGATGCCAAAGGAAAATAGGGAATGAAGAACACACAAAAGAATGAAGAGCACCAAGCAGATCACTATGAGAGTTTTTCTTATTATTTACAGCTTGTCAAAAGATGACTTACTATTAAATAAAAATAATAACAAAGTAGCATGAGGATCATAACATGTGAAATTAAAATGTTTGACAACAGTAACACAAAAACCAAGTGGGGAGAAATGGAAGTATACTATTGTAAGATTCTTATACTACACATGAGGTGATATAGAATTACTTGAAGGAAGACTGTAAGTTAAAGATGTATACTGCTGACCCTAAAGCAACCATAAAATAACAAATCAGAAAGTTACGACTAATAAGGCGACCAAGGAGATAAAATGGAATCATAAAAATTATTCTCAGTTCTCATTCTCATTCCCCTCCTCCCCCCAAAAAAAGGAAGAAAAAGGAAGAAGAACATATGGGAAAATAGAAAACAAATAGCAAAATGATAGAGTTAAACCTAACAGTTCTCAATAGTCATATTAAACGTGTGTGGTCTAAGGCCAATTAAAAGGCAGAGGCTGTCAGATTGAGTGAAAAAAGGAGACCCTAAGTATATACCGCCTAGGAGAAATGCACTTTAAATATAAAGACCTAAAGAAGTTACAAATAAAAGGATAGCAAAATATATACCATGCAAAGACTAGTCAAAAGAAGGTTGGAGTGCCTATGTTAATGTTAGTTGAAGTAGACTTAAGAGAGAAGAATATTACGAGGGATAAAAGATTGTATTACTAGAGGTTATTTCAAAATGACTAAGGGGTTAGTCCATCAGGAGGACATAACAATCCTAAATGTTTATGCACTTAATAAACATAGATTTGAAATACATGAAGCAAAATCTGATGAAACTTCAAGAAGAGAAATAGACACATTCTCCGTTGTACTCACAAATTTGAATATTCCTCTCTTAATAATTGATTGAATAGATCAATAATTGACAGAATAAGTAGGCAGAAAATCAATAAGGTATAAAAGGTTTGAATAGTACACAGCCAAATTACTCTCATTGATATCTGTAGAACATTCCATTCACCTAGAAGAGAAGATACATTATTTTCAACTGCGTACAGAACATTTATCAAGGTAGACTACATTCTGGGCCATAAAATGAGTCTCAATAAATTTGGGAGAATTCAGGTCATGCAAGATGAGTTCTCTGATCAAAATGGTATTGAAGCAGGAGTCAATAACAGAAATATCTTTGGGAAATCCCCAAATATTAGGAAGCTAAATAACAATGGGTCATCTAAAATAATCCATGGATCAAAGAAGAAATCGGAATGGAAACAACATCAAAATTTATGGGATGCTGCTAAAGCAGTCCTTAAGGGGAAATTTATAGCACTAAACATCCATGTTAGAAGAGAAGAAAGGTCTCAAATCAGTGACCTTAGTTTCTACATCAAGAAACCAGAAAGAAAACAAATGGAAACATAAGCTATGCAGAAGATCATAGCAGAAGTTCATGAAATGGAAAACAGAAAATAGAGAAATATCAATAACACCAAAAGCTATTGTTTTTGCTTGTTTGTTGAGATGAATATAAGTGACAAACCTCTGCCAGACTTATCAGAAGAAAAAAAAAAAGAGAGAAGATGCAAGTTACCAATATCAGGAATAAGGGAAGTGAAACTATTAGAGATTGTAGGAATATTTAAGGCTAATAATGAACATTACGAACAACTTTATGCTAATAAATTTGACAACTTAAATGAACAAATCTTTGAAAGGTAAAAATGACAAAAGTTCCCTCAAGAAGAAATATAAAACCCTAATAGCCCTATATCTACTAAAAAATCTACTTTATAATTACAACCTTCCCACAGAGAAAACCCTAGGCTTTTTTTTTATCAAACATTTAAGACAGAAACAATACAAACTCTGCACAAACTTTCAGAAAAAGACTTTCCAACTGATTTTTGAAATCAGCATTACATGATACAAGACGTACAAGAAAGAATATACAGGCTGGTGTTCTCCATGAAAACAGATGCAAAAAATCTAAATAAAATTTTAGCAAATCAAATTCAACAGTATAGGATAGTACATCATGACCAAGTGAGGATTATTCCAGTTTATATCCAGAAGAAATAGAAGCAGGAATTCAAACATTTGCATACCATTGTGCATGACAGTATGATTTACAACAGCTAAAAAGTGGAAACAGACTAAATGGCCATGAATGGTGAATGGATAAACAAAATGTGGTATATCAGTAAGATGAACTATTATTTGGCCACAAAAAAGGATTGAAGTACTGATAAATGTACAACGTGGATGAACCTTGAAAACATGCTAAGTAAAAGAAACTAGATACAAAGGACCACACTTTTTGAACGCAATCATATGAAATGTCAAAAATAGAGGAATCCATCGAGACAGAAAGTAATTAGTGGTTGCCAGGGATAGGGGGTAGGGGAAAGGGGAGTTGGGGGTTTGGGTTTCTTTTGGGGGTGATGGACACATTCTATAAATAGAACATTTTTTCATGATGATTGTACAACATTGTGAATATACTGGAAACCACTGAATATTATATACTCTAAAATGGCTTAAATGATGAATTTTACCTCAACAAACATTAAAAGAAAAAAAAGCAGTGATACCAAAACCAAAGACAGTACAAGAAGGGAAAACTATAGACCAGTATCTCTCATGAACTTAGATGTTAAAATCCTTTTAAGAATTCTAGCAAATCCAACAATAGTTAGAAAGAATTACATACCCATGACCAAGGGGATATATTCTAGATATGCAAAGCTGGTTTAACATTTGAAAATTAGTGTAATCCATCACATCAAAAGTCTAAAGAAGTAAAATGATATGATCATATCCATTGGTGCAGACAAAGCATTTGATAAACCCTGGCACTTATTCACGATAAAAACTCTGAGCAAACTACGAGTAGAGGCAAACTTCCTCACCCCGATAAAGAAGCGTCTACAAAGACCTACAGCTAACAGTGTACTTAATCATGAGAAACAAGATGCTTTCTCCCTATGATCAAGATCAAGGCAAGGATGTGGTCTCTCAGCATTCCTATTCAAAAAGTATAACTGGACTTCAAGCCCGGGTTTCTGAAGCTTAGTAATATGTATGTACCTTTGAAGGATTTCTTTTTGAATGAAAGAATTCTGTCACCTTAGAAGGAATATGTGCTCTGAGTTTTGGGGTTTGTTTTGTGTTTGGTGTTTTCAGTAGACCTAGGCAGCCTGAAAGAGAGAGAGAGAGAATCGACTATGGCAGAGAGCTGATGGTGTTAGCCTTAGTTTCATCACTTGTTGGTTGCACAGATTTGAGCAAGTGACTTGACCTTTTTGAGCCTCTGTCTCTTCCTCTCACATAATGGCAGCCCAGAGGTTTTAAAGCCCCTTGTCTTCCGGGCTGCTGTCATCTCCTTGGACTTAGAAAGGGATGAGAAAAAGGGACACTCACTGGGGGCCACTTTCTCCCTGAAATAGACTTGTGAAACTTGGGCCATTAGAAAGTTCATTTTTATTCTATCATTGGTGGACCTTGATTTAGACATCTGATGACAAGATCTTCAGGAGTTTCTCCAAGAAGTCATATCTTTTAAGTTAGAGACAACATTTTGATCTCGAGGGTGGCTGATACTCTGACAGGCAGGTATTTAGTGTAGAGAAGTCATAGGGTTATTGCCTCTGTACCCCTGTCATGCCCTGTTAGATTCTCTATGTTTTAAGTATTGGATTTAAAAATACCAGGCATTTGGTGGAATGGCTGTCCTGTGGGTACTCTTTGTGGTAGCCATTGGTTTGGTGGCCATTCTGAAAGGGCCATCCTGCCAAGGCCAGGTTATGTCTGTAAAATGGGGAAACCACCCACCTTTGTAGGATCGTTTCAGAGACTAAATGAAAAAACATACAGTAAAGCCTTAGTTTGTGAGCGTAGTTCGTTCCGGAAACATGCTTGTAATCCAAAACACTTGTATATTCAAAGTGAATTTTCCCATAGGAAGTAATAGAAACTCAGATGATTTGTCCCACACCCAAAAATAATCATATAAAATGATTACAGTACTGTAACATAATACAAAATAATAAAGCAAATACAAAATATAAAGAAAAACAGACAAATTAACCCACACTTATCTTTGAAAACCTTTGTGGCTGGTGTGAGGGAGACGAGAGAGGAGGGTTATTGTGTAGGACGACTTTCACCATCACTAATGGAATCACTCCTGTCTATTGGCTCAATGGAATCTTCTTTTTGTGCAACTTTAACAAGGAACCTATCCAATGACACTTGATTTTGCCTCCTTTTGAGGATTTCACGGAAATGTGACATTGCATTGTCATTAAATAGATTCATCTCTCGTACTGCCTTATTTGGGTGGTGCTTTTCTACAAAATTTTGCACTGTTTTCCACATTTTACACATCTCCCTAATCTCATTTGAAGTGAGGGATTCCTCCACTTTTTTCTCCTTCTCTCCTGCAGATGAGATGCAGACATAAACTTCTTATAAAGTATTTCAGTCTCAACCACTCGCAGACCTTGTTCACACTTCTTGATGATTTCCTTCTTAACTTCTACCATAATCATCTTCTTACTGCTTTTGTTTTCAATCTTTTTCTGCATGGGGGCCATTGTATATGCTCACATGGATGTTGACTACAGTACAGTATTAATAAACTCTCGTCATATACTGTATTTAATGTAACTGGCAATAATGCAGCAGAGGGAAGGGTCTATATCTGCAGGCAGCCTGACCTAGAATGAAGCAAAGCATTCCTAAGGTTACTCTTACATGGAAAAGCAAAGGACTATCCACAGGTGCTTTGAAGTACAAAAAAAAAGTACCAGTTGTGGGCACCTTCCAGAATTCTAAAAAATCACTGATTTCTGCCAAACAATGGGGCCTGAGACTGAGCATCCATGCATGGGAGATGACCACCCACAATCTCTAAGCGAGAGAGACAGAGAGAGAGAGAGAGAGAGAGAGAGAGAGAAGAACCACTAAGAACCATTGGCTCAGTTGTGATCACGAGATGTTTAGCATCACATACTACTCGTATTGCAAGGCATCGCTTGTTTATCAAGTTAAAATTTATTAGAAACGTTTGCTTGTCTTGCAGAACACTTGCAGCACAAGTTACTCGCAATCCAAGGTTTTACTGTATTTAAGTGTTTGGCATTTGTTAGTAACTCAGAAATTGGCAGGTCGTGCTGTTCTTGCCAATAGAGCTGCATTGATCCATCCATACTAACTTTATTTTCATGATCGAAATGGAAAACTGATGTTTTCTCCATCACGTCATCACTTTCGTGATGGGTCTGCACTTTCCCACCAGACTGCCGGCTCCTGGGCACAGAGCCTAGGACGGTCCGGGTTCCCGGATACCAATCTTTGGTTATTCCAGTCAGTTCTGTTCAGTGGCCATGGACCCCCTCTACCTCACCCTCTGGAATTGTATAAGAAGAAAGCAAATTTTTATTGATTTTATTCAATAATTGAGAAGCCATGAGACCTTGGCCAAACTACTCGACTTCGTTGTGCCTCAGTTTACCCACATGTAAAATAGGGAGATGGAGTAGATGACATGAACAGTTGCTTCTAACTGTGATGCAGTCATTCTGTGGCGGTGTTGCCTCTGTATAATGAGCAATCCTGGGAGATTTGCCCTCATTATCACATGTATGTGTACTTTGACATCAGGGATATTTCATTCTCTTTTACATGGCACTTGGGAATAATTCTGTCCTCCTTTCCAGCATTTGATTTCTTATAGAAAATTCATCTAGAACTTTGTTGTGGGTTTAAGAAGCCATACTTCATCAAAAGGAGAACAGTAATGTTCTTTACTTTTTTTAAGCTTACATAAACTCACCCTGGTGACTTTATCATAAGAACATCATTGCTAACACGTTCTATTGTTTTGTGGTCACATTGTGCCACTTTCTGGCATTCTCCAGCTAAGCAGCCCTAACTTAATGTCTGAGACAGATGGCCCAGACCCTTTGGTAATGGGGGTCTGGGTGGTAGGAAACTTTTGGTTGGTGTAGGTAGGAAAGAAAGAGAGCAATGGGAGGAAATGGATAGTTTGTACAAGACCGTCTAACAACTCAAGCATGCCCCTCCACAGTGGTGGGCCTGCGCTCCTGGTGAGAACCACCGTTCTGGTGTGTGTGCATTGGCTGTCACACTCTCCAGCCTACTCTGGGATGGGGAGAAGACAATGATGGATCTCTGTGCACCATGCTTCCTCAGTCTCCTTTATGATGCTTCATGGGTTATTTTCGTATCTCTTGGTTTTTCAGCGCATCAGAGCAGAGTGACGATGATCCTGTTCGTCCTGGAGCTGGAGTGGGTGCTGAGCACTGGGCAGGACAAGCAATTTGCCTGGCACTGCTCCGAGAGTGGGCAGCGCCTAGGAGGGTATCGAACCAGTGCCGTGGCCTCGGGCCTGCAGTATCCTTTGCTGGACAAAAATCCCTTGGTGGGACCTTAGCTGTTGATTCCTTTCTTTCATGAAAAGCTTGGGTATGTGCAACTTGAAAGTTTTGCATTTGCTGCGTTGCCCTGCGGATTAAGATTCTCACTGACTTAACCAATATGCAAATCATCAAGGGTCCTCACGGAGGTGGATTAAAATGAGGTGATCTCCCCGCAAATAACAGGTCCTGCGGAGCAGGGTTGTGGAGTGACTATGACGCAGGTCTGACATCCAGACAGGACACGGCCCGGATTTAGGAGCCTCAGCTGTCAGAAAGGATTCTGGAACATGGAGATAAAACCATCACTGAAATACAGCCTTTTCCTTCTCTGCATACAGAAGTAATTTACACATAGATATTAAGGTTGTAAAGAACCACAGGATTCCTATTTATTGTTTTTAGATGTTCATGGGGGAGCTACCATGCCAGGACCAGAGTGGGTTAGCTGGCATCTACACGGTAATGGTACAGACTTTATTCCAGGTACAAGACCCTTCCAGGGTATGTAGAGTGATACTAATTCTTATCTCCTGAGTCTCCAGGGCCCATGTGCTCAGTGTGAGTACCTGTAAATGCCAGGAAATCCCCATGTCTGGCTCACTGGGCTCCAGCAAGCACGGGCTTGATGAGTCTGAAGCCTGTGTGGGTGATGCTACCATGGAAGGAGTAAAGGGCCCCCGGCTTCTTAGTTTAAAAAGCAAAGCATCACTCTCCACCCTGTGACGAGTGAGGAGATAGATGGAAACAGATCACTTGTAGCAAAAGCAGGAAGAAATAGTAAGACTTGCTCTCAGATGTTCATGTCGTATTTATAAAATGCCTGGTCCGTGATTCTCAACATCTCACAGAGTAGTTTGCTGTCTCCTCGCAGACGTGCCTCAGTAGCCGTATTTGCGTGTGTGCATGCGTGTGTGTGTGTGTGTGTGTGTGTGTGTGTGTGTGTGTGTATGTGTCGGCTAATGTCACTCTTGTTTTTCTCTCTGATTTTCCTCACTGGAAGAGCAAGATGAAGAAACTAAGAATGGCCATGGAGGAAGGTTGTAAATATGACAGGTCACCAAGCAGGCCAGAAACAAGGGTGATGAGGAACAGAAGGCAGGATCAACTCATCTTCGAGAGGGTGGTCCCACCTGTTAAGGAAAGAAAGTCTGAAGTTTGCTTTCTAAAGGCCAGTTGAGACGAGCATAATGCTTGAATTGAAATACGTGCACTCTTATGTCAGTAGATCTCTTACAGTGTTCGAATTGGAAAGGTCCTTAGAGGTTATCCTGGCCAACTCCTGGTTTTACGGGTGAAGCCCAGAAAGGGTCACATGCCTTATCTGCAGACACCTGGCTAGTATGTCAGAAAATCACCAGAATGTGAGGCTTCTGCCTTAGGCTGCTGTTTTGTTTTGTTTCTTCCCATCATACATTTGAGAACAGAATGAATAGCATCAGTGTAATTTGTTCTTAATATGCTGACTTCGGGACACCTGGGTGGCTCAGTCGGTTAAGCGTCCGACTTCAGCTCAGGTCATGATCTCATGGTTCATGGGTTCGAGCCCCACATTGGGCTCTGTGCTGACAGCTCAGAGCCTGGAGCCTGCTTTGGATTCTGTGTCTCCCTCTCTTTCTGCCTCTCCCCCACTTGTTCTCTCTCTCTCTCTCTCTCTCTCTCTCTCTCTCTCTCTCTGACTCGCAAAAATAAAATAAACATTAAAAAGAAATCTCTTAAAAAAAAAAAATGCTGGCTTCTGTCTCACTAGCCCAGCCTAGAGATACATCTTCTATATCACTTAACCAAGCCAAAAAATATAGAAAAAGTACAGATCTTGCCCTTAGGAAGTTGATTTTTTAAACTATTTGGAATTGAAAAACAAGACACAAATGCCCAGAATTAAAAGTCTCCTGACTGTGGCAGTCTTGGACTCTTCTCTTCAGGCATCTCCAGAAGCCATCCTCATTTTTCAGCTGTTTCCTTTAGCCACACCATGTGGCTTACTAAGCAAAAAACAAAACAAAACAAAACGAAAACACATATGATTTGATATCAGAAGACTTTGTATGTGTGTAAAAGCCTCTGGGTTCATTTCCTGAGGTAAATGACCATATTGTTCAATCTTGCAGGTAGAGGGGAAATGCAGTACTACAGACAGACAGGTTCTTCCAGAAGATTCCCTCACCTCCACAGCTCTGCCTCGCTAGCTCCAATTCTGGAGCCACGGTGCCCGCCCTTGTTCCTGGGAACACATACATCCCTGAGATTTTTCCAGCTGCTCACTGATGGCATAACAGCACTGCTTTTGCCAAAGGGTCTCCTATAGGAAACTTGTGACTTTCCCAAGGCCAGAGGGTTTTTTCTAGGAGCTGCCTTGTGTACAGATTGTTAACAGTGTTAACATGCTCATACAGTGTTGGAGTTCACATTAAAATCCAGTTTTTAAACACATTTTTTTCATGGGAACCCTCCACCCCACCTCTTCCCTCTTCTTTCTTCCACCTTCCATACTTACAGTTTCTGAAGGGAAGGAAGGAGATCTGCCGAAACACCATAGAATGTTCGGAATAGTATGAGTACCCTGATTTCTCTGCCTAGTGGACCCCGGTGGCATATATAAGAAACTTCCCCAAAGTAACCTGTCTCCTAATTTTCACCTCAAAAAGTCACTTATCCAAGTCAGCAAGTGATAGAAGTCAGGTTGAATTCAGCCTTTTCTCTCTTCTTTCAGGCCTCATAGGGGAGATGTAATCGTGCAGTGAAAATAACCAAAATTCAAATTGAGAAATAAAGGAAGACAAAGAGACTGATGGCTCAAAAACTGAATGATCAGTTTCTGAATAACCTCAAATCTTTGGTTTCTTTGGCTAGAGATCTGAAGCTTCAAATATTAAGTGAGGTATAATACTAACAAGAACCAAAAGGAAGAGAGGAGAGGGGAAAGGAGAAAATATCTTACAGTTGCAGTCCCCGAGAGTTTGATAGTGCTTCTATATAACGTTACTTTGCTCACTCTCAAAACAATAATTAGACGTAAAAACAAAAAGACTTGAATTCTCAATTTTCACAGTGTAGAAACCAAGGCTCAGAAAGGTTAAGGACTTTCTCTAGGGGTGCCTGGGTGGCTCAGTTGGTTAAGCGTCTGACTTCAACTTCGGCTCAGGTCATGATCTCATGGTTTGTGAGTTCGAGCCCCACGTCAGTCTCTGCACTGACGGTGTATGGAGATTGGTTCAGATCCTCACTCTCTCTAGCTCTCTGCCCCTCCCCCAGCTTGTGTTCTCTCTTCCTCTCAAAAATAAATAAACATTTTCTAAAAATTAAAAGAAAAAAAAAAAAAAGGAAGAAAGGCTAAGGGATATTCTCCAGGTCACGTAACTGTTACCTGGAAGAACCAGGAGTAGAACTTGGGTGTTAGAACTCGGCTAGCCGTCTGCACTACTAAATAACGGTGGAATGGAGGTATTTCCCAAAGGTCACATGGCAGGTTGATGTTAGGAAATAGAACCGTTTGCCTTCCACCCTTCCCTTGCTGGTATTTAAATTTGTGAATACTTTATCTGGCCTTGCCTTTCAGTCTTGTCATTTGACCATGTTTGATCACATTTATCACACTGCCACAGAAATAATTCAGGTACTTTTCATTTTAAGATTCTATGCATGTTGGAGATATTTCCAAGATGTCTCCCTGTACAGTACAAGGTCTTTTCACCAAGTAGTCTCTTAGATTTGTTCAGGGCAAGAGTGCTGGAAAGCTGTTAAGATTATCTTGATTTTTGTATATCCTCATATCATACGTAATGCCAATCACTCTGGCTTTCAGGTTGTACTATAATTTATTTCGACCCTCTTTCAAATGGCTTTTGTTGAATTTCTTTACAAAGCATCCTATTATTTACCTGCCATCATAAAGATTGTTTTTTCATCTGTGTTCTTATAGTTAAGGTAAATGTAAGGTGATCTTATTCCGTATATATCTTAGTATTGTTTTACGTGTATCTGACCGCTTGTTTGGAGAGCATAACATTTCTCTGTTGTTCTTGAGCCTGAGGGAATTTGTGATGCCTTGTTCTTCACTTTTAAAACAAGTGTTTTATTATGAAAATTTTCAAAACGTGTACCAACTGGGAGGAGAGAATATCATGGAAACTCACGTATTCATCAGACCCGGTGTTGATTCTTCTATCATTTTGGCTTTCTCTCCCTTTTTGCTGGAGTGTTTTGAAACAAATTGCAGACCGTATGTCATTTCATCCTTAGGTACTTCATTGTACCCTGCTTTAAAAATGTGGAATTTTTCCGTAATCACAATGCTGTTACTACTCCTAAAAATTTATAACTACTACTTGACATTGTAGAATAATCCATTTTCACATTTCACTTACTGTTTCATAAATGGCTTTTTGCAGCGGATTAGTTTAAAATCGGGTCCAGACAAAGTTCACATGTTGGCTGTGGTTTTCATATTCTAAATCTCTCAATCTAGGGCAGTGATCTCCTCCCTTCACTTTTTTTTTTTTTTTTTTTTTTTTTTTTTTTGATGCCACTGTGACTTGTTGGAGTACGGAGCCTGTGTTCCTGTAGACAGCCCCGCATTCTAAAGTGGCCTCTGGTGTCTCGTGATGTCATTTCCCTTGTTCTCCTACCTGTGCGTCTCCCATATTTTTCTGTAAACTGAGACCCGCCTCTAAAATCTTGACTCAGTTCAGATTCAGCTCCTGCTAAGAACACTTGGTCCTTGTGCTGTCTGGTTCGTGTTGCTTCACAGCAGGAAGCCCATAGCACAGGGTTGTCACCCTTCCAGTGATGCTGAGTTGATCAGTGATTCAGGTGGTGACCGCCAGGTCCCTGCGGCGCGCACCAGCCTTTCATTCAGTGGTTTTAGTTGCTGATCTTCGCCTGGACCAGACCTTTCATTAGGGCTGCAAAGTGGCGATTTTTGTAATCCTATAATTTTTTCCACGTGTATTTGTTGGAATTCTTCTATAAAGTGCATCTGAGTGGCTCAGTCGGTCAAGTGTCTGACTTTTTTAAAAAAATTAATTTATTTATTTTGAGAGAGAGTGAGAGCAGGGGAGGGGCATATATAGAGGAAAAGACAGAATCTCAAGCAGGCTCTGCACCGTTAGTGCAGAGCCCGATGCAGGGCTCGAACTCACGAACCGAACCGTGAGATCGTGACCTCAGCCGAAATCGATAGTTGGATGCTTAACCAACTGAGCCACCCAGGCGCCCCAAGCGCCTGACTCGTGATTTTGGCTCAGGTCGTGGTATCCCGGTTCATGAGATCGAGCCCCGCATCTGCTTGGTATTCTCTCTCTTCTCTCTGTCTGCCCCTCCCTCCCACGTATGCTTGAGTTCTCCCCCCCTCCCCCCAAATAAGTGTATATACATTAAAAAAGATAAGTAAAATAGAACTTTGCCTCATTAGCTAGGGCTAGTTGCTTACCCTGAGATACAATTAATATGGAAAAAGCAACAAATGCGGAATTGTTTCTCTTTAATTGCTCATTTTCAGAGGAGAGAGTCAGTGCCCAGGTTACCTCCAATAGGTGTCTTTTTTTTTCTTTTTGAGCATTATTAAAACTCTTAAGGTTTCTAAAAATAATATATTCAGTCAATTTCAATAACTTGCCTTCTTCGATGCCAATGTTAATCTGTCTTTGGCCAGCAAGAGCCCCATCATATTGGCTCCAGCGTCTTTTGATACAGCTCCACTTGCCTTTGGTGGCTTCCTTTTTTGGCACAGCATGTCTTAAGCTCTTCTTGTACCTTCTTGTCCCAATCCTGAATCAGCCATTTCTTTTAGTGAGGAATAGGACTCAGAGATAACTAGGAAATATAGGTGTGTGTGTTCTTGAAAAGAAAGTGAATCATCAGTTCATATAACGGTTCTAATCCAAATGTAGCATTATAAGGTTTTACCTCACTTTTGTACTTGATTCTTTTATCTTGGACTGAACATTTTCGTTCCTAAAACATGAACTTGTTTTTGCTTTATCCAATGGTATATTTTTAAGCTGTTTCAAAATACTAATTATAGAAGTATTATAGTTACAAGACAACTGAGTGAGATTTTAGACTTCTTGGCAGTTCTCTTTGTCTTTGGAGTACATTCCCCCCAAGGATGTACAGTTGAAACGCTGTGTTCTAAAGTCACTTGAAATAATTCCGTTAACTGTGGTTATGTCACCAACTTGATAGTTAGGTTCCCTCATTTATGCTTTGTCATCAATATGGGGGATTTTTTCTTTTAATCTTATGCATATTTTTAATATGTGAAATAATGACTTGATTCCAGAATGCAAACTATGATGAGAGAAGACTCACCACCAGCCCTGTCTCCTCACCTTGTTCCTCCCTCCTCCATAGGCAGCCATGTGTGTCAGATCTTGATTTGTCCTTCCAGAGCTTCCTTTTGTGAAATGAGCACGCGCACGCACACACACACACACACCCGACACACTCATATAGTTCTATTTCTCTCCCTTTCTTACACAAAGATTGTGTAGCTTATAAACTCTTACATACCGTGGCTTTTCTTCCCCCACTTAATAATGTATCCCAGAAATTCCTCCATGTCTGTTTGCTTATGGTATGGAGATCTTTTTTTCCCCTAGCTGGATAGGACTCTATCGCTTGCTTATATCATAGTTAGTTCAGTAAATCCCCTTTTGATGGAATTTTTTGTTGTTTTCAAACTTTAGCTGTTAAAATAACGTGGAGTGAATAACCTCAGGCATGCATTTTGTACTTTGGCCCGAGTGTATCTCTGGGATAGATCTCTAGAAGGAGGGTTGAGTGGTTTTATCAACCCAGGAAGCTCACTAGACACTCAGCGCCTTAGGTTTTTACTAGAGACTGGTCACGTAGGCAGCCTCTTTCTGACATGTACCAAAATTACAGACTGAAAAGGAAAGCAGGTATTTGGCAAAAACCGTATCATCACGGTTCAGGCACAGTGAACCACTCTTGTCTGTTAATGGTGGGACCCCCCTGAAAACCAGTTGCCAGATACCTTGCCAGCCTTGTGAGCAGCCTTTCAGAGGCTGACAGTCAGGCCTCTCTTGCACAGCCCCGTTTTCATTTTCATGTCTTCTGGAACTATGTGTTCATATATTTTGCCCGCTTTCCTATTAGGTTTGTGGTTTGTTCTTTTTATGTTAGCGATTTGGGCCTTTTGTGACATAAGTTGCAAATATCTTTTCCAGCTTGTCTTTTGGCTTTGCTGATGGTGTTTGTTTTGTTGTTTGTGTTTTTGAGTAGTAGCTTTTCCCACTCCAAGGTTAGAAAGGAGCTCTCTCATCTCGAACTTACATTTTTCATTGTTTACGTTTAGATCCTTCATCCATTTGTAGTTTATCCTCATATGGAATGTGAACCACGGATCCTGTTTTGTTTTCCAAATGACTATCCAGTTGATGTCAACGCTTTTGTTTTTTTTAACCCATCTTTTCCTTATTCCTTGAAGAGCCACCCTTATCAGACATGTACTACATTTCTGTATACTTTGGGGTCTATTTGTAGACTTGCCATTTTGTTCCATGGGTCCGTTTGTCTATTTATGCACCAATACCACACTTGCACTTAAAAAGACTGTGTAACGTGTTCTAATAACGTGGTAGGGCTAATCTCCCCTATCAAATACCGTATTGCTTTTATTTTTAGAATATTCCTGGTATTTCTTGTGTATTTATTTTTTATATGAACTTAAACTTCCCTAGTTCTAGGGAAAAAAGCTAATGTTGATATTTCTGTAGAGATTATATTAAGTTTGCAAATTCATATTGTGAGAAATGACATGCTTATCGTGTTAAGTCTTACTGTCCAATAATATTGTGTCTGTCACTCTGTTATGCCTGCTTTTGTATCTTTCAGCGTTACGTCCAAGCTTTGTTCATATGGGATTTGCACGTTTCTTGATTTGTTTGGTTATTTGTTTATTTTTGTAAATCCCTCCATTCAATTTTGAGAAATGATCCTTAATGCTTACATGATAGATTTGACGTTGAAACCCGGCATGTGTTTATTGGTGACCAGTCAGGACAAGTAACCATCCTCAAACTGGAGCAAGACAACTGCACCCTGGTCACAACGTTCAGAGGACATACAGGTGGGATTGAAAGCAAAATCTCCATGTGCCTGCTCTCACAGTGACCTATCTATCACCTGCTGCGTGTTCTGGCCTTCAGATGCTGTGTTGTCAAAGTGACAAAGTATAGCATGCACACAGATACAAGGGATACGTTGAACTGATTCCACAATGGTTCAGTAAGATGTTATGTCCAAAATTTTCTACACCAGTGCAAACAAAGGAGGAACAAGTCTATTTCCAGAGTGTTGGTGAGTTGGTTCTATGTCACATTGCCCTGGCGAAAGCCAGTGTTGGTATATGCTGATGAGACATTGTTTTGAGACCATGTGACAACTGCATAAACCTCAGGAAGGCCAAAAAGACAGCTGCCTCAGTCTGTCCTTGCCCTTCTTGGAGTGAGAAGATGGCGTGCAAGACAGACATGCCCGCTTCTAAGTCCAGTAAAATAAAAAATATGGTCATTGGGGCTAGCTAGGCTGCATAAAAAGGCACGGGTTTGGTTTTAACTTCCTTCTGGGCTCTTCTCACTGTAAAACCCAAGACTCCCTTTATTATTTCGGATTTCTTTGTTGGGGAAGGGCTCAGGATCTGTTCAGGATCATTTAAGTCAGGTAATACAAAATATCCATGCTTAGCCTTTGAAAGACTTGAATAGATGATGACGATTAGTTTTTACTGGTATTTTTAATCTGCGATGTTGACCCTGGGAAATGAGTCACTGCCTGTTTTCATGGCTCTTAATGGGCTTTTATGTTTCCCACAGATTACCAACCCATGATTTAGTACAGAACAGGGTTCTTATTGAGTTCAGATGGCATATAAGAACAGAAGTAGGTGAATGAAGATGTAAAATGGGATAGTACCTAGATCATAAGGAATTTCCTCAAGGGGAAAAAAAAGAATGCAGTAAAGAGGAAATTGAATCCAGGGGAAAAGAGTCATAAAAGATAATTATCTATGTTTTCTGGGAAGAAGAACACATAGAAGCATCTGCTGTGGATAGGACCCAGGTCTTTCCTGATTGTATTTCTCTTTTTAGCCACCTCCACCCTGGCTAAGCCTGGCCTAGTAGGGACCCAGAACTGTCCCACATCAGGAACCTTAAACTGCTATGTGTCACTGCTGACTTCAGTCTCCTAATCTTTCGCTTCTCTGAACCCTTCCTCCAGCTCCCCTTACTCTTGCCCTCGTGGCCAGTCGGTCCCTGCTGGCCAGTCGCTCTTGTCCTTGTTGGCCAGTGTCTGTGCCCCATCTTCTCTCCCTTTCCAGAGGGGTGTCAGCCACTAGGCGCCCAGCGTTCTCTGGTCAGGCGCCCTCGTTCTTCCCTGAAGAACACGTCTGCCATTCACACCCTCTCCAGCCCTCCTGTGCACTCAGCCCCTGGGGCTGCTGCAAGGTCACGCTCTGAGCCCGGGGCCTTCTTCCCCACTGCACATTCAGCATTCATGTCCAGCTGCCAGAGTCGCCTCAGTCCCTGCACACGGTCCCTTGCAGGTCCTCAGGACTCCCCTCCACTCCTCCAGACCTTCACCACTCCCCACCCCACCCGAGTCCCCTCTTCCTCCCCAGACTCCGCCTTCAAAGAAAAATAGAGGTTAGCCAATAGAGGCTTTAAAACTGTTTTCTTGCGCACCCTGTGTTCCTCTCCAACAAACTTCTTCTGCCTCCTCCTTATCTCTTGCTCTCGGGGTCTCCACATCAAAAACTGTTCCCCCGTGTCTCCCTTTTGACCAGCTCACCCTTCTCAATTTATTAACATGCTCAAGTGTCTTGCCTTTCTGATGGACAAACAAAACCCTCTCGACCCCGTATCCTGTTGTAGCAACGTCCGTCCTACTTACTCTCTTAACAGCAGTGCTTCTTTTTCCTTTTTCTAAATTACGGTGAACTGTACCTCATCTAAAATTCACCATTTTAATCACTCTTAAGAATACAGCGCAGTGACGTTGAGGACATTCATATCACCACCATCCGTCCACACAACATGCCCTGTCTCGTAAAACTGAAACTCTGACCCCACTGACCGCGCACCCGTCGTTGCCCCTCCCCCAGCCCCTGGCAGCCACCATCCCGCTCTCTGTCTCTGAGTGTGCCTGCTCTGGGTCCCTCGCAGAGGGGACTCGTGCACCAGGCGTTGTTTGGTGACTGGCTTCTTTCACTCGGCGTGATGTCTTTCTGTTGTAGCAGACGGCGGCGTGTCTTAAAAGAATATCGTCTTCCAGCCGCTTCCAGTTCTTCACCTCTCATTTCCCTTCCATCCACCTGCAGTTTGGCTCCATCTCTCGCTCCTCTGACGCTCCTGTCCCCAAGGTGGCCGGTGACCTGCTGGCTGCTGAATCCAGGGGACGTGTTTTGGACCATGTCACCATGAACCTGTCGGCAGCGCTTTACATTGTGGCCCTTCTTCTTGCCTGTGGCCGCCCTCCTTGGGCTCCTATGACGGGTTAGCACCCGGTTTTCCTCTGCTTCTCTGGCTTGTCTTTCTCCTCTCCTTAGTGATATTTTTTGTGAGCTCTGCCCTAGACCCTGGTCTCTTTACACTGCGCGCTCTCCCTGGTCGATCTCAGCCACTACCCCCGTCATAGACATAAAAGGTACAGTCCTTTCCTCACATTTTTTACACAGTGAGGGACGTGGGCGCTAAACAGTGGTCACAGCGCTTGGTGGCGGGGGCAGGGGGAGGCGGGCACTGGGCACTTCAAAGAACCCAGAGTGGCCACGTCACTCGGACAGGAGTGGGAGTCTGTCAGGAAGGTCTTCCCGGGGGAGGTGTTGCCTGACCTAAGATCTTTGGGAAGGAGTAAGCGTTGAGTTCATGGAAAAGAAGTGAGAAGGACACTCTAGGCAGAGAAAACCAGCGAAGTCCAAGGCATGGAGATTTGCAAGAGCGTGCTGTCTTGGGAACTCTGGTAACTGCCATTGGTGAGCACACCGACTAGCAGGCGGCAGGCAGCCAGAAAGGAAGCGAGCATCCGTTCGGATCACCGAGGCACTAGCCTGACGGCAGTGAGAAACCATAAGAGAGTTTTAAGCAAGGACGTTAGCCTGGTCAGAAGTTAAAAGATTGTTCTGGCAGCAGAATGGTAGGAAACTGTCCCTCAGAATGTGGCAGGAATGATGGGAAAGCCAAGAGTAGGTGGGCCGAAGGTGAAGTTCAGGTGGTGAGCTCAGCGGGCCTGGTGACCACACTGGGTAGTTCCCAGACCTGGTTCAGGCCGAGGTGGCTTGCAGCCTGGCTCTTTGGTACTCAGCCCTTCACTGTACAGCTGATAACTGTGCTCTGAGTTCTCCGTGGCTGCCTCCAGGCCAGAAAAGGGGTAAGTAGCTGCTGCTTACTGGTGTGTGGGGAGCCGGATGTAGCCCGTGGGTTTCCTGTCTTCCGGGTTAGTTCTAGTACAGAATGTTACCTTGGCATTATGCCTTATCTTTCTCAAAGAGTTTAGAGCATTCTCATATGACTTTACCATGAAATATCTTTGAGGACTGGATGTGGCCCAGGAAAGTTACTAACTAACATGAAGGCAAATGTTGCAGGTCACATATTCAATGTATTATTATTATCCCTAGACAGTCGTCAGTCCACTCCGGCTACAGCACATCTCATTCATTTGTAGCCAGAGCAGGAGTGTCTAAGAGATTTCATGATGATGCAAGCGTATTGTCGAGCTCTTCCTATGCAGTAAGCCCGTTCTGGGCCCTGGGAAGTCCCAAACTCAGCCAGACACAACTCTGGAAAAAGGGGTTTATATGGATTAGTTAATCTCCTCATTCCCTCACCCCCAAAACAAAGACTTTAGGATTAACCCAGATACATTGAAGAATGATCTCAGGGGTCTTATCAGTCCAGATCCAAACTCAGAAGCAGACCGTCTTTGGTCTGTAATACAGAGTTATAGCCATTCACCCATCACTCTGTATTATAGTACAGAAAGTCATATAAAAATGTGGGGTAGTGATGGAATTGGCCTAATAGTCATACCCGGAGGCCAGCACAGCATTTACTAATCCGCGGGGACCTAGGAAACTAGTTTTATGTTCCTTTGCTCCCTCTGCTGGTTTTATTTCTGGAAGTAAATGCCAAGTAACATAGATCTTTGCTATTTATGCAGAAATTAGAATGTATTTCTACCAAAAAGTCATACACTGACTTGAACACAGAGGGGAAAAATGAGATTTTAACCACTGGAAATTCATAGTATCAATAAATTCGTTTTTTTTTCATTTCCTTCTAAGAATTATTTTGGTTAGTATGAACATATTGGAAATAGGAGGGGCCAAACATAAATTGCCAAAGCATACTACTTAACAAAAAATTAAATACATTGAATAAATTAAATAAATTTGTTAACTGTTAGGGGAATTATTGAAAGTAACAGTATAACTATAACCAAAATAATGAAAACATGGAGAGGCATGGTTCAGATCGTTAAGTTGAAAACTTGATTTTTGTTTACAGTGAAGACTTCCACATCCAGCAGACACGGATTTTCATCGAGTCAGCCAAATTATTAGCTCTCTGCATGATGAGGGCTGGGGTATAGGGGTGAATCAGACAAATAATGCTTGCTTATTCAACTTCTAGTCATGGAATCCAGTCGTTAAAGTGATAAATTCAGGTAGTCCATCAGGATGTTATGAGTGCCGCAAGTACTGTGAGCCCCCAGTGCCACTCATAGCACTTGCATTGGGAGTAAATAACAAGAGGGACCCCCTATCCAGAGAGCTAAGGGGAGACTGCCGAGGAAGTCGTGTTTAAAGGATCCGTAAGGAGGGTGCCTGGGTAGCTCAGTCGTTAGGCATGACTCTGGATCAGGTCATGATCTCATGGTTCATGAGTTTGAGCCCCGCTTTGGGTGAGCTCGAACCCCACTTTGGGTGAGCTCGAATCCCGCTTCAGGGGAGCTTGAGCCCCTCATCGGGTGAGCATGAGCCCCATAGTGGGGGAACAGGAGCCCTACCTTGGTTGAGCACGAGCCCTGCTTTGGGTGAAACACAAGCCCCGGGTGAGCCAGGTTCTCTCTCTCTCTCTCTCTTTCTCTGCCCCTTGCTCACTTGCCCCCTTCTCTCTCAAAAATAAAAAGTGAATAAATAAAAATTTAAAAAAATGAATAAATGATACCATAAGGAGAAAGACTTGTCATCCAGGTGGTGAGACCGGTCTAGACTCCAGGTGTGTGAAGCGCATGCAAAGCCCAGAGTGGGAAAGCATGAACAACGTATGGAGTCGCACGGGCGGTGTGGAGAGTCAGGGGCGCAGAGTACAGGTTGAACGTGCAGGCGATAATCAACAACTTTGGACAATGTTCTCAGGCAGTGGGAAACCAGTGATGAAGTAAGCAGGGTGGTAGCATGGTTTCCATTTTAGGAAATCCCTGTGGCAGCAGTGGCGGTGGTTGGGTGGGGGTGAGAATGGATGTGCCAAAACCGTTTGGAAGGAAGGCTAGGGTTGGAGTCCCACCTGTTTGGACTGGGAGGTGGTGGAGGGTGTGGGGAGAAGAGGAGGGATTCAAGATTGTTTTAGGAGATTGGGAGTCCTCAGCACTTGGCATTTGGGGTGGGAGTGGCTCCCAGGTTTCCATCTGGAGCATTTGGGTGGATAGTGATGCCATTTGCTGAAACAGGAATGCTAGAGTTTAGAGCAGTTTTAGGAGAGAGCACCGTGCTTGGAGCTGAACATCTTCCTTCCATTTTTTCCACTCTGGCTGAAGGGTGGTGGAGTATTCTGATGACAGGGACGCCCCAGGAGTCGTGGCAAGGGGACAGCTGGATGTCCTTTTGTGGATGTCAGGAGGAAAGCATAGTCTAAGAGGTAGAGCACATTCAGCTTTACAGAAACATCCCTCGCTTCAGCCCGAGTAACTGCAGAATGTAGTAAGTGAAAGGTCAGATATTTTATTCAAGAGGCCTTGCGGTTGGAGACTCAGGTGGCTCTTGTGTAGTTACAGGGAGGCTGTTCCCCTTCCTTACCCTGTAGGGTAGTCTGGAACGTTCCGGGCGAGGTGCCATATCGCACTCGTAAAGACAGATCTGGCAGTTTCCAGCCCTGACTTTGCAGCACTCCGTGTAGTCTGTAGCTTTTGCAAGATCTGTTGTAAAAGTCTCTTAGAAATTAGTTGGGCTGTGCATTTTGGTAACACGTATTAAATTTCTAAAAATGCTGATACTCTTTGATCCAGTTTCATGTTTGGGAATCTCTTCTAACTCAGTAGAAACATGAACAAAGTTTTACAAATAAAAATTTTCAGCTTGGCGAAATTTAGAATAGGTAAAAGTTGAGAAAAATGTAATGGTAAGTGAAATAAGGCACATCCCTGTGTGGGGTATTATGCAACCATTAAAACCTATGTTTATGAGAAAATGTAATAGTATAGATAAATTTTATAATGACAAAAACCTTTATATTTTTGAGAATAAATTCATTTATGATAGAAATTGCTCTGTCAGCCATATATTGTGAAGGTCACAGGCAGGGAGAAACGCCATGAAATGAGGGGGCAGAAAGATGGAGTCTGAAGCGAAGTCAGACGAAATGATGTCTGTCATTTCAAATATCATAAACCCAGGAAACCCACAATTGCTGTGGCCCCTGGCCCTCGCACTCCGACCTAGATATGGAAGGTGAGGAAGGTGCCCTGGGTGTGGACTGCGCACAGGTGCGTGTCCGCACTGTTCTGGAAGGCAGGCTCGCTAACAGCCGTTGCCTTTCTGTGCTGCCGGACGCATCTGGAGGAAGGACTGTTCATCAGGAAGCTGTCTGCTGGGAAGACTGCTGGGAAGGAAGAGGCCAGTAGGTCAGCAGCTCTCTTCTCCACCCTTCTGTGCCCCCCTGTGACTTAGCGTGCTGCCTCCCCACCGACCCCTACCCCAAAGCCCTGCAGGGCACCTCTGTAGTGATGGCTTACTGGTTTTGTTCATTGTCTCTCACTCCTCTCTGCCATCCGATTCAACCAGCCAGGTGCTTACCCATTTATTAAGCACCTACTGTGTACCAGTCACTGCACACTATGCTTGAGTGCAAAGATACAGAGTAAAATTTACTGCGGGGACAGATTTATAATCTGACAAGGTTCAATGCAGTGGGTGAGTATAGGGCTAGAAACCACACCCAGAGGTGGGGACCTCGCATAGATGGAGAGCGTTGAGGAAGGCTTCCTGCAGAAGTCACCTGAGCTGCACCTTGAAGAGAGAGTTTACTTAGGGTGATGAAAGGTCTGGTGGGCCCTCCAGGCTGAGGAGTAGCCACAGGTCCCATGAGAGAATGGTTTCACCAAACAGAGTGCGCATGTCCTTCTTCTCAAAATTAATCCCATCATCTTCTGCTGTGTTTGTGTTGGTCCAGTAGGGTCTGAGACTTCCTTGGTTTCATTATATCCTCAGAGCCTAGCGTGGTATCCGCCGTGTAGAAGATGCTCAGTAGATGCTGGTTGCATTGGTTTGAAATGAGTGCTGTGAGTGCACTGGTTTGAAATTGTGGTTTGCAATTTATAAGCCAACATCCACGAGACCCCATTGTTAGGACATGTATGTAGAGCTGGGAGGGACCTCAAAATTTATTTGTTTTTCTCCCAGTCCCATCCTACTTCCCGTCTTGAAGATTTTTCTTCCATCTTTTCCACTCTTACTGAAGGGTGGTGTAATACTCTGAGCCCTAGGGGGTGATAAATATACCCTGACTTTGACTTTCTTGAACCTGGCATTGATTTTTCTCTTCCTGACTCTGGGTTACCAGGAACTCCCCTTCCTGGCTCTGGCCCCTTACAGCCTGATGTAATGTGGAAAAAACTAGAGATTGGTCTTGTTTTTAAAACTTGAATTGATCTCCTGATGGCTGGGATAGTTTGGGAACAGGCTGATGACTGCCTCAAGGCTGACTAAACAGAGGACACTGTCACAGATGGTATAGATGGGGTCTCCTGCACTATAATCATAGCTAACACTTACTGAGCGCTCCCCATGTGCTAGGCACTATTCTGTATGTTGATGTGTATATTAACTCATTTAATCTCAACAAAATTATTGTCATCCCTGTTGTACAGATGAGGTTTCTGAGGCACAAAGACATTAAATAATTTGCCCAAAGTCACTTACCTAGTAGGAGTTGAGCCTAGGATCTGGTTCCAGAGCCTGTGCACTTACACTAACCACATCTAAACTTCCTATTGCTTCACCATAAACCATCCTCATCCCATAGTCACCAACAAAGAAGGCCTGCTTCTCATGGTGCTGTGCTTATAGATGTGGGTGTGTACTGGTAGGAAGTTGAGAGGGATCCATCACTTGGCACATGGTAAGCCTTTTTTTTTTTTTTTTTTTTCAAATTTTTTTTTTTAGCGTTTTTTATTTATTTTTGAGACAGGGAGAGACAGAGCGTGAACAGGGGAGGGTCAGAGAGAGGGACACACAGAATCTGAAACAGGCTCCAGGCTCTGAGCTGTCAGCACAGAGCCCGATGCGGGGCTCGAACTCACGGACCATGAGATCATGACCTGAGCCGAAGTCGGCCGCTTAACCGACTGAGCCACCCAGGTGCCCCCATGGTAAGCCTTTTTTTAAGATTTTCCATGTTTATTCTGACAGGATGAACAGCCCACCCAATTAAGTCTTTAATTATGTCAAATAAGCCTTTCTAACTATTCTTTTTACTAGTGCCCACCATTATTTAAATCTGATATGATGCTTTAAAGAACCTACCCACTTAATATGTTGTCTTAGTCTATTCAGGCTGCCCTAACAGGCTATCATAGGCTGGGTGGGTTAGAAACAATAGATATTTGTTCTAGGAACTGGGAAGTCCAAGATCAAGGCGCTGGCTGATTGAATGTCTAGTGAGACCACTTCCTGGTTTATAGATGGCTGCTTTCTCACTATAAGCTCACATGACAGAAGCGACTGAGGAGCTCTCTGGGATCACTTTCATAAGGGCACCAACCTCAGTCATGGGGGCTACACCCTTATGACTTAATCACCTCAGAATATCGAGGATTAGGTTACAACATAGGAATCTGGGGCGGGGGGGGGGGGGTGGGGACGGGGGAAGCTTCACAGTAGGGGCAGGAGCTAGATCGTACAGGGTCTTGAAAGGCCATGGAGAGGAACTTTGCATTTTACTCTGAACGGGATGGGGAACCATTGGAGGGATTAGAGCAAGGGGTGTCATAATCTGCTCTGTGTTCTTCGGTGGTCGCTTCAGCTGCTGCGTGGAGAGCAGACTACAGAAACAGGAGTAGAAGCGAGGAACCTGTGTAGGAGGCCGTTCACACAGTCTTATAGTTTGGGGCTTTTTTATTTTAACTTTTCATTTGGAAATAATTTCAGACTTGAAAGAAGCTGCAGAACAGTGCAGAGAGTTCTGTACATCCTTCACCCAGATTCCACGGATGTTAACATCTTTGAAAACTACAGCACAGATACCAAAATCAGGAAGTTAACGTTGACAGAGTCCTGTTCCCTAATCTACAGACCTTACTCACATCTCTCCAGTTATCCCACTAATTGCCTTTTCCTAGTTCACAGTCTGATCAGGACCACATACTGCATTTCCTTATAATGTCTCTTTAGTTCCCTTGAACACGGAACAGTTCTGAGTCTTCCTTTTTCTGTCATGACCTTGGCATTTTGAGGTCATTCTTGGCATTCCAGCCAGAATGTCCCTCCCTTGTAGAATGTCCCTCCATTTGATGTTTCCTCACGGTTAAATTCAGGTTATGCATTTTTTATGTGAATACCATGGAAGTGATGTTATGTCCTTCACAGTGGATCGTATCAAGAGGCGCATGATGTTGATTTGTCCTCTTTCTGGTGATGTTAACTTTGATTATTTGGTTAAGGTAGTGCGTGCCAAGTTTCCCCACCGTAGTCACCCTTTGTAATTCATAACTATTTTAGGAGGAAATGTTCTGAAGCCGTGTAAATACTATTTCTCATCATATTTCTGCCCAGTAATTTTACTATCCACTGATGACTCTTACCAGAAACAGTCATGACTGTGGTGCTTGCTAGAGTGTGCTTTTTCTAGTCCTTTTCTCTTCGACACTTTTTGGTTGGAATTTTATGGTAAGGAAAAGCTTTCATTTCTCCCCCATTTATTTATTTATTTATTTATTAAATTGTTTATACCAGTATGGGCTCACGAGTTCTTAATTATTTCTGTGTGTGAGGATTCATTACCACCATTGATTTATTTTCTTGCTCACATTGTCCCAGATTTGACCAGTGGAACACTGGCTTCTTCACAGTGGTGTTTCTGACCTTTTGACCTGTCCGTTTGCTTTTTGATAACCACATCTTGATATTTCTGACTCATGTTGTATACTACCTGCCTCGGCCCTAGAATTACCATTCATACAGCCTTGTTTCTTTCATTGAAGAATAGATAGTATGAGGGGATACTTCTAGAAGCCAAACTCAGGGTGCCATGCGTGCTCACTGTTAATGGCAGGGTGGAGGGATCATTGCTTCTGGGCCCTCAATAGACAGAGCTAGAAAATATGTGTGCACTCACACATCTGTAAGGATTTCTGTAACTTTTATGTGATGTCATACGGATGCTTCCAATTCCATTCTAACACCAAAGAGTTTATTCTAACCTCCCCCCAACTGTAACTCCTATTATGAGTGAGAAAGTCAACTCTCATTATCCTCGATGTATTTACTTGTTCAATCCTAAAATACAGAATAGGTTCAGAATTGCTAACCTATAACTCATGTACAAACCTACTAACTAAAGTACTGTATTTGTGTACAAATCTTATATTTTGCCTTCGACTGTGTAGTCAAATTACTATTTTCCAAACTTACTTTTGTCAGCTTGCCCCCTCCCGCCTTTAGTGTGGTTATTGCATCATTCATTTGTAATACAGTTAGGTTCACTTGTTCCTGTTTATATTCTATTTCGGGTCCATACCCTGCCCTGCCAACACACTCCTTGTTAATTTTATTTACCTATTTTTGAGTATGTGAAACAATATGATTCCAAAACCCAGAACCAAACAAAAAGTACACTCAGGAAAGTGCCAGTCTGCTTCACCCCTTCTCCATGGCTGTGCCCAAGCACCTGCTGAAGTTAACACATCTCATTCATTTATTTCCCCTTTTTTCTTAGATGAAAGGTAGTACAATATAGCTGTTCTTTGGCATGTTGCCTTTTACACTTTACAGTGTATCCTGGAAATCACTTTCTATCCACCTAAATGATTCTGTTCATTCTTTCTCATAGCTGCGTAATACTGTGTGGATGTACCATAGTTAATTCACCCACTCTCTTATATGAGCATTCTCCTTGTGCATATGTATCTATGTATTACTTGGTGGGGATGGGGACAATATCTTCACAATAAACTCCTGAAAGTGAGAGTAAAAGCTAAGCACAGGTATGGCTTGTTGGATACGGCCTTCCCCATTGTACTGCGTTCTCATCAGTGATATATGAGAGTGTCTTTTTCCCCCGAAGGCTTTCCAACAAAATATGTGTCATGCTTTTTAATTTTCTAGGAAAGAATTTTGATAGTGGCTCTTATGCAAGGATGGTAGTATTAGAGGTGGCAGAAGTGCTTAGACTTTAGGTATCTTTGGAAAAAAACAATTTAGAGTTTTTAGTGGATTGCTTTGGAGGCTGATGGAATAGTTCCCCACCTGAGGTCTTCTCCAATTCTGGTGAAACATAAGGCATCAAGATTAACAGCCTAAGGTAGTAACTTCTTTTTATTTGCCTGATTTATGAAGCTTTTGGTGACTCTCACCTTCCTCTTGGGCCAGCCTTATTACATATCCCAGTAAGTATATGGCATTATAATACCTAATGCTAGGCACTTGGGTAGCTCAGTTGGTTGAGCATCTGACTCTTGATCTTAGCTCAGGTCTTGATCTCAGGGTTATTAGTTCAAGCCCCACACTGGGCTCCATGCTGGGTTTGAAGCCTACTTAAAAAAAAAAAAAAAAAAAAAAACTCTAACAAATAATTTCTAACATTCCAGTGGCTTCGTGTAGCAGAAGTTTGTCACTCTTGTGACAACTCAGTGTGGTTGTTTTTGTTCATTCTGTTTTTGTTCATTCTGGTTCAGTCTGGTTGTGGATTTACAGCTCTATTCCATGTGGTGATTCAGGGACTCTGGCTCCTTCTAGAATGTAGTTTCTCCATGCCCTGGGGTCTTGGAGTCCTCAAGGAGGAAGTACAAAGAGAAAGTGAAAAAGGGACTGCTCTGGTCTGGAAGGAACGCAGATTACTTTCTGGATTCAGTTGCTGAGAACTGGTCACATGCCCCCTAGATGCAAGAGGGCCCGTAAATGCGGTCCCTGCAGGACAGCGGCTTTCCAGGGAGCACTCCATATATGGAAGGGGAAGTATGGATCTAGGTGGACGATTAGCTAACTCTGCCACAGGTATTTAACAAAGTAAGCCATTGGGTACTGTGTGGGAATAAATAACATGTTTTGCAGGATGGAATATCCTGAAATTACTGAAGGATGGTTAAATTTAAAAAGTACAGTGCAGCCCCCCGAAATTTGCGGGGGACAAGTTCCAGGACCCCGCAGTGGATGCCTGAAACTACAGATACTACTGAACCCTAGATATACCGTGTTTACATATACTGTAATGAAAGTTATGCGAACGTGGCCTGCCTCTGAAAACATCTTCTTGTACTGTGCTTCCCCCTTCTTCCTGTGACGAGGTGAGATGATCAGTTGCCTTTGCAGTGAGATCACATGAGATGGATGGCATAGCGTTAGGCTTCCGCTCACCATCCGAGGGTCCCGCAGAAGAACGATCATCTACTTCCGGACCACAGTTGTCCACGGGTACCTGAAACCCCGGGAAGTGAAACCATGGACAAGGAGGGACTGCTGTAAGCATGGAGTTCAACAGCAGGAAACCAAGAGGAGTTGTATAAAAGGAGAAGCAATATTTAACTTTGAAGGGTCAGTGAGTCTGGTAGAGGAGTTCCAAGTAACAAGGATGGTGGGTGAAAAAAAGATTCATGTGTTTTCATTCATCTGCTCCTTCATTCATTCAAGAGACAACCCCAGAGCCTGTCTGCTGCTGGCCCCGTGCTCCGAGCTGTTATGTGGCGGTGGGGGAGGAGATGGGAGTGTCGGGGGGGGGCCCCTGCAGGTACACTGGTGGGTTGGGGTGTTTACTCCTTCGTGGGCAGGAATATGTGCCAGCAGAATGTTACACAGGTATAGGGAGAAACTATTAAACATAAGCCAGAATAGTGGGATTTTTTTTCCCTTTTGATCTTGGGGAGAAAACAACAACAACAACAACCTTCTGAGAATGTTATGTGAAAGAAACTTTCCTAAAAGCTTTTAAAGTGCAGCGCTTTGTTAGAACAAATTGATAATCTAAATAAGAAAAAGGCAGATTTGAAGAAACAAGATGGTATTTTCTGTTCTTTTCAGAACATAATATTTTTCAATAATGTAAAAAAATGAGTATTTCTCACATTCTTAAGTGTTTGTAGGCTTTGTGCCCATATTATGTGGAAAAAGTTAATATTGTTCTCATCATGCAGGAGTTTGATTTATAAGGGGACTGCCAGAGAAAGATCTGTCATAATATTTCATTGCCGCACCGGTAGACTAATGCTAATAATCAGCGTGTGTGTACCTCACACTACAGTTTACAGAGGGGTCCTATGTAACGGATCCAACCTCATTATCACCACAACCTATGAAGTAGGCAATGGCCAGGTTGATATTATCATTAGTTGCATGCAGATGTTCGGATGTAACCCCATTATCCCCATTTACAGTCGAGGTAATTGACCCTTAGGGATGTGCATGATGTGCCCCAAATCTGTAAATTTAAATTCCCAAAGAGAGGAAATAAATTTTAAATTCCGATGTTGTAGTCTAATTATATCTGTGCTGAAGAATGAAGAATCTGGGGCTCCGGGGTGGCTCAGTCTGTTGGGCGTCCGACTTTGGCTCGGGTCAGGTTCTCATGGTTTGTGGTTCGAGCCCCGCGTCAGGCTCTGTGCCGACAGCTCAGAGCCTGGAGCCTGCTTCCGATTCTGTGTCTCCCTCTCTCTCTCTGCCCCTCCCCTGCTCACGTTCTGTCTCACTCTCTCTCTTGAAAATAAATATTAAAAAATTTTTTTTAAAAAGAGTAAAGAATCCAACTAAGCTATTGAAAACTTCATTTACTTCTCATCTGTTATTGTCAGGGTGGGAGGTAGACAGAAGCTAAGGAAATATGGTTAATACTTCCAAGTAGTGTGATATTTTCCATTCTTCGAATTACGTCTCTTGTCTGTCAATTAATTGCCTTTTTCATTTCCTTTGGTTTTTATATAATTGATTTTATGGTATATTAAGTTTTGGGGGAAAATGCTGAAAGGGCAGGACTTTTACTCTGGGAGTCCGTTCTTTTTCTCTTCGGGGACTTACTTGTGTGTTCTCTAAGCAGAAGAACTACACTAGATCCTAACGCCTTTGCATTCACATTTATTGGTGAATGCTGTTGTTGCCTGGTGACGAATGTCCCGCTGTGTCTGTTCTGTCAGGTGGGGTGACTGCTCTCTGTTGGGACCCCGTCCAGCGAGTGTTGTTCTCCGGCAGCTCTGATCACTCCGTTATCATGTGGGACATCGGCGGGAGGAAAGGAACAGCCATCGAGCTCCAAGGACACAAGTAAGGCTGCTGGTGCTTTTACTAAAAACTCTGAGAAAAGATTCCCTTCTGAAAGCCTAGAACAAAGGCGTGTGCTCCAGTCTCTGTGGCAGGATCTTTGCATGGGAAGGAACCCGGCAGGCACTCAACTAATGGCCACTTTGAATTGTATCCGTACCTAAGTATGTTTATTTATTTACATGTCACCTTGTTTAATTCCATAGAGGACTTGACAGTGCCTACAAAAACCGTGAAGTAAAATAATGGCAGCAAACAAATAAAAGGTAAAAGTGAGAACCAGGGAGACCTAAGAGTAAAAATTAGAGAGAGAGGGAAAAAAAAAGCCTAAAAATAGAAGCCATGGAGGCCTACAGAATTTCTGTAATTGAGTTCAGATGTGGTGCCAGGACTCCCGGCAGCTTGAGGAAGAGGGGAGAGATAATATTCTTACACAATAGATTTTGTACTTCACCACATATTTATTGAAGACTCGCTTTGATTCCTGTCAGGCCCTCTTCTTCCTTGAGGGACGATTTCACGGGCCGAGAGGAAAAGCAAAGGCAGCTTTGTGTTTCCTTGGAGCAGACTCTTTGCCGTGTGCTGAGAGTCACTAAGGAATTTTTTTTGATGTAGATTCCTGGCCCCTGTCTGGAGATTCTGGTCACCAATGTGGAGCTGAGGCACCTCTGTTGTTCGCAGCCTCCCAGGCAGCTCTCCTGGTGGCCCTCAGACCACACTCTAATGGCTGCCCACAGGCCCCGGGGGCACATGCTGTCCGTGTGCGGAAAAGAACCGTAGATTTGCTTCAGAGCTCTAAGCTCGTCTGAATTGTTTTTAACTTGGAAAGTTTCCACAGTGATGTTAGCAGCGACTCTAGACATCCGTAAACAAATGTTAGTGGGGCTCCCAGGAACTGACTGGTGTTAACCAACATTAGCTCTTTTTGTAAATCTGCCCGGAAGCACTCGTTTTAAAATGTTCCCCTAAGTAGTTAAATTTTGCAGTTGGGATTATTACTGATTGAATTTTGGAAGGCCCCTGCACAAGTCATTATTTCAGTGTTAGAATTTAGTCTTAGAGAGCTACTTATTAGGCCTCCTTTCCCACATTTGAGAACAGACCCATTGTCTGGGGCCATGTCTGGCTTGTGGGGCCACTCGGACCTCATCATCAGCTCATTAAGAGGAATCGTTCCCTTGTGCTTATCTCCATGGCAAGGGGACATACATCAGTATCATATGAAAGGAGTTGACATCATCCATGTAAGTGAAGAAAAGGAGAAGGCAAACACAGTCCTGTTTAGTAATGCTCAGTTATTATCCACTCTGCCAGGTAATTCTGCCACCTCAGGCTGTCTCAGAGAAATAAAATGCCAGTTTTGAATGAAGAGCAGTAATATTTGTTGGTCTCACTCAGATGAACTCATAACTAGTTTCATTTTTGCACCGTGGTTAATAAAGACTGCAGGCAATCTTGCATGACCCATCCTCAGGGCGGTAAAGTGTGACAGTGCTCAACACCAGCGTCACTGGGTGCCGAGTGCCCTCGTGCAAACTGTTCTGGAAAACTTGCGCCTAGAGTTTGGTAAGAAAGGAAAAGCTATGAAGTTGAGATACAGTCTCTCAGTCCCAGAAAAATGGAACCTGGGCTAATAGGTATTCTCCTTTCTAAGGAATGCAGACCTGACCTTTTAGAAAATGGAACAGACTATACTTGGGAGTCCATCCTGTTACTCTGTACCCTTAGAACCTAGTGGGCCAGCAGGCTGGTGAGACCAGGAGCCACTGGTCAGCCCTGGCTTTAAACAGGAATAATGGCCGTAGGCCTTTGCCTGGGGCTTTATTTATCTCAAGCTGAGAAAGGAATGACTCTGTGGTCACCATCACCAGGCCTTAGCCTGGGAGGGGCCGCCTGGTGTCACACAGCTGGGAGAGATGAACTTCCTCAGCATCAGTTGGTGTTAACCCTGGGTTTGAGTGCCCGAGGTGAGGACGGGGAAGACACCAGAGCTGCTGGAAGTGGGAGGTTGGGACTCACAGAAGGTGGCGGAAGGAAAGGGGCCAGGGCAGCAGGCAGGAAGGGGAGCATAGCGCCACATGGCCACCATTGCTTTGTCCTGAAAATTGGCCACTGGATTGGTGTTCAGTGATTCTTGTCTTTGAATGGAGCTTAGTATTTTGCCAGAGAGCTTCTGAAACACACAGGGACCTCAGTGTAATCTTCCAAGAACCCTGGATATGTAAGAGGGAAGCCCGATGTCATTTTTTAGATGAGAATATCGAGCTACCACCCTCAAAGCCTCCAGCTGGTAGCTTGGGTCTCTCAAACCTTCTTTCAGTCCAAGAAAGCTACTTAGAGCCTTCTTTGCATCCTGCACTATACTAGGTACTGGGGCAGAGAAATGAGCATTGACTAACAGATGGCCCCTTCTGTGCTCCATGATGTTTTTTTGGTCTCTTTTCCACTCTAGAGGCCAAAGAGTTTCTTCGTGGGGCCCAAGGCTGCCGCTAGCTGTCCTACAATTCCTTATGTTCCCACCTTCCCCTCAGGGAGACTCTGGGTGGTCAGAGTTCCAAATCAGGCACCGAGTTGGTGAGCTTGGGAACTGGGCAGAGCCGACCGGACCAGAGAGCCCCAGAGGAGTGGAAAGACCACCTTCCCCTTTTGTGGGAATATCCGACCCCGATGTGAAGGGGCAGCTTTACGGGTCTTCTGTCCTGGGTCCTGTGGCTTCATTCCATCCTTCAGCAGAAATAAGACATTTGTGCAACTAATTTGATCTGGTGTGTGACAAACCCATCAAAGCAGAGAGAGCTTTAGCACTAGAGTAACTGAAATGTTTCCAAGTCCAAGGGAAAAGAGCTAAGAAAGTATACTTCTATACAATATTCTCTGCATTTGAAACATTTTGGTATTTTTATTCCCTGTAGCAAGTGGACCATGATTGTGTGCTAGCTCTGTGGAAGGAAAGGCAAAGAAAAGGTTCCAGTTTCAGGGACCAGTTATGTTTCTGAAGTATCCATTACCAGTTGGATGGATATTACAGAAGCATAAGCCTGGACATTTATTGTCCCATGCCCACCGTGTCAAAGCTAATAACGATACTTGGGCTTTTTAGATCCTTTTTTATTCTTAGATAATACCTGTCATTTCATGACCAACTTTATGACCATAATTTCCCTTTATAGCAGTATTTTTCTCAGGCTTTTAAGACTTTGTGGCAATTTAGTTTAACGGTAACTCGATTTAAAGCACAGATGAACTTTTTGGGATGGAACCCTCCACCAAGACTGGGATCTTCGGTTACGGGGGACGTGGTCACAGCCCCGGCTGTTGGCACACATGGCCTGTGTATTTGCTTCCTTTTTCCATAGTCCCAGCTCTTGGTTTTTCTCTTCCGACTCTTAGCATGTATAAGACTTTTGTAACAAGCATCTTCAAAGCCTTTTGGTAAAGAAAGGGACTAGTCAGTGGGGCATCTGGGTGGCTCAGTCAGTTAAGCCTCCGGCTCAGATCATGATGTCACGGTTCATGAGTTCGAGCCCCGCATCAGGCTCTGTGCTGACAGCTCAGAGCCTGGAGCCTGCTTCAGATTCTGTGTGTCTCTCTCTGCCTCTACCCCGCTCACACTCTGTGTCTGTCTGTCAAAAATAAATGAACATTAAAAAAATTTTTTTTTAAAAAAGAAAGGGGCTATTCGTCGATAAATATCCATCGGGAGAATTTGTACCTTTCCCTCTTTATCAGGTAAATTGCCTGTCAAGTTAGGAAAGGAAGTAGAATTCTCACATTCATCCTTTCCTGGGTTTGGGGAAGGAGAGCAAGGGTCAAGAGAGCAAGGTTTCTCTCTTTGCGAATCTCAGATTTAGGAGCATTTCTCATTGTATCACTGGGGAGAATTATTAGGATACAGGGGAAGAGGTTTTTTTTCTATTTCTCACTTAGCTGATGCATAATAGATCAAAGAATTCAAACTTAGGGTTTTCACGGAGAGTGGAATCTTATCCGAGGGGTGGTGCCCCGTGGTGTGGTCATTAGTTGCTGGCCTCTGGATCAGGCCAGGCTGTTTTTGAGCCAGCCCTTCTGGCTCTAAGCGGGGCTCTCTATCTCTCCGATCCTCAGTTTCCTCATCTCTAAAGTAAGGATAATATTGGAAAGGAAAACCCTCAAAGGTTGTCAAAAACCATAAATGATATAATGCATGTAAAATAATCAGCACAAGAGTAAGGGACAGTAAGTGACAGGTGTTAAGAATATTCTTGGTAATAAAAATTATAGTAATTTGTAAATCAAGCTTTTCGATAGGATTTGTATTTCTCTCTGAACATAGCATTTTAAGTGGAAGTATAGCCACATGTACCTACTCCCTCAATTTATATTACACTCAACAGAAGTTTACTGATCTCTGTCTATATACCAGACTTTATAGCAGACACTTCGGATATGAAGGGCACTATGGCAACAGCCACTGCCTAAATGGTGCTATAGAGGCATGAGAATGGGGACGAGGTGGGACAGTTTGCCAGTTGTACTGAAAAATGGGAAGCCTCAGTGGAGGGAGTCACTGTTGATTTGGATCTTAGGAGATGAATGTGTTCTCATTGTTCTGAGGATCAGGAGGTTACCCAAAACAGAACTGCATGAACTCACTACAGTGTTTTCAGGAACGTGCAGGCGGACAGAAGGGCAGCGGCTGCTCTGATCTTCCGTCTTAGCCGGTAAACAGCCAAATGTTGCCAATCTCGAACCAGCACTCCCGGTAGGATCCTATGTTCAGGTTCAGGCTGGCTGTGATCCAAGGATTCCCAGGGAGGCAGATCCATCCAGGGTCCCTTTGGTGTGAGATGGCCCCAAGTATCTGTTATCCGGGGGACCTCACATGTGTGGATTACTCACGAGCCTTTTCTGGTCCTTGGAGGTTTGGGAGACTTATGAATATGGGGGCTCTGAATATAAGAGAGCGAGTTCTCTGGGAGCAGGTGCATGACTGATTAGATTTTCACCAAGTAATCTAGGACTTTTCATCAAAGAAATGAAAGCTGCTATACTACTCTTAGGTTGTAGAAGAGGACCTAAGTTGACATTTGAGCAGATGTTACCTTATGTCTGAAAATCTGTTTCAATAAAAAGAATAAAGGCTTCTCAACCCTTTTTCCTTAACAAGCATCAGACACGGCACCGGCCTCAGGGGCATGCTACCTGTGCAGTCACACAGGGCTCCATGCTTGGATGGGCCCCATGCTTAGGTTAATGTCCTGCTGTCACCATCTTGTCATTTTTAGTACATTTTTAGCAAGGGGCCCTGCATTTTCATTGTGCATGACGCTCCCTCCCCCCCCCACCCCAAATTTTGTAGCTAGGCCTACTAAGGCCTGTGTTCCCTCTAGGGCTGGTGAGAAGGGAAATGAGGCCATTGCCAGTAAGTGTAGTCTTTGTAGCTGGCAGATCCTGCTAGTTGTGAAAAGTGAGGCTTTTGTGCACCGGTAAGAGCATTTGCAATGCAGTACTTGTAGTTCTCACCCGTGGAATGTAACCAGTTTTGAAATGCTTTCCAGTATAAATGCTACACTGATGTCAGATGAAACATGAATGTAAGAAGAAGGTATCTTTTGTTCTTTATAACCCTCAATCTGTGAACCTGGGGATGTTCCCTTACCTCGTTTTTAACTGCAAGGTGGTTAGATTGTGAATCCTTAAATCAAGAAGTCCCTGAGCAGCTTTATTAAAAGCTTGGAATCCAGCATTCATCACTGTGTTCCACTCATCTGTGTTGGAATATTAACAGTATTGGAGTCCCATAAATTATGTATCGGTTGCCGAATGTTGCTGCCAGCTATGAGTGGCAAAGCAGTTCCTTCTGTAGCTTATTTTGGTTTTACAAGATCACTGATGTGCATCAAGATGCCTTAACAAAGGAAATGTAGTTCAAATCACCGGGTTACGAGTTTGTTCAAGTAGATAGATTTTCCTTCTTGCCCTTGAATGTCAGAATGGTGGCGCTCCATACTTTAAAATGTGTGAAGTAGCAGCTAAGAGAGATAGAAAACAATTGACTCTTTTGTTAACAAATACCCGGTGAAAATTTTATATTAGTCATTAATTGCTAAAAGGACTAGTAAGATGTTACACCAGTTCAAAGGAAAACCCAAAGAACAGATGTATGCATAGACAGTGGAGAACTGAAATGAATTTGTAGGTGGATTCACAACTGGCTTCTTCTGTGGGAGGGGGAGGGCAGGGGGATTAGTTATATCATCACTGGAAAGGTTCATTTGCAACAATACCAGGTTCGTGTAACTTCGTGTAACAGAATCAGACAACCCCAAAAGGTATGCTAGGTATTACCTGATATTTCATTTGAAGATACCAGTAATTTCTTTTTGCCCATTTCATTCCTTCACAGTCTGCCTGATAGTTCTTCCCCCACCCCTCCTATAATCATAATAATCTCAAAGATTATTCTCGATCACAAAAGGTTGGTCTCATAAGGTTTGGCCTGATTATTTACATTGTACGGTGAGAGTGTTAATTAGCCATATAGGTCTTCTTGGTTTGCTTTGCAAATAATAGAGCCAAAGAGTATTAAACAATAACTATCAAGCCTGCAGAATTAACTTCTGCCTGCAAGTTTTTATAAGGAATCTTGGATTGGGCTTTTCAGAGCCTCTGTTATTGGGTGTACCAAGATTAGGAAAGCTAGCCCAAAAGATTCTGCACCATATTTCACCTGTGGTATTTACAGCTTTGGTTGAATTCCTCGAGGATGCCAACATTTGCCAGGTCCCTGGCCTGGTAGTTTCCTTACTATCTGTAAGGCCAGGACCCTGCAAAGCCAGTACTAGGCCAGTTTTCCTGGGAAGACTTTGTAGGCATTGGCGCCATAAGTTCAAGTGGCTGGTCATATCTGATTCGATGAGCATCGTTCTCTAATATGACACTCCAGGTAAAGACCTGGTTGCCAAGTCATATCCTTTGGATGGAGGCTAACTGAACCTACAAAATAAATATATTGCCATTAAATTTAAGGGGATCCAGTATTACTGTTTTAATTCCGGGGGAATCATTGAAAACTGGATGTCATGTTTAAATGTTTCTTTAGCTTATAAAAGCAGAGTTTACAAGATTGTAGGTTAGACGTAGGGTAAAAAGTAAGAGAAAAGGCAGCCTCATAGATCCAAAGAACATTTAACAATATTCCAGACATATAACCACAGTAAAATGTCCCTCTTCAGTTCATTCAGTCCTGTGTAATTAATTCTTGTTCTGCTGGCTCTTGCTTTAGTAGTCTGCATTCATGAAGCCATCTGCAGCCAGACTAAAAAGAGTCCAGAAATCCAAGGAAATCTAGACTTGGTCCACTAGCACAGCTTACAAATTGTCAAAGCCGTGTCAGCTCTGTAACCTTTGCCCGAGAGTCTGTTCTTTGAAATAGCAATATTTTAAAATACCTGGTACATGTCATCCTTTTCTGTGAAACTCTCGAGATTCTCCTTTCTGGCCTGTAGCTTATAACAGAGCCCTCAGGCAAGCATCAGAGTGAAACAAAAGTTATCTATAGATTATAGAGACTTTAATGGTTAGGTTTTTTTTTTTTTTTTTTTTTTACTGTGACAGATAATATCATAAGGGAGGAGAATAAAATTCTCTATTGAGATAGCCTACATAAGTGTTTCCCAAGAGTTTTGATCGTTATTTCCCCAGAGGGGAAAACATATTATAGACAATGAGAGCTCTGATTAATCTCCAGGGTCCTCCCATAAAATATGCAACCTTAGAAATACTTATATATTAATAACATCTTATCTATACTGACTTGACCTAGGGAAGACTGAGCATCTCTTGTGATCTGACAACTCGTCCCATGAAACTCTTAAAATAGCAACACAGCAAACGAATACAGTTATTTATAGCATCTCTCTTTTTATGAGGCAAAGGAACACATCTTTACAATTCTCAAGGATCCCTCCAGGAAATCTCAAAGATAGCTGTAGGTATAAAAAGTATCCCAAATTTTTTATTTTATTTTTTCAAAAGACAGGGTACAGTCTGGGAAGGCAAAATCAAAAGAGTTGTCAGAGATGTTTCTGGGACTTTAACCAAGTCAACATAAAGCTCTGAAAATAATTGTGGTGACACACAAAATCTTTGCTAGCTAGGCAGATTCTATAGAAGGTAAAAAATGTCCTTTTGCATTGTAGTCAAAGGCATTAATCAGTAAGGCAAGGAAGCAGGCCATCAAAACTGAGGGAACTACGCCAAGATTTTAATGCATTTTATTGCTCTTTTTTCAGACTCGAGTATTATAAACCAAAGCAAATAAAATTCACATTCCAAGTTTTGTCCTTCATTTTTCTTTCTCATATTCTGGAACAAATTTATACTTTACTTTAGAACTGCCTTATTCATCCATATTCTCTCAAAAATGTACAATGGAGTTTCCCAGAGGCTGCATGACGAGTGGCATCAGAATAAATGCAGAAAGAGATGTTTATCTGGCTCGCTCCTGTAAAGCCACATACTATTTAGAAAGAGTTGCAGAAATGTTCAACAGTGCCATTTTTGTCATCAAAATTTGTCACTTTGGGAAGTACAGTTAATTTTCATCAAATATATGTTATTTATATTAAGATGGAATGGATTCGTTGCTAATTCCAAATGAATCGATATGTTTTTTAATTCTCAATTCTGACTTCAAATACAATAAATATTGATAGTTATCACTTATTTAAACCAAAGCTCTTTGGTGTCCTCAAATAACTTTTAAGAGTGCAAAGGGGTCCTGAGACAAAAAAGTTCGAGAACCATTGCTTTAAGACAAAACTGTTCTGTTTTCTCTTTGAAAAACAAAAGCCCACACATCTTCATATCTTGTCTCCATTACTGCCCCTGGCATAGTCTCAACCATCCATTTTAATTATAATAATTAACCAAAGTAACTAGTGTATATCTCCTAGAGAAAATTGGGAGGAGGGAGGATGTGGATAATTGAAAGCTGTCACATACAAGCATCCGAGCAGACCAGCAAAGCTCAGGAGCGCACACCACAGAAATTTCTCTTGCAACGTATGCCACTTTTATGTCTCCTTAAGGTGGCACGCGTGGACGTGTTCATTGGTGACTCACCTAAGTTGCAGCCTGTCTAGGATGTACAAAATAAAAAGGAAGTATATATAAGCTTAATATTATGCTTTGTAATCAAAGTTTCAGTATTCTGACCTCCTTGGAAATTATCTAAGTGGGTATCCAACGATTATTTATCAATTAGTTCAACCTAATAGTAATCCATTTTAAGTTACCTAAAGATCTTAGGGATTATCTGTAAGTTGATGTGCCATAACACATAATTGCTAGTTATAGAGAAACTTTATCACAACAATTAATTCAGTTGAGTTCAACACGAATTTATATTTTTAATAGTCTTAAGCATTATATAGGCATCATATTCGCTTGTTTGACCAGTTATCCTATATACACTTATAAGAAATCAACCCCATTAAGATAAGTTGTACACTTGTGTTATACTTAACACTGATAAATAAGAAAAAGACTAGCTGTGTTTTAAAACGTAACCATACTAGTCTCACTTGCCAAAGAATTAACCTCAGTTCTCTGAACTTAGGTTCTTAAAATGTTATTGAGTTAGTATTTTGTGTAAAATAATTTTTAAGTCTAGTAAACTTAAAGTTTTAGAGGCTCAATTTCCTTTTTTTCTGTTAAGTTTAGGAAGAATGAATTTCTGTAAACATTTGTTTCTCTTTATAAGCCAAATAGAACAAGTTCTTATAATTTAAGAAGTACTATAATCTAAAAAAAAGAAATTAAAACAAGAAAAAAGAAATAATACTGTAAGTTATTGACACCCTCTGGAAATACAATAGCACTCCATATACGAGAGGGACAGGCCTTACTGAAGTGTAGACACAGACACACAGGGCTTTAACAGCATCTGTTCCACAACTTCAGCTGCAGGGCAAAAGGAAACATGAAAGCACACACAAAAAAAACCCCAGTCCAGATTTCAAGGAGTTGTTCTCCTTCCCAGTGGGCACAGAATCCTTAATTGATTTGAGCTCAACATAGAAACATAATCAGAAACAACCAAGGAGCCAGTTTCCTATTCCCTCACCCAATGGAGAATAATGTATATAACTTTTTGTTAGTGATGCTCAAATTGTCAGACCACGGAACTGGTCTTGGCTCTCCCCAAGAAGGAATAATTCATCAGCCATATATGAACTAGAAAGAAAAATAAAACACAAAATGAGTAGAGAGGAAATGAAAACTAGAGAAAATAGAGAGTCAGCAAAACTCAAGTCTATTCCTGCTTTGGTTTCACTCTGGAGGCCAAGAAATGGCACCCTTTGGCTTAAGCCACCATGATGTGCCTCACACCTCAGGCAACATGGTTTACCTCGATCTGGCAGGAATGCAGTGGGCATTCCGATGAATGACCTCCAGTACTCTTAAAGGATACTTTTGGGGGGGGGGGGTGCCTGGGTGACTCAGTCAGTTATGCATACAACTCTGGCTTGGGTCATGATCTCACAGTTCATGAGTTCAAGCCCTACACTGGGCTCTCTGCTGGGAGCCTGGGGCCTGCTTCAGATTCTGTGTCTCCCTCTCTCTCTGCCCCTCCCACACTTGCACTCTATGTCTCTCTCCTTCAAAAATCAACATTAAAAAAAGGATACTTTTCTTATAAAAGGTAAAACCAGGGGCACCTGGGTAGCTCAGTTGGTTGAACATCCAACTCTTGATGTCAGCTCAGGTTGTGATCCCAGGGTGGTGGGATTGAGCCCTGTGTCCAGCTCCACACTGAGCGTGGAGCCTACTGAAGATTCCCTCTCTCTCTCTCTCTCTCTCTCTCTCTCTCTCTCTCTCCCCCTCTCCCCCCCCCGTCCTTCTCCCCGCCTCACGCACTCTCTAAAGTAAAATTTTTTTTAAAAGGTAAAATCATGACTTTAGAACAAATACAGCACAGACATGTGCCACAGATTTTATATATAATAAATCAATTAAGGAAAGGGATAGTACTACCTTACACTGAGTTCAACAATCAGCTTTTTCCCTTAAGTGTTGGTAACTGACAAAAACTCTGTCTTCCTGGGCCTCAGCATCTTAAACATTTTGATTCCATCTGATTTCTAAGACCTGTGCTTGGGGCTCAAGGGTGAGCATGCGCACTGATTGACTTTGCTGGGCTTCCTGCCTTTAGGGCTTTCATTTGCTCTCCAGAACTGTCACTGACTTTTGCTTTCTTTTGCAGTGACAAAGTCCAGGCCCTTTCCTATGCGCAGCACACACGGCAGCTCATCTCCTGCGGTGGTGACGGTGGGATTGTGGTCTGGAACATGGACGTGGAGAGGCAGGAGGTATGTGTCACAGCAGGTCACAGGACCACTCCATGGCCACTGGGCTGGACTGTGCGGTTCTGGGTCTGCCGAGGAATGCCTCAGCCTCCCCTTCTGCTCATTTCTGCTTTATTTTATGATTAAACTGTGAAATAAGACATGTTATGTCAGAGAATAAAAAATTTTCGGGGGCGCCTAGGTGGCTCAGTCGGTTGAGTGTCCGACTTTGGCTCAGGTTGTGATCTCACGGTTTGTGGGTTCACGCCCCGTGTCGGGCTCTGTGCTGACAGCTCAGAGCCTGGAGCCTGCTTCGGACTCTGTGTCTCCCTCTCTCTCTGCCCCTTCCCCACTCAGCTTCTGTCTCTCTCTGTCTCTCAAAACCAAATAAACCTTAAAAAAATTTTTTCCGTACAAAAGGAAATTCCATTTTTTGTACCCCTCACAAATTGGCATGTAACATTCATGCAATAGAGATTTCATAAGAATTTCGACCGAGACTAAGCTGTTCAGACTTTGAATCTGTTGCTCCATTCATAACCAAAGTTCAGGTGGGAAAAGGGAACCATCTATTTTCAGGCGATTACTCCCTAAAGTGCCCTAGGAGCATAGAAAACTCATGTGCTTTATGTTAGAGAACGGTGGCTAATGTGTGAGAAATGGTACTTGATGAAGTCAGAGTCTTTTTAGTTTGATATTAGTAGAAATATCAGAAATAACTATTTTTGTGCTTTTAACCATTCTCCAGATATAAATATATACTTTGTCATTTTTAAGCATACATTTAAGTTTTATCATAGGATTCTTTCTTTATGAGTTTTCTTTTTTCATCTTTGAGCATCTTAACAACTGATCTGTTTACTGACTATCCCCTTTGACAAGGACTTTGAAGTTAACCATTTTCTCATTTCCCTAGAATTACGCGGGGTGAACTTTCCCTCTGACAGTGTATATTCTTCTAATTTATTTCTTTGCAGGGTGCAAGACTTAGAAAAGCAACACTTTAAAAAGACAAAAGCAATTTCCCAACTTCTTTCCACGCCCTCACCCCAATCTCATTTCAAGAGAGTAGTTGCTATTATCCACAATGTAATGCCTTTCAAATGCCAGTAATTAAATGCTTAAGAAGATTAAAGCCTGACTTGCCCAAACCATAAATCCATGGGAGTTCTATTAGTAACTAATTAAAATGATCATTACGCTTTGGAAGTGGGGAATTGTAGAATATGGCTTTTGAAAGCACCGCTTGGCCCCTTCAGTGTAACAGCAGGGAAATCGGTGCAGTGTGCGGTGACCACGCCAGCCAGGCCGTCCATGTGACTGTGGATTCTGTGCTGTAGCCTGCTTTGGATGAGGGACGGTCACACCTAGTCTGTCCTGACTTCTTCCCAGGCCTAACTGACCAGACCAGGAGAGGGGGAGCCACCGGGCTCTTTTCCCTCAGTGCATGCAGCCTCCACCCTTGATGGACAGAGGCCCCAAAAAGGATAATGATGTGGTTTCCAGAGATGAAACCAGGTGGTTGATGGGCTGTCCTTTGAGTCATCTTGCTTAAGTTACACCCTTTGACATGCGGATATCAAAGGGGCACTTGGTACTTGCTGACTGTTTTGAATCTTTTTCTTTGAGTGATAGTTCCAGCCATTTTTTGCAAGGGTCATCTTTTAGAAATGTAAAGACCTGAGATGTATCTGTGGAGCTTCTGGGTCCTGGCAAATGCTATGCAGGGTGCTTAACTCAGGAGGCTGGAGACTTGTAAGGAAGCAGTCCCTGTGCTGGCTGACTTTCTGGAAGAAAAGACATGTGGGTCTTTTCTGTTATTAAATGGTATGAAGGATTCAATCGTAGTTGCTGTAAGGTAGAACATTAGTGCCGGGTATTTAGGAAGGGGCGTTACCATTGTTGGCTTTCTCAGCAGAGAGTTTGTGCAAGGACATGGCGCTGAAATGAAAGATTGATGGGGCCCGGATGTGCTCTGACCAGAACAGGAAACACCACAAGTAAAGACCAGGTGAACAAGAGAAGCCACCCTATGCTTGTGAGCAGTAGAAGCAGTCAGAGGTGATTGGCGTTGGGGAGCAGAGGGAGACTGAGTGGCTGAGCACACATCGAGTTGATATCTCATAGGCTAAACCTGTGTTTCTCTTATTCGTGAAACCCGTTTTGTCAAGAATCGTTATCATTTTTTAGACGTATATACAATACATGTTCTTTGTAGAAAAATCAGAGTGCTCACTAACAAATAGAAAACATGTCACCCACCCCAGAAATATCACCCGTAACATGTTGGCAAAAGTCCTTCCTTATAGTTTTCTCTGCAAATACACATGTACAAGCATTGCGGGGGGTGGGGGGTGGATAAAAAATGGAATCATACCACACATGCTGATTTTGTTCCCTTTTCCTGATCTTTACTCCCATTTCCCCCTCATAGACACCCACTGTGACGCATTTGATACATGTCCTAAACCTGTATGCTTCCTTACAAAAGATGCAGTAGTGTGTGTATGTGACTCTTTTGTGAATTTTCCTGCATCATAAGTGTTTTGAAAAATCACAACATAGATAAGTCTTTCAGGGATAAAATGTTTTTGCCTGAAAACTTTGTATTACTTTGTCAAATGTCTTTAAACTGATTAGAGCGTGCAAATTACAAAGCAAATCAAGGCTTACTTCCTAATAACTCTTTGGTTTTGCCAAAATAAATAAACCAAGAATTGGAACTCCTAAAATGTCATCTTTTTACTTTTCTTTTTTGAGACAGTGTATAGCGTTAGGTTCATTTCTGCTTGGAGGTGGGAGAATAGGCTAACCCCCCAAATCTGTTCCGTAACAGGTCTTCTTTGGAAAAGGATTACATCAACAGACAAAAGCCTTTCCAAGCCTTGGCTATGCTGCTGTCCGTTGAATCTCGTAGAGAGAGGGGACGGGCTGTTGTTTGCCACATTTCTGAAACTTGTTTGATCTCAGGCTTCTTTTATATAGTAAGTGGCCTGCGAGTCACATTGGAGTTTCCTGGAATTCACTTTTGAGAAACCCTGGAGTTGGATATATTTGTCCAGGTTCCTTGGGTTCAGTGATAGGTGGAAAGAGATCAGTCTCTCTGCCAAATGATGAAATGTACAGAGTTGAACATGGAACTCTAGAAACAGATGTAGAGTCACCATTTGCATAATCCGTAAAGATTTGCTAAGGAATAACTTTAAGCTTAATACGTCTTTTAAACGCATTTGATACAGTTTCGAGTACTCGTGATGGGGTTGGGAAATAGCGAACAGAGGCGGGATAGTATGTGGTCCATGAGGCAAAGAGCAAAGCCTGCACCCTTGCTGGGCCCTGCCGTGAGCGGAAGGTGGACATGCAGCTTCCCTGAGTACCCACTGAGGCCACATTGTATTCTTCCCACACAGGTAGCTGTGTATATGTGTCATGTGCAGTTACACATAATTATATACAGCCAGAGCAGATATACGATCTGAGAATATGTGATAAAGTCACGATGGCTCTCAGAACTCTGTGTGGTGTGGCCCCAGCCATCCCTGAATGCGCCTGAGCCCCAGCCTGTGCTGTTCCGCTCTCATGGTACTCCGCGTCGCCTTCTCAGGCCTTAGCACTTTCACTTATTTAAGTCATTGACATCCATAATATTTTCTTGTGTAGTCTTCCCTGATAAGTTATAAGCTCCATGATGACAGAGATTCTTTTAATTCACCACTACGTCCCCCAGGGCTCGACGCACAATAGGCCTTCAGTGAATATTTTTTCAATGACTAACTGAGCAATCATACCTGTTTCTTGTAAACACATCTTGATTCTGTAACTTTCATCGGTGTTAATCGTTCATTGTCCTCACTGCTCCTCACTGTGTCCTGTTGCGTGCTTTATTTCACAAGACCCCTGAATGGTTGGACAGCGACTCCTGCCAAAAATGTGATCAGCCTTTCTTCTGGAACTTCAAGCAAATGTGGGACAGTAAGAAAATTGGCCTAAGACAGGTGGGTGATACAGATCCCTCATCAGAATGTAATAGAGCGGAAATAACTTCACCCGTGATCTTAGAAGAACCAGCACCCTGGGCAGAAGTTGGCAGGGACGGTGCGGGGGGCGGGGGGGGGGGGTCAGTTATAACCCTGCAGCCACTTTGTGACTGCACATTAATTTATTCCCTTATCGACTGCAGCTCATTCCTTCTGGGTTCAGTTTCTGTAATGCCTTGTTCCAAGTAGTTAAGGGATGTGATTTTAGAATTCTAGTGGCGTCTGCCGAAACACATCTTAAAATTAGAGGGGTCACGCTTAGCTCATAGTGGTAGCAAACCATGAAATTATGTAAGTGGTGTTTATTTCTTCTTAATAATTTCACTTTCTCTCCTGCCATCTTAGTTTTCGTCATTTAGATCTACTCATAATAATAGAGCATTTTCAGTCTGATTCGAGGTTGGATTTGGTCCTCCGCAAGGAAATCAGTGTTAGTCACCCAGCCTGAGCATGGCCTGAGCATGAATTGGGCTTCACTCATGTTCTCCTTCATCCAGCAGCATAATCTGTGGAGTTCATACTAATGGTGGCTGGGAGGGACCGAGAATGGGCGAAAGGGGGCTGTGGTAGGGGTGGGGGAAGGGGCGGGTGCGGTGGCACGAGCAGATGTCTTTCCAGCAGCTTTCCTTTGAATAAAGAGCCCCGAAGAGAACACACCTGGTGTGTTCCTTCAGTTTCCTGGGGCGCTCTTGTTTAACATCCTCCCCTGAATGCTGTTGACCACGCCTGAGCCTGGTAAGGCAGAGGCGTGGGAGACACAGCAAGCGTGCGTTCTCTCTCCCACCAGCACCACTGCCGCAAGTGTGGGAAGGCCGTCTGTGGCAAGTGCAGCTCCAAGCGCTCCTCCATCCCCCTGATGGGCTTCGAGTTTGAAGTGAGGGTCTGTGACAGCTGCCACGAGGCCATCACCGATGAAGAGTGAGTTCCAGCAATGCGCAGGGCTGTCAGGGTGAAGGAGAGAATGTGATCTGGGAAGCTGCCCTCGGCACCTCAGCCGTGACCAACGGTGTCCTCGTTCCTGCTGGTTTAGAATATAGACCATGGCGGGGCACCTGGGTGGCTCAGTGGTTAAGTGTCCTTGTTTTGGCTGAGGTCATGACCTAATGGTTCATTGGATTGAGCCTCACTGCTTGGGATTCTCTTTCTCCCCTTTCTCTCATGCTTACCCCCTCCTCCTCTCTAAATAAATAAATAAACTTAAAAAAATTTATAGAATATAGACCATGGCAAGTGGGTAAAGTCCTCCTTCCTTCCAAGAGATACGTGTTCTCTTACGAGTCAGGAAGAGGGAGTACACGTGAAGAATTCACGTCTTCTGTGCTTTTCTCCACCCCCAAGGACATGTGCACTGCAAACAGATGTTCTTCCAGCAAACCCTTCTATCTGTTTATTTCCTTAAGGGTTGCTCAGGAGTGTAGGAACCCAAGCTTCACTTTCTAGCCCAAGCTGGTATCTTTACAGGAGCTGAATCAGCCCACAGGCTCCAGAAGTTGGCGTCTTCTCCAGAATCGCTAAGCCACTTTACCTAAGAGGCCAGGACTTCCGGCCGTGCGGCTACTCAGTCTTGCTTGTTGGTCTTGCCCAATAACCTAGGACCTTAGGTTACTGCACGTCAGCGTTGGGGTGTGTACGTGGAGGGGCACATCTGTGTTACCCCTTGAATGCCGCTACTTCCAAAGTGCCCCAGGAGTAAACAGAATGCTTTGCAACACGTTCCCCTTATATAATGGATGACAGCACGCTCTCCTGAGGAACTTACCTGCCCGATTCTCCCCCACCTACTCCCGTACCTTGTCTACAGTAGAATCGTTTTAAGTATAAGATAGGTGTCTTGTAAGTGGCACGTAGATAGAAACACATTTAAGATGCACCGGAGGAAGTCAGCATTTAAAGGAAATTCTTGGCAATTAATAAACCAAAGCATTCTCTTACAGATAACCCTAATTTGTGTGTTTTTTCCTTCTTATTTATCCATATCAAATATAAATTAAGATGCCCTTGCATCAATAAGCATTTATATTCATTGATTATTTTCCACTCATCATATGTGATGGAATTCATAAGAGAGTTCTTTTCAGTAGAGAGCTGCAAGAAACTTTAGAGATATTCTAAATTAATTCTTCATTTAATAGATAAAGACACAGACCCAGATAGCCTAGGCAACAGCACATTGAACCTAAATCTTGAATTCTAAATATTTGAAAGTGACCGTTTTAGAATACTCAAGATCTGTGCTGCAGACTTAGCTACAGGTAACAGCCGTCTTCAGAGAGCCCACTGCAGAGTGGGCCCCCTTGAAACACGAGGAGAGGACAGCCGTCTCCTTCCCTATGTCCCTCCTTCCCCCTCCTCCCCATGTCACCGTTTGTCCTGCCTCTTCTGCTTTGCCTCTAGACAACCTAGGCAGTTGACAAGACTTCTTACCCAAAAAAAAAAAAAAAAAAAAAAAAAAAAAGCACAGATGAAAAAATACAAAACAAATAATGTTTGTTGATAGGTTGTTTTACCGGTTAAAGAGTTAGAACACCATAGAAAAACTAAGAAGCCTGCGAGTTAACACCAGGAACACAAGGAAATAGATTAGGCAGCCCTTCAGTTAGAATGGTAATAGTATCTTAGGCTTTGTAACTGGTGTGCTTTTTGTTTTTAATAGGCACAGGTACCAGCAAGTTCTTCTGAGACTTAGCAAAAGCATTGAGGCGTTTGTTTTAAGATTTGTCAAAAGCATCAATAGAGATTTTCAAAGGCTCTATCAGAGCAACAAGTAATCCGTAAGACTTTGGGAAATGTCATCATCTCTTTCCCATTCTGGAGAAGAGAAGAATCGTTGCACCTTAAGAAAAAAAGTCATTAACAGGTTCCCAGGGACTAACAGTAGATATAAAGAGTAATTTTAAAGTGAGTAAGTCTTGGGGCGCCTGGCTGGCTCAGTCGGTAGAGCATGCAACTCTTGACCTAGGGGTTGTGAGTTGGGGCCCCATGTTGGGTACAGACTTTACTTAAAAATAAAATTTTTAAAAAAAATTAAAAAATAGGGGCACCTGGTGTGGCTTATTTGGTTGAGCGTCCAACTTCAGCTCAGGTCATGATCTCGTGGTCCATGAGTTCGAGCCCTGCATTGGGCTCTGTGCTGACAGCTCAGAGCCTAGAGCCTGCTTTGGATTCTGTGTCTCCCTCTCTCTCTGCCCCTCCCCCTGCTTATAATCTGGCTCTCTCTCTCTCAAAAATAAATAAACATTAAAAAAATAATAATAAATAATGTGAAGCAGTCTTAGCCATTTGGCTGCAAATTAGAGCTTAATGACACCTTAGGTCTCTTTCATTCATGTGTCACTACTTTTCACTCTCGGAAACTTACTTTGCTCCTTCCAGACGTGCACCCACGGCTACCTTCCATGACAGTAAACATAACATTGTGCATGTGCATTTCGATGCAACCAGAGGATGGTTACTGACTTCTGGAACTGACAAGGTTATTAAGGTAGGATGCCATCTCATTTTAGAAGCTTTCCATCTTTGGCCCTATGTAAATATACCGGAGCCCCAAGACTGTGTGAGGTCTGCTCACAAGGTTACTCTCAGCGGTGAGTGTTTTTGAGAACCCATTATGTGCCAGGCCCCACGCCAGGACACGGGCTTCACACACCAAAATCGGACGTGGCTCTTGGCTGCAGGCAGCGGGTAGTCTACTGGGGACGTACTCTGTCTTTTTGATGGTTACTAATAGGTCATGTGTTCAGCAACCAAAAGAGAGATACAGGCAAGAATTACCTGAAGAATTCAGTGGAGGGGGATGGGGCTGCTGGAGATGGCTTCAGGAAGGTGGTGGGGTTTGAGCCGAGCATTGAAGGAAAGGAAGGACTCAGGTAAGCCAACAAGAAATCAACGAGCTCTTTCCCCCGTGAGATCAATTAATCCAGAAGCATTCCTCCAGGGCCTCTCTGAGGACTGTGCTGGACCGCATGGATTTGGTACTACAGCAGAGGCCCAGGACAGGAGGGGCCACAGCTGCGCCACCCCTGACAAATAGGCACAGGCTCGCCCGGCGCACCGGCCCACTCTGGGCCCTTCTTGGAGGCGGCCACAGGATGCGGTGGCTACAATAACCCTCTTCGAAGCCACTAGGCCTCTGTGACTTGGAGCAAGTTAGAAGTCAAGTCTGGGAGCCTTGGTTCCTTCATTTTTGAAAATGAGACATCTTAGAGGACCTTGAGAAGACTCAAGATACAGAAAGGACACAGCACATCCCTGGCGCCCATTGGGTGCCTAACATACGTCTGTTCCCTTGCCCCTTAAGTGAATCAGATCTGCCTTATTCTCCACTGGCTGGATTGAAATTCCCCACAGCCACGGTTTTAAAGTTTACGTGAAACATTTTCATGGCAAAATGCTACTTAATAGATTTAGAAAGCACGTTAGCATAGCTCCTAGTTGCTTCTCAAAACGTTCGCTTGCATTCGATGGGGACTGTTTATCCTTAGCACAATTGAATTTTTAATTCATCAGATGTTTTCTTTTCCTTTTCACAGTTGTGGGATATGACCCCAGTCGTGTCTTGATGACACTGCAGGCATCACAAAGATAGTATTTACTCAAGAAACGGTTGTTCTAATCCACATCATTACTGGAGCTGCAAGCGGACGTGTGAGAGTTCGAGAGAAACTGCAGAGCGGGGCTGAGCTGACGGGGTAGCAACGCGTACAGGGGTGAGCTCGTGAGTGAACGCTGGCGAGGGAGACTTTCAACGCGTTCATACGATATAAAAGAAGATATTTTTTTAGCAAATGGTTTATACGGTCTGGCTGTGCTACATTGTTTTGAGCATACTGAAAACTTTGTGTGGGGTGTTTAATTTTTACATTTTTCAACACTTCGTTTTAGTTGTTGCTTTGCGTGTTGGAGAAATGACGGAGGCATCTGTTCAGGGTATTTTTGGTCATTATAAAGTCGTTTCCATGTTTTCTTCACTTCCGGCACATATTCTGTGGTCAGCGTCTTTTTCTTCTGTTACCTACTCTCTGCTTCATTGACTCTTTGCCAGTGTGTTTATATTTACGCTCTTTCTTCTCAGCGTTTCCGCTTTCACAGAAATCCTCTTCAACAGAGAGAGCTGGGAAACCATTCATGTGGGTTTTCCAACCGACTTCTTGAATCACGTGAAGAGTTATCCCTTTGACACGTCTCACTCGCTCATGTTCTGAGTAGACATGACCTTGTGCTTCTGCCTCCGTGTCTCCGTCTTTCCCACGTTACAAAAAGGCTGTGAGAAAGCTGCTCCCAACCACTGTCCCCACAGAGATGGGTGATTGTAACTCAGAGCTTCAACTCGCAGTGCCTGGGTCATTTCTAATTCAGTTGGAGCTGTCTGAGCCTTTTCTGTTTTGGCTTTATTCACATAGCTCTTCGTTGCTCACAATATTCAAAACAAACACAACACAACAAAACAAAAACCCATGACCTTCGGTGGGGGGGAGGGGGGAAGCATCTGTAAGATGTGTTTCTCCACGCTGCACCTCTGAATTTGAATGTGTTTGTTACTGCGAGATCGTATCCTGCTCTACTCACCATCTGTATTCTCTTCCCCTTTAAAAACTAGATATTTAAAGATTTTGATCTTAATGTATTTCAGAACACTGTGCACACTTTCGTACTAAACCTGTGTGATCTGAGACGTAAAAGGTACCGAGTTGTACAGCTCATACCGTGTTCTGGTTGGGAATGTTAAAAATTTTTTAAAAAGTGGGTGGGGAGCTTAGAAAATGAACCTGAAGAGCTCTCAGTTGAAGGGAATCCAGACAGACTTGATGAAGTGAAATACTCTTATGTGTAGTGACTCACCTCAGGCCATTGAAGTCCCTTTTAGGAATCTTATTTTCACCTGTAAAGCCAGACTGCGTTAGCAGCAGGCATGCACGATGAGCCGGCCCCGTTGTGCACGCTTTACATGTACCCCCAGGCAGGGGCGGCCGGGGATCACTAAGTCTTGAGATCACCAGGTTAAATCAAGCCTCACCGATAAACAGGCCAATGACTTGCCCTTCACTATCCATATTAGCTTGTGCATTCCTGATTTGACAGTTTTTTGGTGGTAGTATTTGAACTGCTCCCGATTTTTCTTTCGCTTCGGGGGAAGCCATTTTTTTGCCCCTCAGCGACTATTCATTGCTTTTCTTTCCAACCAGGAAAAGTACTACCAGCCTTACATGGCTGCGGTACTCCCATTCTCTGAAGACCCCTGACACTGGCCCGTGTACCACCCGGGGAGGGGGCTTCCTAGAGAGGGTCCGCTGCTGCAGCGCTGGGACACAGGACCAGTGCGCACGCCCCGTGCAGCCAGAGTAATGGCGGCCATCACCCGAGACCTCAGACTGGATGAGCTCACGTGCCCAAACGCTAAGGTTGCACGTGCGCATGCCCACACGCCCACGGAAGCGGTTACCACCGGTCACGTCACTGTCCCCTTCCACATGACCCTTGCTTACCATCAGTTAGTTGCCTGTTATAACTAATCCGAGTCTTTTCTGCATGATTGTGAGAGAGCTTTAAAAAGGGAATTCAAATATTCAAATATCTGTATTATAGTCTACTACGAGAACTTGGAGCCGCTTACTAAGTTGCACATGATAGAGAACCATGTGTTGGAAATGAGTAATAGAAATTAATCTGTTTTCCCTTCCTGGGTTTGGGAGCGTGGCCTGTATAACGCAGAGGGGGAAGTGTTAGGGAAGCGGTAGACCAGTGCCCCTCAAGCCTGACGTGGATGTGAGTTAGGTCTAGACGAGCTCACACCCCACCGGGGAAGCTGCCTGCCCCTATGGGGTCACGAGTGTACACCACGGTCGCCCTGGTCCGTGACCCTGCACTTCACTGCAGCCATCTCCCTCCCAGCACGGCGGGACCCCAGCCCTCAGAGCCACTCGGAGGTCGAAACCACTCGACACCCCACCGATGAGAGTCGCGATCGGAAACCACAGATGTATCGTGGCATCCGCTGCTCCGCCTTTTCCTTTTTCCTCGTCTGTGTGGGTGCTTGAATTTGGTGAGAAGCACTTAGCAAACCAACTGTGCGTGTTCGTGATACTGTGAATTCTTTGAGTTTTACATTGAGTGCCTCCGCCATTTTTGTGACTCATGGAGAGAGAGACGCGGGTGGTGCGTGTCTTCCAAGCATTTTGTGGCTGGAGGCTTCACCCACTAGGAGTGAAGGCTGGCACCAGCACTTGGCTCTGCTCCTGTCCAGGTTAACTGTCATAGTTCTTGTTTTGCCCTATTGGAATTGCACTTTACATATGTTTTTGCTCTGTTACTTGACCAGTTCCGGCAAGTGATGCCTTACCTGAAACTGGCAAAACTGCACACGTCATGCACAGACTTATTCTTCGTTTGGTAGGATAAAACCAATCACCTGCTCTCAGTTTCTCCAAAGAAATGTTACTGGAACCTCTAGCTGCCTGGGTTTGTGTCCACAGTAGCGAAAGTCGTTTTAAATTAAGCACTTGGAATTGCATGTCTTTTTATATGCGGTCAGTCAACAACGTGTTTCTCATTTGGTTGTTTGAATTATTCAAGGAATCATAAAATCACAAAACTGGAAGGGATCTTCAGAGATCTA